>NC_089735.1:12792500-13392500 GCF_035083965.1 Branchiostoma lanceolatum
GTCTGCCACAAAACACCATTTCCCGCGACCAGGAAATCGGAGGTGGAATGATGTTCTTCTACAAAGAGAGATGTTGGGATTGTATCGGGGATCTTAACCCCTTCGATGCCGCGATGTCTGAAGCAGCGTGCCTTCGAAGATTAGGGGAAAGGCTGCTGTCAGGGAAGGCACAGCTTATCGACTATTATTGCTATAAGTGTAATTTGTGAGTGGAGAAGATTATTTGGAAGCTGGCGGGTGATATAAATCATACAAACGAACAAGCTTTAATTAGTTACGGAGATACGGAACATTCCCACATTTGGGGTTGGACGTAATGATGACGGATGATAGCGGAATCACATAAACACGGAAAATGAACCAACCAAGTATTTGGATTTCCAATTTCGCGCATTTGGAGATTATGTGAAATTGCAATAACGATAACGATCGGAGGGAATTTACATTTGTCAATTAGTCATCCAGGAAGAGGGGGTGAAGTTTTAATACATCTGTATGCGGGGATTATGTAGTATAGGAAGGAGAAGGGGTGAAGGAAGCACTTAATTGTTGGAGACAAAGATGTGTTCAGATGGTCTCTTTAAAGTGTCCTTTATCATATGTTAGTGTTATCATGTAAACTGTAGTTAAATGAAACGTAAATGTAAACACTGGTAAAGATAGTGAAAGAATCAAGTGATGCTATCCTTTCACGAGAGCACGCAAGTGAGGAAATACATGAACAGCTTGCATTCTCATAAGCGTCGGCGGGGATTTTCTGCGTAAAAGCGTAATTTTTCACCTGCGTTAGTTAAAAGTGTGCCGTATTAATGAGCGGGAATTAAAGCTAGTAAGAAGATATTGCTGCCAAGTGTCCTGACATAAACCAGTCTGGCATGGTTGGCGAAAGCTGTCCTTGATGGAACGCTTTCTCAAGTGGAGAAGACATTTTCTTGAGGATAACATTACTCACTTCTTATAAGGAGATTCTGTACCATTAAGAAGACAAGAAGTACAGAAAGCGGCGCCCGTCCTGCGGTAATGTGCCCGACAGTGTGGACCGAGAAGTAAACTTATCATAACCCCGGGGTGGGAGATTTCTCTACAGGTCCGTCCATTTGGGCTAGAATCCTTTCACTGGGAGATCTGACATTTAGACAGTCTTGTGGATGAAATATTACAGTAAGCTGTATTACCAATATACATGTAACAGCCACCTGGTAAAATATGGACCAGTCAAGGAAATGGCCAAGTAGTCAGAACAGGCTACTTTACATTGTCCTCGAAGGGGTAGATTTTCCGGCGAGGCTTTATCATCGTGATTACAGTCATTTCAAGTGATGAGGCCAAAGTGAATTACGACGGGGACGGGGAAAGTTTGTGCTCGGGGTGCCTAAGGATTGATGACAGGATTACCAACCTACCGGCTCGCTTCTAAATCACCCAGGAAGTGTAATGCTGGCTGAGTGCGTCCGGACTGTAGCGGCGACCAGTGCTTTATCTTAGGGTCAGGGGTTCGAGTCCCATTCCTACTAAGGCTGGCTAAATCACCATGTGGGATTACGAACTCTGCGACTCTGGGCTAAATCACCTGGCCAAAGTGTCCCCAAAATCTGCACGGAAGCTAATGAAGATGGCGGGAGAGAACACACTTTTAGTGGAAGGTCAATGCTCTGAGTCATGTCCTGTACTTTGTGGTAGAATTGCCAGAGCGACATTTGGTAAAAGTACAATGTCACCGGCTATATAGCTTTTTGGCTGCTGAGATGTCAATGCTTAAAGTGCTGTCTACAATTTGCTGCAATCCATTGATAGAGGAGCGGGATTTGAGCTGATATTTATATACTGTATTCCCCTTTGCCAAGGTAGCAAAGTTACTATAGGACAGACCTGCTTGGTAACTGCAGTTTGAAAGAAAGTTGCTAGGCGGATTGCCCCAATATTGAAAGACTTACCAACTTATAGTTGAAAACTATTATAATAATAGTAATAATGGTTTATTGGTCAATAGTTATCCTTGCAATGGCAGCCAGTGCTGAATTGCTGTGCACAGGGTTTACAATCACATAATACACAACAGATACATATTTTGTGTCCACACTTGCACTTTGTCGAACTGTTGCAAGGGACTGGGCGGCTGCCATTCGGCGCCAGCAGGTGACCTCAATACGACCGTCCCCAACCGAAGTTAGGTACCCATTCACACCTGGGTGGAGTGAGGAAAGTCGTGTAAAGTGTCTTTCCCAAGGGCACAACATCGGGGCAAAGCAGTGGTTTCGAACCCGGGACCTCTCGATTCTGGGCGAAACACCCTACCGATTGCGCCACATGATGCCACATTAGTTGAAAATTAGAGAGATCTAGTCAAGATCTAGTCAAGAATTACCCACCAATAAACAAACAAGTCAAGTCAAACAAACCCCCCAAAAACACCAACTCCTTAGCAAGTTGTCTCAGAGGTAGCAAGATTAGATTTCAATACGTCTACGCTGATTAAGTAATATCCTAGCCAAAAAGGTGAAAATCGTCACCAACACACCCACTCATAACTTGTTTTGTCAACAACCTATGGTGGAAACATCCTCCTACGTTGAACAATAATTTTCATTGTACAATCAAAACTTGTCACGAAGTTTGAGCATTTCTAAATGGGATCGAAAAGAGGAAAAGTAAAAAAGTTAATATATACATAATTTGGAAATGAACGACTACAGACAAAAAAATCTTCTGCATAAAACAAGTCACATTTTGCATCCATAAAAACGACACTAAAAGAAGATAAGAGGGAAAGACATTACTCCCAACAGCTTTGCTGAATTGCCAAGTCAGAAGTGATTGCTGCTTTTCTATTGACATGGGCTATTTATGAAGGTAGCTATCTCCTCTGTCACTGTTAATCTTGAAGAATGAGCAGCTTGATTTTTCTCCCTGTTCGACAATACATATTGCACAGGTTGCTGCTACTTCACAAATGAGGCAATACATCTCACATGGGCACGTCGTCTTGTGCTCAATAGTAGTTACGCCAGGAGTAGAATATGTACTTTTATGTGACACCAAGCCCCCTGTCACATACGTCGTCGGACAGGTTTACAACGGCATATTGGGAACAGTCTTCGGTTGAATAATGTGTTATACACCGTTCAACTGTCTTAATAGGGAAAGGTTTTTGTAGTTTTCGTACTCTTCTATAACCTTGTACAACAAAACAATCATACGGCTTTTGGGATTGTGGCTGAAAGACTTAAGTTTAGGCTAAATGATAGCATAATTTTAGCACAGAAGGGAAATAAGTCTAGAAAATATATTTTCAAAATGACTGGAAAAAGACACTACCAAGAAAAAAAGTGCATGTAGTAGGATTTGTGATTTAGTGTTGTTTTAGCACCCCCCTCCCCCTCCAAAGATATTCTTAATGGATACCCACTACCTAGAAAGTGGAGCCATCATGGCCCGTACAGCCGTGACAGTGAGGAATGGGTACTGTCAGTAGCTTGCGTGTTTCAGTATAGATCGCATCGTGTACGTTTTCAACTTGAAAGGCCATCCAGAAAGCAGCTGATTTGTGTTTGTCAGAAGCAGACCGGTACCATTTCATCAAGTCCCGTCCTCGGATCCCCCCCCCCCCCCCAACTTGTATTGCTCATGTGTGTATTTTTGACCCCCATAGGTAGACTTCAGAGCTAGTAATCAATCCAGAGAAACTTTCTAGTCGGTGCTTATGATTGGAAATTTCCGTACGTCATCAGTGACAGTGTTTAATGCCTGCAATATTACAACTCGTCCTCGTTATAAGAGGACACAAATGAGATAATATGTACCTATCCTGTTTGAAAAATGGGGCTAGCTCTCCGTTCATTTGTCAAAATTAGTTGAGGACTGTAACCCTTGAAGTCTGCCACAGCGGGCTATATTGATGCGCTGTGAATAGAATATCCTTTATGCAACTTCGTTCTGATTATGTTTCACTACTTGAATGGGTGAAGAGAATTGATATGCCTCCTACAGTGTCGATGTGTTGGCGATCATTTGTCAAAATTAGACAAGCAATGTTGGCTGATATTTCATTATCAACAGTTACATTCGCAGTCTATTGTTGATATTGAAATATTGGATGATACTTTGCAACATTTGGTCGGTTTTAAGTGGACTTATGAAGATAAGATTTTGTGTTATCTGATTTTGGGTACCGGTAATATCTTTTTTCATTCCTTTAGATAATTGCTGTATAATCTACATGACTGTACATTGTCCAATATCTAAATTCAGCACTGGATAACTGAATTTGTCTCACGGACTTGTTAGTGTTTCCATATTAAAGGGATGTTAATCACCTTTTTGGGTAAAGTTTATATCACTAATTAATGGCACACATAGCAGTATTTTCCCCATTGAAATATTAAACATTAATATCTTGGGATACTTGCTGAGAAGTTAAAGGATGCGCCATCTTATGAATTAAACTTTATTTTCTCACAACAGTAACTTCATTTAAGAATATTTGTTACTTGAAGGCAAGCACAAGTTATTTCTTTTCTTACTTCGAACACCAGTCTTGACTTTTTAGTACTGAAGCTTTGTTGACATAACAAAGAGTACCACAAATTCTGTACAGTCAACAACGAGCTACAAAATAGAAATACAAAATAAATCTTAAAATTTGACTTACTACACAAGAAAGGCTAACATCTGTAAATCTCTTGCTACAATCAGGTGGCGCTAATCTTTTATAAAAACAAAGCAATCTTTTATCTATTTACCTATTTTTGCATTGTGAGTGTGGACAGATCAAAAGATATACTCATATATTAGTGCATGGATTTTGCTTATTCATTATTAACCATAGATTGTCTACATGTTTTCAACAAAATGATAAAAAAAGTTTTAACCTTTAATAGCACTGGTACAGAGCGTCTCCACCTACCCGTATTCGGCTGATATTGATTCTAATCAATCACTATTATCGCCATTCAGCCTGTGTAATTTATCCTCTACATGACCTTTCCTGCAAATGACATTGTGATAGGTGACCAATTACCATAATAACATTATGCAAATCTGCAACAATTAGAAATGCGTCATTACCTTATCTAGTGCAAAGAAAAAAAGGGATACAGAAGGGACAAAGACATGGATTTGAACATGTTGGAAACTTAATCAGTGTTTTACCCTCTTGATGCGCCAAGTGAACACACCTGTGTTATTGCTGTTACTGATGGAACTCAATTTCATGCTAATGACTTCGTCAACTGCTAGAAATTGACGAACTGCTAGAAATTGACACTTCGCGTCTACCCTGATGAAGAATCATCGTATTCGTCTGATTGTCCCTTCCCTTATTAGGCACAAGCAAGATCCCCCCGCTGCACTTAGTTGGCTTTCTTCTTTCCCGAGTTCAGCAACTTTTGTCCCAACCCCAGACACAGACAGTAGCAAGAACACACATCCACTAACGTTCTTATCCTCGGCCATATTAAAGTAAGAATTCAGTAAGAGGACAAGAAGAAGATAAAAGCCTTGGGAGGAAAACTACCGCAAATGCAGAAATTGTTTGCGGTGGTTTTATGGTTGCGTTTTTTCGCGGCGACGGTTTCACCACGAACATAAAACCACCGCAAACATTTTTGTCCAATACTGTAGCAGTATGTGACTATAGCACTGCCGCAAACTTAAAAACACCGGGAACACTCCATTTTCCCCTTAATGCGAAATAAAAACCACGCAAATTAAAATGCATTTATAGTTTGCTTAGTCCCTGATACTGTGTGGACCAAGGAACAGACTTTCCTGTTGGACACCCTGTAGATTTTGATATTCAATTTTACATTATCAATATGAATGAGTGAGTGAGAGTGAGTGAGTGAGTGAGTGAGTGAGTGAGTGAGTGAGTGAGTGAGTGAGTGAGTGAGTGGGTTCAAAGTAAGTGAGTGAGGGAATGAGTGAAGCTTTATTCAAGTTACTTTAGGTGTCTTACACTTTATGCACCCAGTGCATGTGACTATTGTGAGCTTAAATTAAAGGACACCAAAATAAAGTACAGAACAAATGATACAAATGTCCATACAGAAATATAGCAAGAGTAGCAAGGTACAAATGAACATAATCGACAATTACTGAATAGAAGGTTGAAAAATCATCCAACAGAGGTATCAAATCATAGAGACAAATGCACAGAATCCATAATTATTCAACAAATATTTTACATAATAGATATAACTTAAGTTGGTGTGGCCTCAACATGTCCCTGTGACACAAGCGGTAACACAACCCTGCTGCTTTGCCATCTGGATCAAATACCGTAGATCCTGGGGCCCGAGTTTGATCCTAACGTCCACTCCAGTTCGGACATGTTGTAAGGGATTGCATTCGTCATTTTGGATGGTGACGTAAAGCCGGCAGCCCCGTCACGGTATGAGGGAGCTTCGGGCATTTGCCTCAAACCTCTGCATGTAAAAGAACCCAACACACTTATCGAGAAGAGTAGGGGTGACCCGGTGTGCTTGGTCAAAAACGTGAGCCGTAGCGAAGCTGCATTGCACTACCACTAGCTACTTGAAAAAGCATCATGCTTCACCTCAATATTGAGGATGACTGCTTTGCCTTTACAGCATGTCTTCCCCTCTCCCCCCCTTCCACTATTTTAAGTCTGTACCTGTATCTGTACCTGTACCTGTAACCGTACCTATTCAAATAATGGTAGATTTTCAATATGGACAAAAGTATGTTCGAACTGATAACAATATGCTGTTGAATTGCGCTTGACGCAAGCCTTATTACAAAGCATCTATAATGACCATCATTGCCAGTAAGCTTTGAAGAATCATTTCTAATTCTATGAAAATAAAGATGAAAATCTGACTCCGGTCTTTCAAAAGTGTTACTCTGTGCTTCAGTACACTGTAATTTCATGGTAATTCTATCTGTCAAAGTGGCCATCCCCTGACCTATCATCCCAGCCAGGCTTGACCTGATTAGACTAGTACCAGACAGGTACACCAGTGTTCAGGTATGTTGGACCTGTACCTAATTGATTGTGCAGCTCCTGTACCAATACAGGTGCACAACACTACCTCCCACAGTAGAATTCCAATTTCCATGCCTTTTGTCTCCCTGTTCCCCTCAAAGTGGCCATCCCCTGACCTATCATCACAGCCAGGCTTGACCTGATTAGTACTAGTACCAGACAGGTATGTTGTACCTGTACCTAATTGATTGTACAGCTCCTGTACCAATAACGGTGCACAGCACTACCTCCCACAGTAGAATTCCGGTGCCTTTTGTCTCCCCGTTCCCACAGGCAGAGAGACAGGCAGCAGAATTCCTGCCTGGTTCTGCCTCATCAGATCACAGCTTCCCAAGATGAATGTTGATTGACTCGTGGCCTCCTGGGATCCATCCTTAATCACCTACCTGTTCAACCCTACACTAATATATGGTCCTTTAAACAATGATAGATTGAGCTGTGTGATTAATTACTGCTTCATTAAAAACTTGCTTAATCAAGCCCTCATCAATCCTGGAGGATGGTGATAGACTGCTAGGTGATGAAGGGGGGGCTGTGGTTAGGAGGGATTACATATGACAGTGCCAGGTGGCTTCATTTGCACCCAGGATCACACACGTTCCCACCGGACCAGTCAGTAACTTGTCTTCAGCTCACAACAGTTGCAAATCTAAGCCTTGTTTGTTATGGAGATATAGTTTTGGGTGTGTCTGTTTGTCTGTCTGTCTGTTTGTGTTTCCGCACTGAGTCAGCATAACTCAAGAACCTCTTGATGGACTATGATGAGATTTGGTATGTGGGCAGGTGTTGTGAAGTCGAAGTTCAAGGTCGATTTTGGGCCCCCTGGTATGTGACCTTGGTACTGCAGCAGAACTTCAATTTTTGTATCTTTTGACCTGGACGTGCTGTGGTCTTGATTTTTGGGTGACAGATAGCTTGTGATGTAATGAACAAGTAATGTAAGTTTGGGCCCCTATAGCAACTTGTTTGATAGGAATAACACGTTTTTAGTAACGAAATTAGTCAAAATGTTGAGTGCATGTCTATTCAGGTACTACTAGTACATTGATGTTCTGGTATTTTTACCTGTACCTGAATGATTTTTGTTTTGTATATATATAATGTATATAATGTATAAACAACTTAACAGGTTACCGAACAAGACGTGTGGATGCATTTTTTAGCAGGTGGATGTTGGTAAGGAATTTGTGATTCATCCAAAATTGCTGCGCCTGAAAGCCGATAATTATCTTCAAACAGTTTTTGATTCACAAGTCTAAACCTAAGTCCTATTAAATCTATTTGCACTGTACTTGACAAGACATACAACCTTAACAGGGTACAAGAAATAGCGCTACCTTTTTGGACTTGAAGGAGGCTGAGATTTGAGTTGCAATTGATCTGAAAATGATGAAGGAATGCTACGAACAGTTGTCGAGTCGTTAATCTAAACCTACATGTAATCTGTGTGCACTGTAGTTGATAAGGTGATATATACAACTTTAACACAACCATTGCTGTCTTTTTGAACTTGAAGGAGGGAGATTGCAGTTCGAGTTGTAAATTTGTAATTGATCAAAAAATGTTCCAGAAATGCCTGTAGACTGATTATTTATTGTCAGCTTAGGCCACACCAATTTAATTTCTTGGTTAACGGAGTTTTTGAAAAAATGCTAGATTGGAAAATCAACAGGAAAACAGAATCTCAGAGGAAATTTTGTACTTTGGTGCACACAGTTTCAGGGTGTGAACAGGGTCAGGTGCAAGTTTTCACCCCAGCCTTCTGTTTTCATGATTTTTGTTGTTGCTTAAATTAAAAAAAAAATCCGTGGACCAAGAAATTAAATTGGTGTGGCCTAATATACATCTTGAAATATTTGCATTGTTATTTGCAGTCTCTGTGAACAGGTGCCAGCATTTATTATAAGTGCGTTACTAATATCGTTTCAACTTTTAGTTTGAAAGATACTGCAAAGTTCAAAGCTTTTTATCCTGCCACAAATTCTAGATGCTATGAACCACAAATGACTTGACAGTACTGTGACAGGTACTTTGGAGATTTTGACATAGTGGACAGTCTAGTTGTGTATTATCTGTGGAGACATAAATCTTTTGTGATGTCCAAGTTGCCCTACTTGTATGTCTATGCCCTCCAGTCATGGCTTATTATCCATGCAGACAATGCATGTCAGAAAAATGCACTGGTAAACAGTAGTAAGAGTAGTACATTCCAGTGTAGCTTGTTACCTTTGTTGAGACGGTTATGTTTTGCACAGCGTTCGTGTGTGTGTGTGTGTGTGTGTGTGTGTGTGTGTGTGTGTGTGTGTGTGTGTCCTTCTGCGAACATGATAACTTGAGAATGCCTGGATGGATTGTCTTCATACTTAGTACATGTAGTTGGGTAGGTCTTCGTCAGACCTCAAAATGATAAGATTTTGGGCCCCTTAGTGATTTGCTATGGTACTGCATCGGAACTTCCGGTTTTGATATCTCGTGTTCTGGACATGCTACGGTGTTATTTGGGTAGAGAAGATAATCAACTGACATAATTCATGCAAATGTGTCCTTATTTGCATAATACATGTAGTAGATGGAAAACATTTTATGATGAGGCTAACATCAGCCGGCAAAGGTATGAGGTCGTGGAAATCTAGATCTAACTGTGTCCACAATTAATTAGTAAATAGATAAGATTGCTATTTTAAGTACTTGTCTTAAAGCCTCATATCTGTCTACAGTACTCAGTTTTCCATAGTCTCAGAACCCCCTTCCAGACCCTTTCCTGCTTTACTGCGGGATTGTAGTCCCATCCTGTGTTGTGACATTATCAACTACCTGCGTGCGGTGTAGATGGTCTATGCCGTGATGGCCATTTGAAGTGAACTCAGAATGGCAGTGACAAACTACACGTCGGCCACAATTCCTTATCAACTTGCCAGTTTTGCGTAGTAATCCCCGCTCTACGTAGCCCCCGACTGCCCCCTCTTTGATACATGCATGATTTATAATATCGTTCATCTCCATTCCTTAGAAGGTGGGATGTTGAGTACCATTGACAAGTCGTGCGTCAGATATGATTCTTGCCGAACCAGTCAAGTAATCCACGAATTACAAGATGCTGTAGCGGACTTAGCGGGGGAAACGGGACGAACGCGATCAATCCTGGTTTAAATCTCGTTCCTCAAATGTTGGCCAGAGTTTGTCTGTCTGACTTTGAGTAATGTGTGTTCAGGACAAGGGCTCTCCCGGTGAAAGCTTCAATTCAATATAGCCAGTCCTCCCCTACGGGAAGCTTTCTTTGCAAAGATTGAAATATGGTCGCAGGTAGGTCTAAGGACTCAATATTTGACCCCGACATATACCCTCGCACATGACAGATGCGGTAAAGAAGTACATGAGGATCTACCTCCACATCTGTGTTTCAACAACTTTTTAAAAAACAATCGTGAAATAGTACTGTATATGGTAATCTTATTCATGACTTTTACTTTAACACAGTAAAACACTACATAGTTTATATTCATACAACAATATGAAAATTGCTCTCCTCTCTCTCTTTCTCTCTCTCTCTCTCTCTCTCTCTCTCTCTCTCTCTCTCTTTCTCTCTTTTTTTCTCTCCCTAATATATATATGTATGTATATGTAAGTAGTATACCAATGTTACGATTGTTTTGTATTTGAATGAAGGTGGCTGATGCAATGTTCAAGCACTCATGATTAAAGTACATATGCATATGGTAATAAATAAATTGCAAAAATAGATGACTTGTCCTCCAAATATTTTGGTAAAGTATAGAAAGAAAGCAGAATACATTTTCAAAATTTTTAGGAACACACAATCCCTCTATTGTAGTGCAATAGAAAATTATATCATTATGATCTAATGGCCTGGAAGTTATGAAAATTGTTGTTCTGTTACAGTATCTTCTCGCAATCATAACATTCTCTCCTTAGTTATATATAAAGGGACCATAAAGAGACCAGTACTTGATCTATTTATGAGTAACCTTAATGCTAAATGTACATTACCTTTGCTTTCACCTCTGCTCACGCTTCACAAGAACCGAAGCTGTATCCAATCTCCTGTGTTTAACACAAGTTGCCTTATCGTTTTATCCGCTATAATTATGTACCTTCTTTGTTATTTCTGGCCCTGAATTGCTGAACCCTCTACTCATCCCACAATCTATATCTTAACAAGCCACCCAATTGTCCCTTATTTGGAATCTGTCTGGTCCGTTCTCTTCCTTGTGTTTCCGAGATCCGACTTTGAGCGGCTCTGACAGATGGTTTGTCAGATCTGATTCGCAGGGACGCCGTACGAAACAGTTCTATAAAGGCTCGGCCCGGCCGGCCGTTCTCCCCTCATCAGCGAATCATCCCTATCATTTTGCATCTTAAAACCGGGAAAGCGTTGACAGATAGCGTGTCAGTTTCGATTGAGGTTGAACCCTCCACATTTAAGCTGGAAGTTAGGGAATCGTTACGCCATCAAGTGAGCACAGTTATTCCCTGTCGGACCACATTATTGTCCATGACCCTCCTTTCTCAGTGCCTCCCCGCCCGTCTTATCGGCATTGACAGACTGATTTCACATAAATCTAAGGCGGAGATCGATCTTGAGTGATTGCCACCTAAGGGATTGCTCATCCCAGGTCGTTCCCCTGATGATGCGGCACTTCTGGGATTGGGAAGACATGCGGATTTGGCGCGGCACAAATCATGGGTGCCTGCTTGCCATTTGGTGTTAAGGTTGCCTGATTAAAAGAAGCCAGACTGATTCCTCTAGGCTGCTGCAATCCAGATGTATGTGGGGCTTGGGTGAACTTGAGTCGTGCCATTTCGACAGAAAAGACGAGGAAAAAAGACTCTGCACCTCCTCTGTGCTATGATTGAACTGTGATTGTCTCCAGTCCATAGTCGTAAATTCCATGTCATTTGAGAGGGTGCAACCATGTCAACGGCAATCAAGGTTTTGAAATTCTTGATTACGCACAAACTTATTCACTTCTTTGACTTGTAATGCTGCTTCATTGGTCTTTGATGGGCTTACCTTACCTTAATTGTGGAGACCATGACTCTCAATGCAAAAGTCCTAATATCGTTCAGTCATACATTTATAGCAAGGTCATCATCAAACATAGAAAATGACATGCTCATTTCTTTTTGATCTAGCTCAAAAGTATGATTGGGAAGTTGTAGCTGACTGTGGATAGAGTTCTATCTCTCTGATTGAACAGTACTTAGGAACACTTCCATCATATTGCATAAAGTATACGCGGCAAGGTCATCCCAACTGAATTCATTTTTCCACCAAATCATTTCGAAAAAAGCCTCAAGTTAAATGTCAGAGCTCTTGTCAACTCAATTTCTTTTAGGATTTCAACCGTTTCACGTCTTAGAAACCCTTTATAATTTTGTCCTACTCCCTTGATTTTTTTTAAAAAGCAAGCATCCAAATGAGTGCTAGTGGAAAGTGTCATGAATCTCATAATCAGTAATTTGCATGAACCGTAGGGCTCTGCCTAGCTCTGAATTTTTGTCTCTCCTCTCAGTTTCATAGGGCGAACCTCTATGTTGGGAAATTTTGAACATCTTAATCCTCAGAAATATGTCTTCTCACCTTTCGGTAGCCAAATTTCAAATGGCTGCATCTCAACTTTTACATGGAAGTTTTGTGGCACTGTTTACCCGGGTAAAGTTTTCGTTAAGTATCCTTGTTTTCCTTGTCAAGGCGGACGGAAAGGTTGAAATTTGTCTCCATCCTGAACTGAGTATGGAACTGTGGCTGGAGAGAGATGACTCTTAAAAAAATCTTGACCTATAACCCATGACTCTCAAAATCCTTGACCTATAACCTGTGACCTACAACTCTTAAGAATCCTTAACCTATAACCTATGGCCCACAAAAGAGATCCTTGACCTACATGTATGACTCTCAAAAAAATCCTGGACCTACATGTATATAACCTATGACTCTCAAACAAATACTGGACCTACACAGGCTACATGTATAATCGATGACTTTCAAAAAATCCTTGAACTATGACCTATGATACTAATAAAATCCTATGTGGACAGGTGGCCACTTTTGACAGGATTCTGAATAGGAAAAATAATCAGTTTTTTGCCAGGTGGTGGAGGTGGTCACTTGTACACAATCCTGTATGCAAATACATATTGATGATTTCAATTAATGTCATTAATTTTTTTCCTCTTTGTCCATATTTAAAGACAAAACCTGTGTCCAGTATCTGACGTTGTTTCGAAAACTACACGCTAAATCTAACACCTGCCTAGAATTATCTTCTATTCGCTTTTCAACAGTCAATCACAATGCTCTGTAAACCTGGTAATTCAATTATCATAATTATGCGGCTTAAATATCCCACAGATAACCCCAGTGCACCTGGACTGTCCCTTTGTTGACCCATATTATTTACACAAAGGGAAAAAAATTACAACTCCAGTCATATTGTTCTACATTACCTGTAGTCTAACTCTGGGGCTAAAGAGCTTGCCAGTGTCGGCTATGGCAACAGTCTGGATTTCAGGTTAAACTCTGGTCGCCAGGACTGCGTAAGATTATTGGCAGTCATAATGTTCTGTTTGTATTGAATAGACATCTTACAACTGTGTGTGTGTCTGTGCGTGTGTGTATGAGTGTATGTGTATGCGTGCGTGCGTGTATGTGTGTGTGTGTGTGTGTGTGCGTGCGCACATTTTTGGTGTTGTTATTCCTTTCTCATGCCTAGTGGCACACAGTAAAGAAAGTTTCCTTGCTGTTTCTGCAAAATTTTTAACGTGTTAAGATGAATATATAATACATAATACTGCTGGCTGATTTGCTGCCGTAACCACAACATTATATTGACGAAGCCTCCAACACCCCAGGTTGAAATGCTAGTTGGTATCAGACTATTTCCCTCACAAAGTCAATGTCTTCAGTGCAAAGGCAATGGTAAACTTCCAGCAAATAGGCGCAAATTATTCTCGCTTGGCTGAATACAAATTGATCTGTCAGGGCTTCAACTGTTGGGCTTTTTTCCCACTTAAGTATCATTTCAGCTCATTTCCTGTGGAAAATGGCGCTCCAGAAGTGCTTCACCGTGACACTGTACGAGCAAATCGTGTGGAAGAAAAAGTAATCCACGCGAGGAAATGTTTTCTGTTGTGTCAACTCTTGGAGAAGTCGTTTGGTTGGGTGGGGTAATCGTTCCAGCAGCTGATTGAAGTATGAGTTTAATTCTGTCTTCCATTTCATTCAATTCCTGCCTGCCCGGGGATTAGGCCGAGCGGCCCTGACAAATGTATCCCACGATACATTGCCGCTCATTTGCACATCTCTTATTGTTTAATCATTGTCATTTGTATGAGTATTGATGGTGCCTGCGCGAAACAAAGAGCGGCCTCACCTCCCTGAAGTATGGGGATCCGGGGAAATTTGACACTATTGACAAGTGGAAGTAAATAATACCCTCCTACCTAGCCATCCGTCATGCTATCTCACCCTCCTTGGGGGGAAAAATCATAATTTGCGGCCCATAAAACCTTCACTGGTATTATCAATCTTCACACATCAAGAGAACAATGGCGTGCACAGCCGAGAATGAACGCTACGATACCTTTTGTGTCGTGGCACGTCGTCGACGGCGCCACCATTGGGGAGCAGGCCGGGCATGGGGAGAAAATTACAGGGTGGAGAAGTGATGGATATATGGGCGTTGTGCTATCACTTGGTAGTTGGATTCATTCTGTTCCGCAGAGGTGGCATATGATGGACTATGCCTGTCATTGTGTCGAACAAAATACATTGCAATGATAAGGGGCAAAAATATGATGTCAAATGTTGCGGCCTTTGGAGGATTGTGCGAGGCTGTTGCGCCTCACGGGGGATGTACTCGTAATGGACGTTATCCATCTTTTCGCATACCGGGGTTTTTATGTCGTGTCCGTTCCTGACAGGAAGAGTTTTCATTGCCTAACCACAGAGAAATGATCTGATCTGTTATGACTGAGACGGCAGATACACTGCGGAGAGCCAGTAAATATGGGCACGATATTGCGGCAATATATCTAAGGCTTAAGGTCTGTGCGCTAAGTCGAAAGGATAGCGGAGAGAGGGGAAGATAAACAGCACGTGTCAACGGAAAAGTAGAAAAGCTCTGTCAGCAGCGTGGAAGACGGCCATTTGTGGAAAATGGGAATATCGGCAGATATATCCCCAAAATGTGAATGCACGGCCATTCCCAGCCCACTCAGGAGGATGATAGATTTGGGGTCCGGGCCACGATTTTTCAAGGTATTATATCGGAGATATTGAAGATACAGGGTGTTTTCTTGCATTTGTGACGCCGCTAGAGGCCAGACTATTATGGCTGTCACCCGATTTTTCAAACCCGCTGATTGTGACAAAAGACGAGAATTTATGGGTAATTGTCTGCACATTAAAATTTCCCGGCCCGGGTTTGATTGTCCTCTTTCGCTTGATTGATTGGTGGGATTTGAACCCGCGAACTCTGCGCGGCACAGAAACGCAGCATCTTCGCAGACAAAAGACCTGTCAGATGAAATACAACCCCTTCAGGAAGTTTGCTGCGATCAATGTCCCTTTGCACTTTTCTGGAAGTCCCACGGTAGACAGAGCTTCTTTTTTTGGCGGCTCTTTGAAAAGGGGCATCTTGAACATTACTTGCCGCCAGCGTGGCCCCAGCTTGTGTCTAACCGGGTATCATAATCATAATGATGTATGACAGGCCTCTGAGCCCGCCTTGATAATCATAATTAATGGCTCATGTTTCAACGTGATTAATGTTTATCACAACGTTATTGCCACATTATTTTTCATTTGTACTTCAGTCCCAAACTCGGCAGGATATGGCCACGCTGGGACGAGAAATAGTGCACTTCTTCTTACAGACTCGCCATAATCAATGATTAACTCGGTACGCGCCAAATTGGGCTGAGACAATCGTGAAAACGACAGATTACTGGGCCTGACAGCTCGGAGGCCCCAAGGCAATGATGAATCGCTCTGGAAGGGCGAAAAGTCATGGCAGGCTATTTTTCATTCAGACGCTTTTAGGTTGAAGCCCAGATACCGATTACCCCATGGAACTGAAAATAACTTGCTCTTGTAACAATGCCATTACTAATCAAAGACCAACCCACGAACACGAAAGCGCTGCAGTAATATTTCACACTGCCGGTATCAACGATCAATCCACAGGGCCGTGGTGTCAGAGAGAAATGTGCCCGAATTTTGTCGATTTTTCATCTTCCATGGTACATTAGGAGGCCTGTAATAACTCAGATAATATCCCACTTTTCATGTCAGAAAAATGGGCGCAGATTGCTCTATGGTGTCATGCTAGATTCATATTCCATTTTTATAGCGTCAGATTCGTGTGTGCCAAATCTGTCTTGGGTTGATACTGCGTGAGATAGCATCAGCGGCGGGCTGCCTGCTGGACAAAGTCAATTTGTGGAGGTGCTGTAACAGCGGAGGTCCGCTTGTTCGTAGGGCTGAGGCAGAAGTTTAGGTTTGGTGGACGAAGATGACCATGTTGGCCATTGCTTACATTTATACTGATAATTTCTGTGTCAGTAAACATTAATGAGGGTGTATAATATGTAGAACCGAAAATAATGTCAATCATAAACAGTGAAAATGTCTTTTTTTGTTGTGTTTTATGTTTCATCTTGAAACTATTGAAAAGAAATCTTTTGGGGCTTTAGGACTGTGTCAGTAAACATTAATGAGTGTGTATGATATGTAGAACGGAAAATAATGTCGATCACTAACAGTGAAAATCAGTCTTTTTTGGTTGTGTTTTATGTTTCATCTTGAAATATTGAAAAAAAATCTTTTGGGACTTTGGACATTATCTGAACTATTTATAGACGTTGTTATGTCATGACTCTATTTCATTTTAAAATTGTGACAGACTATTATGGATCAAGGGAAAGATTGTGGAAGAATTTGAATAGATATGGTTGGCACAAGAAATAAGAGAAGAAATTCCTGACCTAAAATAAATTGTTTTCTCCGACATTTTCAGTTCAATTCCTCACCCACATGGACATACTTTGATCAGATGGATCTCCTGTTCTTTTTAGGAAGTGAAATAAAATAATAATCTTTTCTGTTTTGACCATGTTGCCAAATAAGTTGACAAGTTATGACAACATTTTGTTTCTTTTAAATTCAGGGCCCCGATAATCTTTTTGAAATGTAGAAAATGTTTTGAAAATGCTAGAACAAAAGGCAACAAACACCCACACGGTAATATGGAATTGACTCTATAGCATTATGTGAAAAGAGTTTTAAAATTGAGAAAAAAAGACAAGATATAAAATGTACAATTGTTCAGTTATAGTAGACAATCTTATGAACCAAAAATATTCATTCATAGTATAGAATCATACATTATGTAATCCTCCTTGGTAATTATTAAAGAAGGTTCAGTTTGCCCTGTAAAATGAGTGGCTCCTTTGCAAGGCCTATATAGCAGTCTCTGTGGAAACATTTAACAGTCAGGTTAATGTTTACCGGCTATCAAAGCTTGGACGGTTTTAAGTTCATCTGGATGTAGGATTTGTGCACTTGACTGGGTTCCTACCCCCCTCGGGGGAATAGAATGACCCAGCATACCGAGTGACTGCCCCTCGCCATTTTTCAAATCTTAACTGACATCAGGACGGGAGGAGATCAAAGAAGGGACAAGGCAGAAGTGACAGGTGGTGGAAGGCTGGGTCCACGCCACTTCAAACTTCATCTAAATCAAGTCCAGCACCAGCCACTTAGAGATTTATTTGACAAACATGGAAGAACATCAAAGCGGAGAGTCGTCAATTTGAAGACCGTAAACCATGAACAGTTCGCTACCTCGCGTCGCCTCTGTGTCGCCCTGCTTGTGTCTGAAATTCTCATCATTAAACAAACAGGCTTCAAAGTTTTCTAAACAGGTAGAGGTGTTAATCTTGAGACATCAAAGCATATATATAAGGGATGTCGGGATCTCTCAGGTTGAGCTGTTGTGTATCACTACTGCTACTTCAGGTATGTGACAGGTAGGGAGGATCAAAGACAAAATAAAACATGCCCTCAAGACAGAAAGGTGGGAAGTGCCAGCTTAGGACAACAATGCAACCAATCATGTCAAGCCTTCTGTCAGCTGCTGGGAAAAACACCCCTCTCGCAAGCCTCCCAGGTTCAGACAAAGGCCACGGAAAGGTTGAGCCTCAGCAAGTAGCGAGTCAAGTAGACTGACAGACAGTGGCAGAGTCTGACCTTTTTATTGTTCTCCGCCTGTCAACAAGGGGAGCGTGATCAAAGGACATCCGCCTTCCCCCAAGGAAACGTGTAATTAGGGAAGACTGCACCTCTGTTTTTATGACATGTTTGTGAGCAGGCATGTCATTAGATTTGTCTTGGCTACACTGCCGCACTACGGCCACTTGGTGTCTGGAAGTCAACCTTGATTTGGAGCTGAAGTTGTGGTCGTTGATTGTCAGGAGAGTGTGTAGGGGTGGAATCCAAGCTTGACTTGCCCTCAGGGGATTCATTCATCTTTTCGGTGGACATGTTAGTACTTGGGACAAGACTGAGAGCCTTTGTGCCTTGGATTACGTGATAAATGATTGTCAGCAAATAACACCTGCGTGGACAGTATTTAAATGAGTACGCTTGAGAGTCTTAGATAATCAAGGCCTTTAGTTCTCTCGAAAGGCCAAACAATATCTAGTGGAGTGTTATGTTTAGATTTATGTGTAAGTATTCTTTAAAAGAAGTTTAAACTCAAGAGGAGTTTTATGTCTATAGGCAAACATACATAACTGTAAGTGTAAGAACATTCAATAAGAAACAGCCTTAAAGCCCCACTATGTAGTTTTAGCACAGTTTTGTTTTGTTTTTGCACAGTTCACAAACACCAAAAATAGACGAAATAATGAAGAAAATATGCTGAAAAGTACCTGCCATTCACATAAAGATTTGTTCACAGGAATATTTTCAATTTTTGCGCCAAAATTTTACATAGTGGGGCTTTAAGGTGGAGTGCTAAGCTCAAGTGCCATCTGTTTAGACCTTCTCACTTGGAATCCTGATGGCCATTTGTCCTGCCCTGTGTCAAAGTTGTCACCTGCATTTTTCAAACCGCTTTTAATCCTGCACCATACTGGCAAAGAAATGGTTATTTTCCTTTGAAAGAAAGCTTGATAAACTATCTGCCGTGCCCTCCCGTGGACTTCTCCCTACACCACCCCTCCAACCAGCCCTGTGAAATATAGGAGCCATGACAAAAGAGGGGGAATGCCTTGTAAATTTTCTGTTTCCAGCTCTTTTCTGTCAAGACCAGGGCTTCAGAGGGCAGCTTAAAGGGTGTGGGGACATCTGTATTGGATTGTACAGGATGTACCACTTGACCCTGTCTTTTGCAGTGGTGGTGGGACCAGGGCTCCATGCTGTGGGGCCAAAGCCTCCCTAATTCATCATGATGTCCGACACAGGGGGACTCCGACAAACCAGTTTGTTCTACCCACCCTTGATTCAATCAGCGACGTTTGGCCTACTCACCTCCAAGTCTGGAGCGAGAAGTTTTCCAGAAGGCCGAGATGGTTATCTTTTGATTTCAAGTTAAAGGTTGCATAGTTGTTGGATAGCGGTAAGCGGTAAGTCGTTGGATGTCCAAGAAACCGTTTGGATCAAATCTGCATGGTCTATTTGTTTCAGCTACTTACACAAAGTTAGACCAAGAACTGCAGGACAGACGAGCACAGACCCCGTTCACACTAAAAAAAATGGATCGGATTAAACATTAATTGCGATAGAATTGATCTGATCGCGATTGATTTTTGTGTTCACACTGCTTTTCACCAAGTGGATCAAAGTACGCTGTGATTCGAGTCCGATTGAAGCACGCTGCATTTCACCGAAGTATACTATGTAACGCTCGTTATAGGTCATAAGTTGAGCTCAAAGATTTGTTATTGCCTCGCTACAACAACTACAAAATGGCGGGAGTCCACCATTTTTTTATGATTTTGTATCTCTGGAGAATGTTCTGTAGCCGTGGAAGGGAACGCAATTGGCGGGCTATGATCGCGAGAAGTATGTTAGTATGTTAGTATGTTATAATTCATCTGCTGTGAATGTAGATGTCATCGAGTGTTCTAGAAAGCTGTTACTCAAACTCCTATGAGCTGACACTTTCTTCTGTGTCCTTTTCTTTTCTTTACCTTTACTACATTCAACATGTCAATTTAATGTCTATTCTCTCGTTCTTGTAAATCATAGGCTGGCCCAAAACAGCAGCATAGTAAGATCACCAACAATTATTGAAGAGGTACAGTATATACTTGTGCAACGAGAGTGTAGCATATTTCTATACTAATCCATCTGAACGATCTTTCATAACATGAGGTTTGAATCCTCGGTGTAATGCTAGCCTCAAAAGTACACTTTAAGATTACAAAACAGCTGATAGGGAGAGCAAACCTACACTATCTAACACTCAAATATCATGACCATAGTATGTCCAGAACACCAAATATCAATACAAGAGGTTCTGCTGCAGTACCATAGAAAGCTGCCATGAGGCCTACTATTGAACTTGACCTTTGTTATCCAGACACTGCCCACATATCAATACAAGAGGTTCTGCTGCAGTACCATAGAAAGCTGCCATGAGGCCTACTATTGAACTTGACCTTTGTTATCCAGACACTGCCCACATACCAAATATCATAAAGATCCATCCATAGCTTCTCGAGTTATGCTGTTTACAAGCAAGCAAACAAACAAACAAACAAACAAACAAACTGTCACAAAGTTACGAACCCCACCACAGACCCACAAACAGCAACGAAAACATATCAGCGATGTCGTGTGGCGCAAGTGGTAGAGTGCGTGGCTGTCAAACAATGGGACCCCGGATCTAATCCCGGGTTGTGCCCAGAGACATGTCTGAACTTGCTCCCCGACGCTGTGCCCTTGGGAAAGACACTTAACACGACTTTCCTCACTTCTGTACCTAGCTCATCTAGGGTTAGGGATGTCCCTCGGATAAGACGTTAGATGGAGGTCCCGTGTTTGGGGAGAGCAACACCCCGCGCACGTTAAAGAACCCACCACACCTTTTGGAAAACAGTAGGGGCATGCCCCGGTGTGCGATGGTCCAAATCTTACAGTCTGGTCTGGGTTGACATCTTGAAAAGGTGATAGTCACCTGTTATGTTAATCCTTACACAAATGTGGTAAATCTGAATGAAATGAATAAAAATAGAAAATGATTATTGGCAAAGGTACTACAGCATGAGTGCATGTATAGCAGTAAGCTATCAGTACTCAATGGCAAAGGTAATAAGGCATGAGTACATGTATACTATAGTATCAGTGCTGTCCTGCTGAGTGCCCTTGACATACTGCAGACAGTATGTGACAGGTGAAGCCAGCCCGGCAGGTAGGCTTGCCCTAATGAACATCATATGCACGGTGCTCTTGAACTTCAAATCTGCAAACTGCCGACTGTATTAGCCTCCTGGCATCAATGTCACTACCAATGAGATTCCAGTCAGACAATCAGCGCTGTCTCTAGGATCTGTCCCTCCATCTGCTTGTTGGGATAGCCAAAAATTTAACCCCATGCGTCTGTTGTGTAGTGCATGTCCCCCATATTTATCCGAACCTCATGACATGAGTCATTACGATCTCTCTCTCTCTCTCTCTCTCTACATCCATTTTAACGTCTTTTATTCCCCATCATATGGGGGTTGGACGTGCTTGCACATGGATGGGGGAGCCCCAGGACTCCTCAACAAGTGCAAGTCTTTTTTGTAGCAAAGTGGTGTTAAGTTTTATTCTATACTTGTACTTTGTCTTATATTTACGAATTCTTGCCATACTTTGTACCATGCAATAAAGCCCTTCTATCATGAAATTGACGAAAATGTATTTTGTCAAGCTCAGATTTTAAAGGATAGATTTCATAATGAAAATTAACAATATGGATTCCCAAACAATGAGTGGGACAAAACAATGTTAAAACTAGATACAGTCCAGAAAAGTCTAGCTGCTTGGTTCAAGGATACTTACATTTGCCTGCTGTTTTGGCAAACTTAAATAATAGCTTTGCTTAACCGAATAAGTAGAGACGGGGGGCACCATAAACTTTCTGCAAGTTATGATCCACTGGTCACATATGATACATGTATTCTATCTGCATAACATGATGTCACAAAAGCAGTGGATTGCTCATTCCTTGACAAAAAATTTTTGGAAATTTTGCATTGGAAATTCCTTTTTGACTTTGCCTCAAAATTGAAAAAAATATAAAATCCATCCTTGATATCATTTAGGACCTGCAAAATTTCATTAATATCATAATACTGCAGTCCTTTTGAAATTTGTACAAAGGACAATACCTGAAAATACACCTTTAATACCTTACTAAAATTCCTGCAAGCCACAAGTACCAGTAGCACACATGATGCAATTGTATGAAAGAAGACAATAAATTTGGTTGCTATGACCCCGGTCCACATCCTGGATCAAATTTGTAGCCAACTTGGATATCAGATGGTTTTTTGAAAAACCCTCCAATCAGGTTTTGAATGTATTTGTATTTTGTAGTTATTTGCGTTTGGCCAGTTCTGAAGTATACAATTCGAATACCTAATAATATGTGCCAAAAGTTTGTCTCCCTGTTGGAGAAAAATGACCCTGCTTGGTGTGATTTCGAAAAATTATCACTTTTCGAAATATTCTTGACAAGTCAGGTGGAACATCAATTGTTAGAACGTCAATTAAGAGTTAATTAACAAATTGTTACGACCCATGTCGGCAATCGAAATCCAGAAAAATATCTGGTAATAAAACGCGGGGGATAAATTTACAACGATACTTATGCAAGGATATACACTCTTAAGAGTTTTAAAAGTCATACTGAATAGAGTGGAAAAAAATGTTATGTTCTTGCAGGTATTGAAATTGATATTGAACCCCGAAGAATATAATTTCGTCCGTAAAGGCTCATATTTGTCATAACATATGGCAATTGCAAGCTACCCTAGTCTGGAAACCAGAACAGTATTGGATAACCCATAATTCCGCGGCGCTTTATCGGACAAAGGAACATTGCATGCGACCATGATAGCATGATGCGGTCATTATTCCTGATTCTATCAGCTATAGAATTGATTTTTGTTTGGGAAATGTATCATGGAGACAATAGCATGTTCTGTAAGTGAGCTCGATGGTGGATAATTGGGCTTTCTTCCCAATTTGCCGACAACACAGTCATCATCACCCAGACTGGATACAGCCCCCTTAAAAGGGTGCGGAGATTTAGACGCACAAATATCACAAATGCTGTTATACACTGATCACTATCAGTTTGAAAAAAATACAATATTGATTGCACTTTTGAGAACATTTTTAGTGTTTACTTCTAGACATATCAGTACAATCAAATTGCTTCCCATAATTTCAGTTACAAAGCACCAAAGTATTACAGAAAAGGAAACCCATGATCTAACTGTAACATGACAGCATTCTCTCCTTTGAGATATGACAGGGACTATTTATGACCCTTGCAGCCTGTTTTCCGTATTGAGTTATCATCTAGCAAACTTGGTTATCTCCTTTTAATAAGATTACAGCCACAGGGGCACTACATCATCAGTGGGTACATAGAAAAAAGTTGTTATCGGACTGTATAATCTGCAGCAGTCGCTACGAACAAAGGAAGGATCATTGGGATACGGTTGACATCTGTCCGTCTTTTAATTACGGGCATGATTGACATATCTGCACCGCACCACGTCAACATGTGTGCTGCGTGTACTCACCCCTCTTTTGTGCAGCGCGCGGGATTAGAGGTATCTCCTGTTTGGGATGACGGGGTCCGGGTGTACTTTGTCCTAGATACCGTATGCCTTCTATGCGGATAGGGATAAGTCAAGAAAGCTGTAAAGCTTAGGAGGAAATAAGCAGGTATGGGTGAGCTGGCAAAGGAAGCGTCGGCAAAGCCACCTCTGCTATTCGTTCTTATTTAGCGGGATTTGGGAGATTGTTAGTGGGGGAGTGGGGTGTACGGTGTGCTTCCTACACACAAGCTAGAGCTTAGAGCCGGTAGAGTTGAAGATAATTCCGTCCGGCGTTTGACGTTTGATATATCGGAGCTCAGGTGGCGGATCCAAATCCCGTCCGACCGCTCACCAAGTGCGTGGAAACTCCGGCGTAGTTTTGTCATTGTGGTTTCAATTTTTCTGCCGTTAATAAAATAATCCATCAGTGCGTTTGTCAAAGGAATGATTATGATTTGATTTATGGGCAATAAAGAAGGGCTGGCAGCATAACTGATGGGGGGCAGCAGGACTGGGCATTTAGCGTCAGACTTTTTCTGGAAAAGCCCCTATTTGAAGCGCTTGAAGTGATGTGAGGTTGGCGTTGTGAACCTCGGGTGACATCCGGGAGGAGAGATGGGATGCTGAGGTATCTGGGGCAACCTTTGTAGAGTTCACATCCCACACTCCAGAGATGTCTGGCATATTTGGTGCTTGACAGCACAGATAGTTGATTGGAGTTGCTGAATTTAGGCGCGGCTATTACTCATGTGAAATGATGCCTTTGACACGATGGGGATTGTTCAGGGGCCAAGAGATGCCACCCATCACATATATCTGGAGGGGGAGGGGCACTACCCCGTGATTTATCATAGTGCCCTGGGATAGCTCTCATCCAAATTTGCTTACCCGAATTTTTCAACCCATTCATCAATTGGCAATATGTGGGCTGGTACAATTAATCTTCCTCTCCTTGGAAGAGAGCCGTCCTGGCTTATAAGCGGACAATTTTAGAGTTGCCATATTTGTGTCCTGTCTGGGGTAGTGTCCTCTGCCCCGGGCGCCGAAAATCTTCGCTTTTCTGCAAAATTAAGACGTTCGGTGTAGTTCGAGAGCACTTATCATGGAAGCATATGGCACTTAGGGAAGCTAACATTGTTAATTTCCCTGTGGAATATCGACATGTCGTTGCTTTTCTGCCTCCTAACTAGAACGCGATGAAGGATGTGTTGTGGCGTTAATGTTTTGGAGCGATCATACCCGGCACCGACTCTGGCACCCCCGGTCGGGAAAAGTGGCCTGTTTTATGGAGGGGTGAGATTGATGCTGACATTTTAGGAAGGACAGCAGGAAAGTTTCCAGCAAATGCCAGGGAAGGGCTCTTGTCACTGGCTCCTTCTGCCACGCCACTTACCGGCGGCAGCTTTTGAAGTCGGCATTAGTTGCCAAACCGTGATTGATACCTGTCGAAGGATCATTAAAACAGGAGACAGGTTGATCCCCTGTGGTGCAGTTACCCAACCACCAGGGTTCAGGCCCTAAAGCAACTGCAAAAACACTCTCATATCCCCCAGTCTGTCTACCATTTGTCTTTCTGTCAGTTCAACTCTGCTGATTCCACCTTTGCAGACCTGATATACAGTAGACATACAGGGGTAAATTTCATAATGACTCACAATTCAGTTCCAGTTTATTGTCCAGCCAGGTGAATATACATCTTAGGTGTAGAATGTGAGCCCTTTTTCAGGTATATATACCGTTGGATATAGAATCTACAGGAACATGATAAAACGTGATGACCCTTCACATAGATGCTAAAACAAGTGACATTTAAAGAATCATTGCTATCATTAAAACGGGCCGTTTTTGAAGACCATTATGCTGACCAGTATGTTGTCTTCAGTTTGTTCCATGTCAGTGATCTATATACTGCAGACCGAACTTCAGTTAAAGATCACTTATTCTCGTAATGACCCTCCCCTCATTAAAATCAGAAGTCGTTTCCCCTTGTTTGTGGAGAACCCGGTGTTCGGGGGAGCCTGCTCGTATTTTGCTGCCTTTGAAAAGGTGCACAGTACCTCCCGACGGCGGAAAGTTTCCCCCCGCCACAGTTGAAGCAGTGCCCAAACTTCTTGAATGCCAGTGTTAAGTGCTTTGCCATTTTCCCCGCTTGCCTTCTCTATTTTCTGTGGGATCCCAGACGTCGGGTTCCACCGTGATTCATGGAGGGAGCCGGCAGAGTTCAACTGCGGAAGCGTTGCTGGTGCCTTTTGTCTCCCGCGCTAATTTAGTACAGCAGTTCATAGCTGTAATGAATTGAAATTTACAACCTTCCTCTAGCGGTAGCAGGCAGATGCAATAAAATAGAAGAACTCTCTGAAAGCCCGTCTCGTCTTCTCACTTTTAACGTTCTAATTGCTTTAGCAGCGTTATTGGACACACATGTACCTTAAACGTACTCAAGAATATCACAGGAAGGAATACTGCGAATCTTCAAAGGATCTGGGGCCTCTCCCTACACTGAGCATTTTGACACATTCATTTTGGGTTAACCATTTGAACTAATGACTTGGAGGTTAGCTACACTTATCAATCACTCTCCTGGGCGGCTGTCATTTGCCTGTAAAAGGAGCTGTCTGAAATTTATCTAGGGTGGGTGGCAATCTCTGTTCAGCACAATATTACAAGGTTATTTATAGTTCTTTTTTGAGCCCGATTTTTTTGTCGCGCGCCATTAGTTCGCCAGCTCTTCAGAACGCCGAGCTTGATTGTAATTTATAGAGCCTCAGCTGTAATAAGTTGAAACAGTTGCTCAGGCAGAATTATGTGGCGAACTTGTAAATCCTGAGCGCTGAAGTAATAACCGGCTGTAATTAAGCCCCAGAAAGACGGGCAACTTATTTATGCCTGGGAACATTCGTCAAAGTCAGGGAAGATGGATGGAATGGCAAAGAGGAGAAATAAAAGGGGACAACATGGGGGTAACAACAGCCTATTTCAGGAGGTATTTCTGTGTCAGCTGGCAGCAGACGCACAAAACCAAACAGCCAAAGCCAGACATTTCCATGTTATGTGCATGCAAGTTCGCATGGTTTTCATTTCGCGCTAAGGGGAAAATGGAGTGTTCGCGGTGGTTTTAATTTTGCGGCAGTGCTTTAGTCACATACTGCTACAGTATTGGACAAAAATATTTGCGGTGGTTTTAAGTTCGCGGTGAAACAGTTGCCGCGAAAACCGTGAACATACATTTGTAAAACCACCGCTAACATTTATGCATTTACAGTATCATTAAAGAAGGAGAATTTCAAAAGAATTTCATTATGATGTTAAAATGCCAAGCATATTTCGAGGATTCAAAAATATTTCACAAAATCAATTCTTTTATGATGGAGTTACATCTATATACCTGGACAATCCAAATCTTGTTATCTTAATTCTTTAACTTTTTGTACTTTTTTTGCATTTCTGTTTACCTGTTTTGGTCTCGTAATGTGAAGGATTTGGTCGCTCATTTGTAAATTAGTGACAGACATTATTAGCTAAAAAAGCTGAAAGTACATAACAATTCAAGCAAAAGATGTCATAATAAGGACCACAGTTTGTTTTGGATTCTGCTATGTGTGCGTTGTTCTTTGCTTACTATTTGGTATTTCTTATTTGAAGGTTAGCGAGAAATCTCCTGTATAGGCCACGCAGAGTATACCGCCACCCACGGTTTGAAAAAGGATCAAGGAAGATACCTTGAACCGCAGAGGATATGTCTTTAACTTCATCCCTTTAATCTCCACTCTTACTCCGCTTTAGCATCATAATGCAGTATTAGAAGTCTTTTACGACTGACAGGCTGTTCCTTCTTGCTTAACCGCGTTAGCTTCAGCGGAAAACTCTCCCCGTTTCTATGGTTATGGGAACGTGTTAGGGAGAAACGCAGCAAGCGCTCTGGCTCTCGAAGCCCACCGTGCCCTTACATTAATCTTTCAGGATTACAGGAGTAAGGAAACACGGCTATAATAGCATTAAGTTCACTGCGTTCCGACTTACACCTTAAGTGGGGAGAGTCGCGCTCGGAAACTCTACCTGTTACGGTTACAAAAGAACGCCGCCCGCTTCTTGATCCTGCCGTGCTTTGAAAAACTCTCCCGCACATTTCATTAGACACCTAATCGAATTAGGAAGTGGCCCTTTTGATCCTTTGTTCGGGGGCTTTGTGAGACGCGAGATCAAATTGTAAGAACACAAAAGTCGGGTAAAGTTGGACAGATTGCCTGCAAAATGCGGGATATTACCCTGGGCACACTTCGTTTAGTTCATTTGATATCTCTGCCTCCGGAGTAATTAATGTAGGTTGTGGGATATTAACTGGCACCTTCAGAGTCATTAGAAATGTGAGACTGCACCTTTTATTAAATGTCGGATATTATTCATTGCCTGCCTGAATTCACCTCTATGGGGAAATGCATAAAGCAGGTAATAATATACATCCTTGCCTCCTGATGCAGCTACCATGACGCCAATGCACAGTCATCAATAAGAATGCCACCTAGCAACATAAGAGTGAACTGCAGCTAATACATAACTGCAGCGTTGTGATATTGATTCATGTACATTGTACTGATTGTTGCCAGAGATAGCTATCCCAAGTGTTAGAAAGAGTGTTTTCCTTGGCTTTAAAATGAAATCAGCTTATGCAGATGTAATTTGGGTGAAACATACGGTGAACTGGTATTGTTTTATACAGTTTATCCCCATAGCGGTTCATGTTTTTGATAAAAGGAGTATTTATAACTGTCATGTGGCTGCTTATCTTGTGTAATATATCATGATTTAGTGATTTTGGCTAACATAGTACAAATCAATATGTGTCAAACAAAGATGAATTATTGTCTAACACAAACAGAAGTTGGAATATTCATAACATTGCGTATATTTATACAAAATGACAGTGAAATTACTTGGCAAAGACAGCTTTTCAAGGCTTAATATTTTATAAACATGAAATATTGGCATGCAGAAAAATGTTTATCAAGTCGGTTTTTAAGAAATTCTTGTCTCACTGTTGTAACTTAAGTCTCAAATCTGAGCCATATTTCCCTTTCATCTTTGAAATATCAGTTTAATTTCTTGTTTTTGGATACGATCTGAAACATTCTAGCCATGATTGCATGCTCGTCAAACATGCCAAAAATGTTGGTTGCCCAGTGCTATATTAGGGTTTCCATGCATTTATCCAGCAAAAAAAAAAGGTAACGCTACTTACATGTGTGGTAGTGTGCCTAGTCCAGTGATAAGCGACCCTGGCTCTGTGCCTAGAGGTTGGGAGTTTGATTCCCGTCTGTTGTCGCTCACCTGACATGCACGACTGACTGTTGCCCACTGCTCACTGTACGCTGAACAAGCTCAAGATATTCTTGGTACATTAAACCTTTAACGTTATATATTGTACATAGCGTCACCTGTTTCACAGACTAATCAGTATCACGCACACACTACAAAATCTCTTCTGCAACATGATAGAACTGCCGTCTTTGTCTTTGGCACATCTCCTTAATACCTCCAACATACATCCCCAAACCAATATTACCTCAGATCGTTATCTGTACAGACAACGCAAGGCTCAAGGAGGAACATTTTTCTTCACTTGCCCTTAAAACATTTCCAGAATTTCTTCCACCCTTGCGGGTTCGCGCAGCTTTTTTTATTCGGCCATTACCTGCAGCAGCCATTCGGCGGTCCCTCATCAGGGCATGGATCTTTCTCAAACAGATTCCCTATCTCGCACCCCCGTCATTTGTCACGAGTCACCCCCGTCGCTCCCAGAAGCCCCGTCTCTCCACGCTAACTTCTATATTGTCATGTTTAGGTCGTTATTGATTGAAGCGGCTTTACGCGACTTACAACTAAACACGTTCTGATCATCCTGCTTTATCTCTTTTCCCAGGGTAGCCATCATTCTCTCCCCATGACATTGGATTGCAAGATACGTTGATATGCCCATTTTTCATACTTTAAACAATAACATTCCAGCTACAATATCACTCCGTCATAGCTTATCCGCATAGCTTTGTGTCTCATATGAGCTCGCTACAATAATGCGTAATCTTCCTCCTCGGGTACGGAAATAAATTACGCCGAAGTGTAATATTAACAGTCTATCCTTATCGGGCATTGGTTGCGCGGGATCAGAAAAGAAATTTGTTGTCAGGCTACAAATGAAATTTGCGCCCACGAGAAGCCATTTCCCCGGAAACTTCCTGACACCGCCATTTCTCTTCATTTCTCTCCGTTGTTTTAACTTCGCACACCCTTGACAGTTGTATTGTTAATAAAACTATAGCTATCCCCAGCGGGATGTGCATTCCCGCTATTATCTCCACTTGGCGCATTGTATATCGGAGTTTCGCAGCGCCGCTACAAGTAGGAAACATGTTTTTCTTTATTACGGCATCCTGGCTTAGACTCAAAAAGCGTCATATATCAGCTGAATTTGACACCGAGGATTTAGGTGTCTTTGTTTGCTAATGTTGCTGTAACTTAACTCTCCGTACAGCTTGCATATTAATTAATCCCGGTAATCTTAGCAACTTAGGTGAATTTCTGAAGCGTGGTAGAAGTTATCCTTCTGTGGGTATCATAAAAAAGTCATAATGTTCATGTAAACATGCCCATAATTCAAATTAATGGCCTGATTACTTATAATCTAATTGTTTTATCTTCAAAATTTACTTATGTTTTTTTTTTACTATTGCAAGCAGTATTTTTCCACCGTAGAGAAACAGATGCTATTTTCTATATTTCTTTGATAAAATTGTCATGGTTTCAGTTTACCAGTATATCGGTTCATGAATATGAAAGACATAAAAATCGTGATGTTTTTGTCCACCTGACATTGAGAAGAGGAATGCTTGAAATCTGAACCGTGACAGCAGTTATCCTTCAGTGAGGATTCAAAAGAAAGGTATAATTTAAGTCTTGTTGACTATTTCTTGACTCAATCATCAGATTCTGTGCATTTCGGATAAACATTGTTTTTCTCACAGTCTCAGGACTTACTGTAAATGCATTTAAGTTCGCATGGTTTTTATTATGCGATAGGGGAAAAATGGACTGTATTTTAAGTTCGTGTTTGAAACAATAATAGCGCTACAGTTATAGGTGGGCAATAAGTTTCGTGGTGGTTTTAAGTTCGCGCTGAAATTTCACCAGGAAAACTGCGAACATAAAACCACCTAAACATTTCTGCATTTACAGTATTTACTATAGGAAAATGTGTGTCCTGACTTGAACCTGTTTTTACACCCATCTGTGCCCCCGTCAGAAAGGTTTGTTGGCAAGCTACAACAATGGGTCGACCCATTAGAATAAGATTTTTCGATAAAAGAATGTCTTCCCTTTTCCCCCAGACAATTTGCATACACCCCTTTGTTTTACCAGTCTGTCAAAATGGAACCATTGGTACAAAATTTGGTCCAGTGCCTTATGTGGTATGGTATGCTTCTTCAAACCACAACCACAAAGTTTAGACTAGAGTGTTGGAAGCTGTTAGAAAACTTCTGGAAGTCATCCCAAGCCCCATTTACCTTATCATGGGAAAACCCCTCATAAATCACTCCATCATATTAACGACTGCACCAATCACTCCACCCCGTAACTTGAAGTTCAAAGACACCTCCCTGTCTGATTATTGTGCTATTCCAGCGCCTGGAACTATTGAAACAAGCAAGGTCGGAACGCTGTTGAAATTACCATCTGGTAGGTCGTGGGTTTGCCATCGGCTCGCTACATGGGGTCTGGTTGCTTCCGTTCCCGTTTCACCTCCCAAACATCTTTCCCAGAAAAAAAGTTGATCTTGGCAAGCATTTATGGTCGTATTTCTGTGTCCTTTAAAATTTACTGTCAGCCTGGTACCCATTACTGTGATGAAGTTTAGATTTACAACTTCAAATATGATGTATATGTCTGTTTTAGATAAAACACTGGACTTTTGACTGGCAGACTGTTTTAAAATTGAATATAGAAATGAAAGCTAAGGTTCCATTTTTTCTTCATGATGTTGTTCCTTTATACTCAAATTTTTAAGAATATAAGGCCACACCATTTTAATTTCTTGGTTAACGGAATTTAAAAAAAAATGCTAGATTTCAAAATCAACAGGAAAACAGAATCTCTGAGGAAAGTCTGTACTTCGGTGCACACAATTTCAGGGAGTGAACAGGGTCAGGTGCAAGTTTTCACCCCAGCCTTCTGTTTTCCTGATTTTTTTTTGGCTAAAATTAAAAAAATAAATCCGTTAGGCAAGAAAATAAATTGGTGTAGCCTAAGGACAGAAAGACAGAAGAAAAATAAGATTGTAAACTTTCAAGCCAAAAATGTTATGAAATTAAAAAGTGCTTGTATGATTTGACATGCATTGTTTTTCATAATAGACTTGTTAAACTTGTACTGATTTATGTATTTCCTTCATGTCCTCCATTTGTAGAGTTTTTGTTCAGTTTTCATTCATTCCCCCCACAGTACTCTTTATACATTCATGTAAAAAAAACCTGTGTAAAAAAAGATGTCAAACTGTGTAGGAGTTTGAGGACAGTCAGGTCAGGTTGTTAGCTGGCATATTAAGGATTACGGACTCACAGGTACACTTGAGTGATAACCTGTAAGCCGTCCATTCATATCTGACAAAACTATGAGCTTTTGTTCAGAACGCTGTGACCTTTGGGATGAAGATTCACTCGCCACTGTTGCGTGAGGATGCAACGCCCTGCGAGGGCACACGCCGTACGCTTTCACTTTCCCAGGGATTTTCCCGCGAGATAGAGAAAAATGATCTCATTACTCCAACTTTCATTGAATTTGTTGAGCCAAAGGAGTAATCCCCCCAAATCCTACAAATTTTCCTCTACTTCTGTCAGCTTCAAATTGGAATAATTTGTTTGCGCCAGCAGCGCTCTGTCCCCTGATTTACCGTCTCCCTTTATGTCTGTCATCCACAGGTCTCTGGACGGTTTGTCATCATTCCCGGAGCTGGAGGAACTGATCGTGGACAACAACGAGCTCGACGACGGCGTCGTATTTCCGCGGTTACCAACGCTTCACACGCTAATGATCAACAAAAATAGAATATCCTTTCTCCGTCAAGCAGTAGCAGCCCTGACAGAAGCAATGAGATGTGCAAAGGGGGTAAATTATGGACATCTGTCACAGTCAAGGGCGATTTCCCCCGCTTCGCTCGGGCCGTCGTGAAACATTTCCCTGAGAGGCATTAATTGTGGCCGTCTAATTATTTAATTAATTAGGGAATCTGCAGTCGCGGGAAGATGGATAGCGGAGCAGAGGGGTCCGTCCCGTTTTGGCAGGGCCGTTGATGGATGTTGGAGGGGGAAATAAGCTGGTACAGGTGGTAGCGTGAAGTTGAAGAGATAGGACAGTAACCAGGTCTCGGGAGACGGGCCTAATGCACCTGGCTGAATATTCATGAAGATGTGTGCCGTTGGCAACGCAATTAATCATGTGGAAATGGGGGAATGAATCATTTATTTTTGTGGGTCCCTAACAGGCTCCCCCCGTTATGAAGCTGTCATATTTGTGCTGCCATGAAGCAGACGGATGAGGTTGGCGGGGGAGCATGGGCAGGGCAGGAGGCTAGGCCAGGGGTTTTGTGCCACACTGTTGTGACCAAATTACGTAACACTCTCTCTGCCCAGGAGGATATGTTTTGCTGTAATTTTTGGCAGGATACCTAAAATATCCTTGATTTTTACAAATCTTTGGTTGGGACTAGGTAAAAAGTGATCAAATTTTGGGACATATCTTTTGAATTCTTAGCAGGCATTTACATGTAGAATCATTGACAAGCATCAAGCATCGGAAGACTAGACCAATGAAATTACTTCTTTTTTTAAATCGAGTCTAGCAATCCCAGATGACAAATTGTTAGAGATTGGGGTCAGTGTATAATGTAGGTATTTATAACTTTTTAATACCTCTGCTTTTACCTAAGGTTCCCACAGTTTTGTGCAAACTTACAGATTTGCACTCTCTAGTAAGTGCCTTTTCTAGTTTCTATATGCGTAGCTCAGTGAACCCCTTATCGCTGTTATCAAACTGCTACATGTACATTACTGTGAATATCAGTTTGTTTCATCACGAAGCCACATGGAGAGCCTTGCCGCACCTGCCAGTATGCCAGAGACTTGTAGGAGATCATTTAGCGACACTTGCAGTGAACATGAAGGATGGGGTCTTTGGTGGGGAGAGTTAGCTCTGTGACAGAGCATCTTTTTGTCCTCAGGCATTCATCTTCTTCATGAAAGTGCCTGGCTGCTGACTGTGACTTCTTTTCAGGCAGAACTTATATATATCTGCGATTAGATCACACTTTTTTGACAAAGACAGAAGATGCTGTTTCAGAAAATTAACTAGAAAGTAAAACATTTGACGGCAAATGCAGCATATTCCTTCCTTTTCTTTTTGGAAAGTAGTGGGTCTTTCCATGCAGAACTTATATATATCTGCGATTAGATCACACTTTTTTGACAAAGACAGAAGATGCTGTTTCAGAAAATTAACTAGAAAGTAAAACATTTGACGGCAAGTGCAGCATATTCCTTCCTTTCCTTTTTGGAAAGTAGTGGGTCTTTCCATGCAGAACTTACATATATCTGCGATTAGATCACACTTTGTTTGACAAAGACAGAAGATGCTGTTTCAGAAAATTAACTAGAAAGTAAAACATTTGACAGCAAATGCAGCATATTCCTTCCTTTCCTTTTTGGAAAGTAGTGTCCCAAAGTCACTTGTGGGTCTAGATTTATGTAGCCATTTTTCTGAATTCAGAACTTTTGCAGAAAATGTATATACTGTTTTGACAGTTTTCTACATCAGGTTATGCCCAAAGTACAAATAGGACATTGGTCAGCTAGTGATGGGAGAACGCATGAGCTGGTAATATTTCTCAAAGAATTTTGGCCTCTGTTCTCGATAAGTGTGCTGGGTTCTTTAACGTACAGAGGTTTGACACCCAAGGCTTGTCCATAAACAGGACCAATAACGTCCTTTCCGAAGGCCAATCTGATCACTGAACTGCTGTCCTTTCCAGTAGTGTCCAAGTTAGGGGTCGGGGATTCGACCCCACGACCTCTGGTTTACCACCCTGTGTGAGAAAAGTGGGACCACTAACCGGAGAGACACTACCCTGTTCCAAATGTTCCTTTGACCAATATTGAGATTTCACCATAGATATAAGAATGGCTTGGTAAAAAAAATGAAAAAATAAAAAAATTCAAGATAACTTGAATTAGCCCAAGGCTTCCGAAGAGTGAGAAAAAAACAGGTTCTGGAAATGCATTATAATCCCTTTTGCCTATATATGGACTTAATCATTATGTGAAAAGTGTTGTGTCACTTTGAGTTGATAACTCTTTGTGTTCACACATTTTGGCATCATAGTAAAGTGTTCAATTAAGTCCTGGATTATGTTTAAAGTAATTTTCCTGAGAAAGAATGATCACGGCACCTCGCGGGGGAGAAGTGACAAACCGTTCACTTTCCTGAAAAGATACGTGCGGAGCTTCCAGCGGAAAATGAAATATTTCCCATTGATTTTCCATACCCGCGCCAATTCCCTCGGTACCGACATATTGTACTTCCATAGTCAGATAAATGATGTGCTACTTTTTAACGGATTAGACAGATCTTGGCGAGGTATCCGAATGTCCCCGAGCTAAACCCTCGTACCAAGAAAACAAATATTTTGCACCTCTCCTTTTCAAATTTGTCAAGCTTCCCGGTATTCCCGTGGTACGCGGAGAGTGAAATTATTATGAGTCTTTGACAATGAAAAACGAGGTGTGGCGTACGCGGAAGTGACAAGTTGCCTGGAGTGCTCCCGTTGTTGCGTCGGTTCCTCGGCTAATTGACGATGCCAGAAGCCTGATTGCTAATTTTGTAAGTGTACCTGAGACTTGTGCAGGGTGGATTATCACATGATTGACAGGTGGGATTGGCGGGTAGACAGATGGGCCCTGGTCCGAGAAAACTTCTCACTCGAAGTACGGAAAGATGGGACTGGCGAAAGTTTTCAAACAGACACTAGACATTAGAGAGCAGGTCTCCACCAAGCCAGCTTTAGCCAAATCTCCAAGCAGATACAGGGTCCAGCTCAGTGTTTTAAACATACAGTCAAAACTGCCCAAGAAGACCACTTAGGATACGGATAAAAGTGTTACTTGAAATGGTGATAATGCAAATCGGAATCTAATTTGCATAATCAAGGGGGCATTTTATAAACCCACTCCGTTCAATGGTACGACAGTGAAAAAATGCAACATATGTTGTAACTGAGAGACAAAGGGACATTGATAGATAAAAGTTATGCAAATGAAGACATAATTTGCATAACGAATGAGAAAATACTGTAATTCCATATTGGTAGATAACTGGAATGTAATACTTGTGGCATTTTTAATGAATGTGTTAATTTGAAAAAATTATTGAAGGGACAGACAAAAAGTAGCATGACTAATAAATCACGCTCTTAGCGCTGTGCCCGACTTTTACTGTCCCGTGGGAGGAGGTCGTTAACCCCAGCCAGTTAAAGTTAAAAGTTAAAGTGACCTGGGCGTCCTGAAAAGACACATGGGGGTGGTGCCCATCTCCATTTCTATAGCCCTTGGGCCACACACATTTGTGCAAGTCAGTGAGGGACAGTAAACAGGCTATCCAAAAAGTGGTCGTAATGGCCAGGTGGTCCCAATGTACGGGTGGTCATGGTCACTTTTACAGATTTGACTGTAAGTGCAAAGGAGTTACCATTGGTCAATGAGGAAAGATAACCATTTAGAACTTAATTCTGTAAAAACCTGTTATGTCATTTTCGTATGATTCAATCTTTTTTAGTCATCCTACATGTATATCTGACCCACAAATACATAACATTCACTGCACTGAATAAAATTTTGTATCAAAATTGGTATGCAATCGTGCAAGCAACGGAACACATAGAACAGATGGGTATAGTCTTAATCAGAGACTCTAAAGTAATTTATGTCTAATTAAAGCAGACTCAGGAACTGTTTGGAGGGTCCCAATTGTAATTATAAGACTCCAAGATTCAATGAGGAAATCTGCTATGGAATATTTAACTCACATTGTTGCATGTCATGTAAATGTGTTGAAATTCATGATTATTTTTCTAAATAGACTCTAATGATAAGAGAAAAATTCAACAGGTAGTCTAGATAGGTATTACTTCAAATCTCCTTACAAATAATTCAACGTGTAGTACAATATACTGTTAAGTAAATCTTGACTGAACTTATCAGTAATTCAGCCCCAAATAGCCTAAGGCCACACCAATCTAATTTCTTGGTGAACAGATTTTTTTGGGTAATTTTAGCAAAAAAGAAATCATGAAAACAGAAGGCTGTTGTGAAAACTTGCACCTGACCCTGTTCACACCCTGAAACTGTGAGCACCAAAGTAAAAACATTCCTCTGAGATTCTGTTTTCCTGTTGATTTTCCAATCTAGCATTTTTTTTGAAATTCCATTAACCAAGAAATTAAAATGGTATGGCCTAAGGGCAATCAGAGATGGCAGACTTCACTCCGTTACCCATACTACTTTGCGACCCCTCTAGTCCTACGAACTAGACATACCGGTAGCAGCGCTGAGAATGTATGGTAACGCTGTATTGTAGATGTTGTGAACGGTGGATACGTAACACAAACACACAGACAAAAATCTACCCTTCTTACAATCAATCACTTCCTTTGGCAGAAAAAAATGTTTTAGTCAAGTAAAAGTACACATTCTTGGTGCAAAATCCAGACACAGCCCCTGGCCAGTACTTGTTGGTGTATCTGATTTTTCCTCATAAATGTCAGGAGGATATACCACCCGTGTACCTCACTGCAACCCCAAGGGCATCTCGGGGGGAGACAACTAACCCCTAATCCGTTTATCCGAGTTGTAAAACACTAATGCCTCCATTGTAGCCTCCATGGGTAGTCGTTCGGACTCCCTGTGACCAGTCAGCGGCCCTGCTTTGAGGAAGGTATAATGTGCCAATAAAACATATATTGGCCATCACTGGTGCGTAAAGCTGATGTTGTTTCAACATGTCCTGACTCCTTGGATCTGCCGGTGTGGTTGTAAATACTGGAGGTGGCTACAGACCGCAAGTTCTGACCTCGCACTGACGTTGCCTGCCTACTCGGTCGGTAAAGTCTGGCTATGGTTGTATTGTTAGTGTCGAATGTACGTACTTAGCTCGTTAGCGTGCGATAAGGGGGAATATACTGTATGGTAGTGTCTTGCACCTTTCTTGAAAACTTTAAAGAACAAGGGGTTTGGGAACCATGAGAAGATTTAAAAAGAAGACAACATTTTAATGTGGCAACATTGGTTTGCAAGCAACAGATAATTGTAAAAAAAAAAGGGGATAAAAGATGTTGGCCAGGAGACACTGAACGTTGCTTTTAGATGAAAATGAAGAAAGAAAAAAGAATATTTGTTCTGAATCCAGAGAAAACAGGTCACGGATCTATTGTGTTAAATTCTTGTGATAGAAAAGGTTGTTGTAGGTCCTTGTCAATGGTCCGTCGAGAATCCTACTAAAACTGACAGGTACTTGAACGTGACTTAGCCTGAGTACCAGCCTCTGTAGTGACCGCTGGCTCAAAATCGCTTGCTAACCACATGGGGGTCACTACGGAGGCTGGTACTTAGGCTAAACGTGACTGCGCCTTAAGGTATCATGACTGTTGGCATTTCTATGAAGTTAGAATGTGGGAAAGTATGTTTTCCTTAACCCCAAGCCACATTACAGATCTCGAGGACTTCCTCAATAAGGTGGACACCAGCTGTCCGAACTTGACCTACCTAAGCCTACTGGGTAACGTGGCCTGTCCCAACGAGCTGTCAGCAGAGGACAAGGACGAAGAAGACTACCAGAGATACAGGTCAGTGTACAGGTCATGGGGCAACAACCAGTGTAACAGGCAAGAATGTACCACTATTAAAATATCCCCGGGTAGATATTTTTTGGGCACAGTCTGGCCTGATACACCTGACTGAGACATATGTCACAAGTCATGGTATAACCAAGAAGGTTTAATCAGATTAAGATTAATCAGTGTACATCAGGTCATGGGGCTAGAACCACCAGTGTAACAGGCAAGAATGTACAGTCAAACCTGCCCAAGACGACCACCCGGCGGACCGGGCAAAAACGGTCGCGATGGACAGGTGGTCGCCATGAAGAGGATTCCACTCACATGTTTCCAGGTCGAGGTTTTCAAATACAGTACGTAAATGGACGGAAATTATGTGAATTTAGACAGCATGACCCCCACCAGGTTCAATTCTCATTGACAGAAAGATCCTACAAAAATTTTATTTTCCGTTATCGTTGTAATAATTGTATACCGCTACATCGTGTACAAATTTTCGTCATAATTTTGACTACAAAACAATGGTTGCCTCGATAATCTCGCAGCGCCCTCCCGCATTCACATGTTACACACACGCACATCATCGAAGTTTTAAGGCCTAAGACAAATCCCGAGATAACACCTGCTGGCCCCAGCCTTTTTTGGGGCGCCGACCGCTGGATAAAAGGGTCAAAAAAGTTTTCGATCTGACAACTAAAGATGAAAACGGAACGGTGTGATTTCGTCGCGCCACCAAGCTCTGTGCGACCGCATGGAAAGGTAAGTCAGTGCAGCAGAACGCACAGCGTCCAATAAAAGGTTTGTAAGATTCATCGAAATAAAAAGAAAAAAAGAATATCAATTTTCATCAATAACTAGAGTATTCACAAATGTTCATACACAAAAGCATCGTGTTTCAGAAAGGTCAGCGGTACGTCAAATCCGAGCCGCGCCAAATCCAAGATGGCGTCGGGACCAAGGAACAACATTTTTCGCCGGATGTTTTGCCCGCCGCGAAGTCATTTTTCGGTGGAATTTAGTAAGACACAGTGACTTTTTTGTTGAAAATTCAAAAATAGATAGTAATTTCTGTGAAATCTGACTTTTTGACGCCATGCACTACGTATTCGTTTTGAAAATTGAGTTTAAACCGACCGGAGTTCGCGGTAAACTATAAGATTACGATAGGCACAACAACATCACAAACATTTTGTCTTTTTACAATTTTTATAGGGGGAACGTTTTATCAAAACACTTCATGGAGGAATCTATGCTATAACATTGCTATTCCATATATTTTTGTCCTTATTTTTGTCCTTCAAAGTCTTGAAAACATTTCCGTGAAATCCGACAGCAAAATGATCCGATGTCACCGCACGCTTGAAAATTAGGCGGCCGCCATGGGCAGGAATTGTGCTCTGTGCGGTCCCAATTCGTGGCGGTCGCGGTCGCGTTGGACAGGTGGTCACCTTGGGCAGGCAGCTTAATGCTTGTGCCTATGGGGAAAATTTTGGGGACCGAGAAAAAGCGGTCGCCATGGCCAGGTGGTCGCGTTGAAAAGGTGGTCGCCTAGGCAGGTTTGACTGTACCACTGTTAAAATATCCCCGGGTACATATTTTTTTTGGGCACAGTCTGGCCTGTTACACCTGACTGAGACATATGTCACATGACATAATACTGAAACACAAGATGGGAGTAGAAACAGACTCCTGGCTCCCGGGGATCGAATCCAGGCCCGCCAGTCCAAAGGCCACATGCCATAACCGCTAGGCTAAAAGGTCCGGACCTGTTAGACTGGTCAGTTTGTGACTCTTGAACCCCACTGTTACAATACCTCTGTAATAGACAAGTATAAAATGGGAGAGTTCTCTGTTACATGCATGGCTAGAAGATTTGTTCACTTTCATTTACCTTTCAGGTGAAATTATATTTACTGCAATTAAAATTAGGTGCAGGTTACTCTTTTGCCAACTTCTATGATCACTTATGATATCATAAGCACTTTTGTTGAGACGAACACAACTGCAAAATCTCCCTATTATATTAAACACTATAAATTCACAAATGCATGGAATTGTGTTGTTAAGTGTTTCCGTCTGCATATTCCTTTACAGAATGATATTTTTCTATCTATTGGATAAAAGTTGAGAGCAGTGATCACATTTAATTTATTATAACAATTTGTTGCTTCTCGGAATTTAACAATTTGTTGCTTCTCGGAATAGCCTGTCCTGTTTTTCCCATTTTGAAAAAAAAAAGAAAATTGGGTCACTATTCCCATTCACAAATTTTAACTCCCAATTTTACTGTATGTTCAGTTGTAAAACTCAATAGCCACTAAAATAGATTATAAAGGCTTGCACTGTTGCACATATCTAAAAGTGTGGTCACATATTCTCATAAGTTATAATTTTCATTCATTAAAACTATTTCTCAATATCAATCCATATATTACATGGCAAAAGGTTATTTTCAATATTGTGGTATTGTATGTACCCGGTACTATTTAGATTCTACATGTTATTGGAAGTGAAAGCTGTTGTTGAGCTAACCGAAAGCTGACACGGTGCCCTCATGCCTACCCACTCTACCTCTCCACTGGGAATGCCCAGCTATGTCTTTGTGAGCCGCAAAGTAATATTGTGGTCTCCCGCTCGGTTTTGAAACAAAGCCACTGGTCCTACGAGGACAGTTCGCCACAAAGATGGAACATTCCATAAATTGCCGTGAATGACTTCCCTCGAGTACTGACACCTTTCCGAGGTGTTGTTAAATTGTTTGAAGCACACAGGGAGCACCTTTCTTCCAGTTTACAAAGATTTATAGACCTCTCCCCTCAACGCTAATGTCCATCATAGATTATATCCCAATCCCCTGGTGTACTAAACCTGAGAAACTGCCTTGTTCATTATGTACGGAGCATTAGAACTTTGAAAACGCTGTCATGTCTTAAACAATTTAGCACCCCCATAGCTGTCAGCTTTATACCACTGGTAATAAACGCGGTAAAGGCAAGACGGATGGGATGATAGTTTGAGGAAGGTGGCATCAAGCAAAGTTGCTGTCGTCCAAATTGGGGAGACGTGGAGGGAAGATGTTAATACACTTCTTAGTCTTTGGGGAGTTTGGGTGATTGATGGTGCGATGAGTCAGAGACAGATGTCAAAATGAAAAGCCAAAGTCACAAATTAGAGAGACTTTGACAAACGGTCTTGATGTGCGGGCTCCCTCGACTGGGACCTCCGTGTCAATTATGAATGATGTTTGTACGCGTCACCTCCACAATGCGCCTTCTGGGCACTGATATAGAGTTCGCATTTGGACAGAAAGTCGAGAAGAAATCTTCCCGACTCTTTCCACCAACAAGGTAATAAATCATTGAAACACTCTTTACGACACGGATATCAGCACTTTCTTCTATAAATGTACAAGGTATAAACTTGGGAAGTCAGTTGGACGCCTCCAGCGCAATAAAAAGTGATGGCTTCAATGGTTATTGCAACGTTTGATGACCAGCGAGCTAGATGTGCCATGTTGTTTTATCTAATACTGCCAGAAGTATATTGATTTATCAGAACATTACTTCGGTAAGTTGCATAACTATCTTCTTGTAGGCATCTGGAAAATATCGCGTCACGGATCGTGAGGGTAACCAAGATATATGGTCCCCATATCTACCAAATGGCCGGACCAGAACTTAAATGATGTATTGGTAGTAAGAACTGTACTTTGGGGATGGTTAGGGCAGGATGGATGGACGTTTCCTCGTGTAAAATTGGCTAACCAATACTGATACTGATTTGATGATGTATGTAGATACTCTTAAGACTGTGAGAGAGGATTGTATCTCACTTCGCAAATTTGCTGTGCCACAGCTGGTTGTTTCAACTTAAAGAATAGCGAAACTCCCTCCCTTAGAGTTTTGTAGATGTCGTAAATGTTATGTGCCTTGAAACTCTCACATCCGCTTATAATCAATCGTCTGTTGTTCTCATCTCGTGAGTGTTAGACTTACAGTCAAGTAGTTAGTGTCGGTCTGAAAGCCTGTTCGCCAGCTATTTCAACTTGGAAAATGTGAATTATGGTGCTATGAATGATTCTTGGTTGGAACATTCCGTACGTAGCCCAAAAAATTTGTAAAGGAAACTGAGACACGAGTACCTTATCAATCACGAAAAATTAAAAACAGAAAACTTTGCCAGTGAGTGCCTTTTCCTTTTTGTTGGACCAGCCTGAAGTATTTCCTAAATGTAGGAGGAGAAGAGAAAGGATGGAATCCTTGAGAAGTTACTTCATGAAAAAGCCCATTAAGGAAGACTAATACATCTAGCACAGCTTCACCGTGGAGCTATGTCAGGGACAGTTTGGCGAACAACTAATCATGCCACAGTCATAATAGAGGTAGAGCCGTGGGGTGGTGACAGCTGCTGAAAGAAAGCATCAATTGTTGGGACTCCAGAGGGATTCAAGTTGTGAAACTTTAACAGTGTCTGCCAGAGTTCCAACGTAACCTTTCGTCGCATTGCTGGGGGGGGGAAGGGATGAGAAATACTTTGAACTGCTTCCACCAAGGTACCAACTGTGAGACGAATCCTCTTCAGATAGACTACTATCACTCTAACGCTTCTGTCAGCAGATTGACAGTATTCTCCAAGCAGAGGAGGGGTTCCGGCAGGTTTTTGGCGTGTTTTTAGGCGTTTTTGTTGGGCTTTCTTCTTTGTCTTTTTTTTTCTCCATTAAACCGGACTGGGATCACAAAGGAATTCCTGTTTCCCTCTGTCCATTTACACCTTGTAATAAAGCTGAAATAAATAAATAAATAAAACCCATGGAACAAAAAAAATGACAAAGTAGAAAGCCCGACAAAAATGCCTAAAAGCATGTCAATAACCTGCCAAACCCTCCTCTGCTTGGAGAGTAGATTAACAGACTTTTCAAGTATTGAGTTTCGTCTGGCATTTTCTTTCCCATATATCTGCAGCTTTCAGATATTATCAGGTATTTATGAAGTAAGGGACGAGTTCTATTCCAGGATTTTTGTACACCTTTCCAGACAAAAACCTACATTTGTAGAGCAAGATTCAAATTTTCTATCATTTAAGAATACTGAACTACATGTATAGTCAAAAATAAGCAATTTAAGTTGATATGCTATGTTATATTTATATGTAGTAGCATGACAATAAGAAAAATAGAATATCATACAGCTTGTATTTTGTCAAGTTTAATGCTTTATTAATGTGTCATATTTTGCTTTTAGTTTGCCTTTAGCTTAATTCAGTAATGACACAGTTTCATGTCTGGCTGTAACGACATAGTTGATTCCTAGTGACTCTGTATGTTACACAGAGTACAAATGCCCCCCTAGGCGTACACTTTCTCCCGCAGCTTTTGTTCATCAGTCAAGAAGCAATCTACAATTTGAAACTATCCATGACTTATGGGGCCTTGGCCGTGTGTTTCTCAATGGAGAGATGATTCAACTGTAATTGGCGAGCACGCTGGCATTTAAGATGCTGGCTGGAAGGGAAAATTCATGGTCCTATTGTGTTTCCTTGATTTACAAGAATGGCAAATGATCACAAAACAGTGATTCCTTGAATCTCTATCATTAGGAAGTTTGAATTGATGTCCTCTAAAGTTGGCCGTCTTGACGAAGTAAAAAATGGCCAGCCTCTAATCAATGCTGATTAATGACTTCTGCGGTTTCAAAGTGAGTTGTGCCTGCCAAGGTATAACACTGATGAGTCGCTGATTTGTTTGCGTAATGGCTACCTTTACCTTACAGTGAACCCTTCTTTGACTCAATGCGGCGTCAGGTTTCTGTATGTGTGAGTTGTGACTCAGAATCTACAATTGACTGTCATAGTTTTGCAATTTATAAATTCACGCTGGCTTTAAAGCCTGCGTAGATCGTTCATATATGCTGTAACTGTCTCTATCGAGATTTCCATCCGAGAGCCAGAATAAGATATGGCGTATATCTGTCAAAAATGCTGAGTCTACCGTAGTAAAGCATTCCTCTTGACATGTAAAAAGAGACGACTGTGCACTTATTTGTCGAACAGGCCGTAATGTAATTTGCTGGCCTGAACAATGATCATGAACATGACATGAAAGGGGGATGACAACGTCCTTAAATTTTTCACGACCATGGGTCTCATTACCTGGACGGATTATTTCTGTCGTCATGGGGATGTCAGAACGATTCTGGTGTCTCGTAGATTGTGGTCCTCACAGTAACCACCCTGGAAGCAAGGACCATCCATCAGGGCGTTTCTACCGTAAGTCAGCGCTAATTTACCCTCTTGGTTCTCGAATCAGACACTTCATTTTTGGCAGACTTTAAAAAAAATGCTCAAGTAAAGAGACCACATGTGCCATTCAGGATATGAATAATGTAGTTCTTAGAATAGCCCTTTGTTCTACTTGTCAACATTGTTAACTCCACTATCTGTACAGTATACCGTCTCTATGTATTGTTTCATGTTGCAATTAGCCCTCGGGAAATAAAACATCTATTATGACTTGACCCCAAAACGATCCTATTTTGGCTCTAACATTTAAGATAATCGTTGTTGTTACATTTTTACACTTGTCAGCAGCTTTCCGAACTTGTGAGTTATTTATAAAGCGAGCGGCAATTTTTGTCCCAGGATTTTTGTGCACTTTCCCAGACAAAACCTTAACATTTAGTATAGTCAAAGGATGCAAATGAAAAGTTGAAAAATACTTAATGTTTGAAACATGAAAAGTTGAACATGTTAAAAACGCGAACCAGTCTGCTACGTTAACTTAGGTCTATAACTGGATGCCTGTTTCATTTTGTCTTAAGATTTCGTCTGTTCGCTCCATTATTTTCCTTTAAAAATCCGTGAATCAAGAAATGGAACTAGCGTGGCCTTGGGACAATCCATCAGGGTGTTCCCAGTGTAATGTAACATCAGTCTTCACGCAGTGTCCAGGGACTAATGAGCTTGGCAGATACTCTAAGTTTGCAGTTGAAAGATGTGCAGGCATTTGTCATATTGTCCAATATGATCTTATCCAACGAATGGCGAACTTCGGTTTGCAATATTTCCACGGACACAGAATAAACAGATATGAAATTATATGTTGTGGAATTATGGATAATCTTTTTTGAAATATATTGTATTTTTTTTGACATGGAGAAAATGTTACTGGATTTCCCATTTTCCAAAGGCTGTCAGATGGTTCTTAGTCATCCAAAGTTGTCCATAAATGGTATTGTCATCAAGTACTGTAGGAATATCCTCACTAAATAGTATTAAAGAACGGTTGCAGTCAGATGTGCAAAGACTAGGTGTGACAGGCCGTTCAGTGTAATATAACCAGCTGCTGCCGTGCCGCGTGCCTGCAAAGCTAGTGTGTTAAGCCCAATGGCAGTTAAACCAGCTTTATTGATATAAATATAGATACAGATTTCATTGCTAAACAGAATAGTATCATCTTATATTGTGTCTATAATGTCTATAATGCACGAATGTCTTGTCAAGTTGTCATATAATAAACAATAGAAAATTGTACGACCACATTGTTTTTCTTATGATCATAGTTCAAAAAGGAAAATGATTCAATATTTTGATATTTATTTAAAATAGTTTAAGACTGGTCATTTTGTTTGCTGGTGTATTGTGATCCCAGCCATAACAAGTAATTCCCAACAGTTCCTGTGGACAGTGGACCACTCTATGAATCATTGTTATTAGTTTGGACGTTAGTGGCGTCCATTCTTCGGGATGGACGTGACAGATGGATTCTCTAGTCAGAAACAATGGCAAAACCACCGCTGGATCACCCATAATGCCTTTATCGGCAGCACTGCTGAGCACAACTTTTTCCCCACACAAAGGCCCTTTTTTCTAGACAAAGCCAATCAGCCTAATTGTCCCCGGCAGTGTTTTTGCTGGGCCAAGATTGATGGCATCCCTTGATAAGCCAACTGTCAAAAGCACTTTTTGAAGCAACAAATAACCCATTTGTGGGATTAAAGGCTTTATTCATGGAGACGCACTTTGTGGGGACGTCAGTAATGCCTTTTGAAGAAAGTGGCGTTTTGGAGGAAAGTTGGCTTTTAATCAATACCGGGATTAAAGAAAGTTAGTGTGGATGATAGCTCGGTGGTGTGTCACGGTCACTGGGCACTTAGGGGCTGAAATTGGTATCGACAAATCCGGACGACTATTTCAACACATTTCAAAATGGTTGCACAACGTTGCCTTTAATCAATAAAGTAATAAGATAGATGTGAAATTAATTACCAGGTACATATGGCTATAGTCTGTTAAGTTTTGATGGACTCTCCCTGATACATAGCAACAGAAGCTAGCTGTCTAATGTATACTGTACATATTACCCATCAGGAAAATTGCACATATTACCCATCATTGCTGGACATATCTGGAAAAATGTAGAAAGTACATGCATATTAAATTTTTAAAGACTGAACTTTTCAAAGACAGCTCATCTTTCCAGTTGATTTGTGCTAAAAAAAACTCTCACAGTTTTACTTGCTACACAACTGGTTTTAGACATAGAGCAGAGGTTGTGAAATATGACAGTTTGAAAAGGACAGCCCATCCTTTTGCCTACCATGAGCGATCTTGATGACTTAGGTGTTTTGTGGGAAGCGAGAAGTGTGCCGATTCAGTCTATGTGGCAAGCCTGTGACAACGTCGCTAAGTCCTTTGGACTGCGTCATCAATTTCCCAGATTGATCGTGTTTTTCGTCAAAGCCAATGTCGGAGCCAGTTTTACGACTGCCAGGTCATAGCGGCGGGTCACGGGGGCGGACATGGCTTTTCCATGCGAGTGGCACGGCTTCTAAATCTACCCGGGCACCGTTTTGTATATCGAGGATGGATCACCTCAAAACACATCCAGTACAATTTCAGGGTAGCCCACTGTCCAATCTGACTGGACGGAGACATATTTCCTGAACTCCCACATTTGTACAGTGGCGGCTGATCTATAACCGCGGGAAGATAACTTTGGAGCGTTTTTCTTTCCAGGCTGGAGGGCTGCGTTGTTACCGAGGTAGTAAAATTGGAATGTTATTCACACTAAAATGGATTGATAAACGTCCAACACAGCGAATTTATAGTCAGGGTCTTGGTGAATCAATATCAAATTGTCCCATTTGATGAGAAATGCAGCGTACGGTACAGGTGGACTCAGTTTGTCTTCTTTTGAACTGTTGGAAACAATATTGACACCAGTTGTAAAACTCTTTTGTTTGGACATGCATGTTGTAATTCAACCAGATGCCGCTGTCAAATACATGTGTTGTGAATTCGGACTGTAATATTTCAGGAAAGGTGGTTGTGTAGTTAGATTAGTAGTTAGAGTTTCAAGTAGCGTATTTTCTGTACATGTATTCAAATACATGTGTTGTGAATTCTGACTGCAATATTTCAGGAAAGGTGGTTGTGTAGTTAGATTTGCAAGAGTTTCAAGTAGCGTATTTTCTGTACATGTATTCAAATACAGAAGAAGAACTTTATTGCACGACAATTGTACATGGTACAAAGTATGGCAAGAATTCGCAAACATAACACAAAGTACAAGACTAGTATAGAATAAAACTTAACATCCTAATTACTAATACAATACAATAAGGGCTAGCATACGTTTTCGATATAGTGTTATCAATGATACATGTGTTGTAAATTCTGACTAATATTTCAGGAAAGGTGGTTGTGTAGTTAGATTTGAAAGAGTTTTAAGTAGCGTATTTTCTGTACATGTATTCAATATGGCAGGCAAACAAGCCATCCATCCTTTGGGACCATATATCACTGTAGATTTTCAAGTTCATAAGTAATTTGAGTGTGTGATACAGTATACGGGCTATCAAGGACTACATTATACTTGTACAGCAAAATCAGAAAAAGTTGTCACAAAAACTGTTGCAAACATTCATTAGAAACCCAGCCAGCTTTCTTTCACACCCTCTCATCAGACTTGTTGTCAGATCATTCTCAAGTTACAGATTGAAAGTGTCCCATGACTATAGTCCTTCACCATAACAAGAATTACACGTTAGCTATAACTATAAGCCAAGTAACAACACCTAACTATTTTTGAAGGATGACCCAACCATTCTCCTCTGTTGGAATCAGAATAATCCAATACTGAAACTGTCATTTTATTCGCAACAACTTCCCAAATTGGTACGGTGATAAGGACAGGTGCCAAATCTGCAGCTAACTTTCTTCTCCACGTTCCATCTACCCTGGCTTGCCTGTCCGTTTCAACCGCAAGGTCTATATATCTTACAAGGCAACTTAAGTCTCGCCATTTCTCTAGTGACTTCCTTGGAGACCCGGTCTTCAGCTTGTATATTTTTGATGTAGAAGGGTTTTGGTGGCGGGGATGTCTTGCAAATGTGTGGTGAACTTTTCCTTTTAGCCCCTTCCCTCTCCTACCGAGCTTGTCCCGTCCAACCCGCCGAGCCATAAATCTCGGGATGAACGCAGGATGTGTGAGCTTCCTCCTGGGAAGGAATGTTTCTCTTAAGGGCCATACCGACTTGTAACATTTGCAACTCTGTAATGCCAACGTAAAGATTAAGAACGCGCCACTAAGACGTTCCAACCACAAAGTCTGACGATGTGTTTGTAGACCCAACTAAGTAGGACTGTTCCATTTCAAAAACATAACAGGGGAGGTGAGGGACGCTTTTTTTTGCTTAGCTATTGTTTCTTTACCGTCTTTAATTCTTTTCTCTTGCAAAGAATTCTTTACAAAAAGCCTAGATCTTTTTTTAGATTTAATAACTTTATACCTAAAGTCTATCGAAAAAAAGATAAGTCTGTTCATACATTCTTCAAATATTTCATTAAGAAGCCAAAAGATTGTAAATACAGTCAAACCTGCCCAAGGCGACCACCCGGCGGACCGAGCAAAATCGGTCGCGATGGACAGGTGGTCGCCATGAAGAGGATTCCACTCGCATGTTTCCAGGTCGAGGTTTTCAAATACAGTATGTAAATGGATGGAAAAGTATGTGAATTTAGACAGCATGACCCCCACCAGGTTTAATTCTCATTGACAGAAAGATCCTACAAAAATTACATTTTCCGTTATCGTTGTTATAATTGTATACCGCTACATCGTGTACAAATTTTCGTCATAATTTTGCGTACAAAACAATGGTTGCCACGATGATCTCGCAGCGCCTTCACGCACTCACACGTTACATTAATAGTACACACACACACGCACATCATTGAAGTTTTAAGGCCTAAGACAAATCCCTAGAAAACACCTGCTGGTCCCAGCCTTTTTTGGGGCGCCGACCGCTGGATAAAAGGGTCAAAAAGTTTTCGATCTGACAACTAAAGCTGAAAACGCAACGGTGTGATTTCGTCGCGCCGCGCCGCCAAGCTCTGTGCGACCGCATGGAAAGGTACATGTATGAGTCAGTGCAGCAGAACGCACAGCGTCCAATAAAGGTTTGTGAGATTCATGGAAATAAAAAGAAAATAAGAATATTAATTTTCATCAATAACTAGAGTATTCGTAAATGTTCATACACAAAAGCATCGTGTTTTAGAAAGGTCAGCGGTACGCCAAATCCGGGCCACGCCAAATCCAAGATGGCGTCGGGACCAAGGAACAACATTTCTCGCCCGATGTTTTGCCCGCCGCGAAGTCATTTTTCGGCGGAATTTAGTAAGATACAGACACATTTTTGTTGAAAATACAAGAAATAGATAATAATTTCTGTGAAATCTGACTTGCACTACGTATTCGTTTTGAAAATTGAGTTTAAACCGAACTGAGTTTTTCGGTAAACTATAAGATAACGATACTACAACTGGCACAAGAACATCACAAACATTTGTCTTAACAATTTGTTTATGAAGGGGGAGCGTTTTATCAAAACACTTCATGGAGGAATCGATGCTATAACATTGCTATTCCATATATTTTGTCCTTATTTTTGTCCTTCAAAGTCTTGAAAACATTTCCGTGAAATCCGACAACAAAATGATCCGATGTCACCACACGCTTTGAAAATAATGAGGCGGCCGCCATGTGCAGGGATTGTGCTCTGTGCGGTCCCAATTCGTGGTGGTCGCGGTCGCGTTGGACGGGTGGTCGCCTTGGGCAGGCAGCTTAATGCTTGTGCCTATGGGGAAAATTTTCGGGACCGAGAAAAAGCGGTCGCCATGGCCAGGTGGTCGCGTTGAAAAAGTGGTCGCCTAGGCAGGTTTGACTGTATGATGGTAGATGATGGTAGTTTTTTCTAAACAAGCAATGATACAGATTCATGACAACTGAAAAAAAACCCTACTTTTTCGAATGTTTGTAAAAAAGAAGTACATTGCAAAGGTCCCATAGCATTTACATGCGTATAAATGCTGCTGATAGTATCCTACCTAACATTAGGTTGTTTAGTACATAAAATTGTTAGATAGTTCATTATTTACTGCTAGATTCTTCTCTGACTTCACGCTCTTAAGTTTAAAGTTTTTCTCGCGCAATGCTTCCTGTCTTAAAAACACATTCCTTACTTAACAGGGGAATACTGAAAGTTAAACTAGAAATGAAAAGCTAGTTTACAACATACGTTGATGAAGGTTAGACATCCAGGTAGTAAGATACGCCAAAAATAGTTACTCAAGCAACTGGATAAAATTTTGAAACAGTCAGACAATTCATACAGCGTCCGCTGTCTTTCGTCAGAGACTGACGAATGCGGATGCTGTCTGAAAGGTCTGACTACGCCAAAAAAGCAGTTACTCAAACAACTGGATATGACTTTGGAAATGGTCAGACGTTTCAAGTAGCATCCACTACTTTTCGTCAGTGACTGTGAGCAAGATCAGTCGAACAGCAGGTTTATAACCACGAACTATGAATTGATATGCAAATAAAGAGAAGACAAATTTTTACATAGTCCAATAGAAAGCAAATTAGACAACTCAAGACAAGGTTGAAGTAAAAGGGGACAATAGCTCCTATTGTTTGAAAGGTCTGACTGTTTTAAATTTTATCCAGTTGCTTGAGTAACTATTTTTGGCGTAGTTTACAACATACATGACCTCAAGGACATAATAGCATCTATTATACACTATAATAACCTTGGTGATGACTATAGGACTGGCTTATAATATCAAGAAAGACAGTCCCAAAATCTAGTTGTATGTTGACATGGTGAAAGATGTATGTGTCTCTTAGTTCAGCGAATACAAACTTGTTAATGGTTGGATCCCTCCTGCTCCTGTTGCCTAACGTCGTCTCGGATGCGATAAATCTCTCCGCGTAAGTAGGGCTCGACTGTCCCCTTGGGTTGGCAAAGTCTCTACGGTGTCGTGGGGACTACTAGAATCAAGGCGTCCCATAACTCTTTTGTCTCCGCTCTCTTGACGGCGCAAATAATTCCTTGCTTCATGAAACTTTGGGGAGAGATAAAAGAAATATGAGAATTTGATATATTTCTGTAATAGAAATGGTTAATCATTGTCTGCCTCGCAGCAAATATATCATTGTCCATATCGCATCTACATTCCCATATTTCTGTGTTTGGCACATATAACATACTATAATGAACGTGTTAGAAATATCCCATGGCGACGTTTGATAAGTTGCCATGTTAGAACAGTAGTAACGAACTCCTAGATCTTGATATACGAAAATGTTAGGCCAAAATTGTATTTTCAGTTTTCACCGTCATTTTTCACAGTGCCTATCGCGAGGCATTGGCCAAGAGCGGGGAAAAAAGTTTCTTTTCCGCTAGCTTCTGTGAGATTGATGGTTCATATTTGTGTGTTAGCTAAGTAGTTGGTTTAAAGTCTTATTCTTGAGAAACTTCTATCGGGACATGCGATCTCATAAAGGCATAATTTAGTGACTGCACTGACTGTTAGAACATTGATAAGTCTTGTTAATTATTACGAGATTTGTACGCCTCTCAAATGCTGACTATGATTAATTGCAGAGACCTGCGGCAGGAAGCCTTTTGTGCGCGCGGTAATTTCCAAACTTCGCAAACTTTTTTCTGGCATTGTTGTCTCTACCCCGGCTGTCGTAGGCGGGTTATGAAGCAATACGTCTTGTGTGAGTAAGTGGGACTTGGTGTCGTCTCATGGGACACGCGGATGTCTCGGAGGTGGCCGGGAGACTACAAACATTGTCAAGCACGTGATTCCCCCTCATTTATCTTGTGGAAATGTACTTTTTCACCTGGAGCTATACAATTCCCCTCTGACAGATGGTAGGAGTGCTTTATCGCTGGGTGCCGGGTACAGGTGACACGACGGGCTCCTACCACCATGTGTTAGTCGCCGGTTCAACGTAGGAGCTCTCTGTGTCCAGAAAATTCTGCCAGAGAAATGTACACGCCCGATCCTGTAAATGCCACAGGCACCAAAAGGAGATAAGATTAAAGTACAAACTGTGGGGATCGATAAAGCATTAACTTCAGTCCTCAAAAAGTCACCAGAAACACACTGCAAGTTGTTACTCTCCAAGCAGAGGTTAGACTCCGGCTCTTTCTTTGACATGTTTTTAGCCGTTTTTGTTGGGCGTTCTATTTTGTCAGGGTTGATCTTCTTGTTAGCCAGTCAAACAGAGACCCAGATGCTGACATGATAAAATCGAAAGCCCAACAAAAACATCTAAAAAGTTGTAGCAAAAGAGAGATCAGAGGTGTTTGCTTCAGTTGCATAGAGTGACAATTCTGAGATGTTTTATAATGACTTTCTTGGGTAGTGTACACCTGTATCATGAAGCTTGCTAACGTGTTGTCCTGTTAGTCATGCATGCTACCAAAGTATGTATCAAAGGTACATGTATTAGTGATAAGTGGCGTCGCGGTGGCATAGTGGCAGGGTGTTTGGCCCCAGAACCCAGAGATACCGGGTTCGAATCCGGGGTTCCCTGATTTGTCACGTTGACGTTGTGCCCTAAAGAGAGGAACTTAACACGACTTTCCCCACTTTACTCAGGTGAAAATGAGTACCTAGCTTCGGTTAGGGATGTCCCTCAGATAGGACGTTAAATGGAGGTCCAGTGTTTGAGGAGAGCCACACCCCTAGCACGTTAAAGAACCCAACACACTTATCGAAAAGAGTAGGGGTCCTTCCTGGTGTGTGTGGATCATATAAATCTGTCTGGATATGCAGCTTGTACTCTTCAGTACAAACCTGGTGTGTTGCGCCTTCATGCGGCTTACCGGGTATGCAATACAAAAAAAAAAAAAATACAAAAAAAAAAACATCATGTACAACACAAAACAAGACAATACAATACTTAAAAAGACTCTCTTCAGCATTTCACAATCTGTCTCTATGTAGCCGGTATAACACACCAGCTTAAAGCTCAATACTGCACAGTACGGTACAACAGATCTACTTAAAGGAGTGCTTGAGTCAGTGGCAAAAAGTTGTGGGAAGCCAAAAGCTATCATCATGATTATATAATAGTAGTGTTGATTAAAATATCATTACAAACGTTAAGCTGAAGGTGTAATATGATCCGTGTTGTCCATTGTGTCAACAATGACGTCTTAAATATGTTCTACCTGTAACCTATAACTTTCAAGTATAAGGTAATGTTGTTCTCATTATATTGTGAACTGTATATGAACTGCTGTTGCTAACCACCGATGGTTGGTAAGAGCCCCGTTTCCGCTAGAGTGATTTTTGTGTGACCGTTAATTTCTATAACCGGAATATGATGCACAATGTAAAAGTGTGGTCTAGAAGACAACAAAACAGACAACGCATAGAAGAATTGAAATTTCTTGAACGATTTTGTCAAATTTTGAGTCACTCAACAGTTGCAGCCGCCAGTGAAAGGGGGGGGGGGGTGTAACAGCTATTGATTATCAGTAACTAAAGTATTCTTCAAAACAGTATTCCAAACAACATTATTGCATTGTGACTTTCTCTAAATATATTCCCAGCTATCCACTGTAAATCAAGTTTGTGTAGTGTTTTATGACGGATAAATAATTCCGAACTTCCATCACAAACGGGTTTTTTATCTGCAGGAGAAAACTGAGCAGTGCCCCGCAGTACCTCATGAAATACTATTGCACAAATTTTGGATTTGATCGTAATGACTTAACCCGGGGTGGTCCGAGTTTTTATGGACGTCCATGTAAGCCAGCAATCTGCCGTCAACACGTGCACACCGCGGCGGCAACGATAACCACGGGCTATAACCGCTGCCGTCCTAACCCGCACGCTACGAGGAACAAAATTTAAAACTTCGGTAAGTTGTTTCAGGACCCAGTGAACAAATTAGCGGTGAAAATGACAACTTTAATACCAGGAAATGAGAGCGGTCGTAAATTTCCCCATCCTTATGTCAGGAAGGGTTGAGCCGGGTGCGCATGATGAATTATTTGATAGCCGAAGAGGAGTTATCATTTGCGCTGAAAAATGACCATTTTCATAATTTGTGGCATGCTTTGGGTTTTGTATGCTGATACGGTGTGCTTTATTTATCATCGCTGCCCAGAATTATGCGTAACAGAGTGTCAGAAGCACTTGATAAGGACAGTTAGGCCATATTTCATACTAAAGCTGTCAAAGTCTTTTGTAGATTTGACTCCTTTATATAGATTTGTGGCAGAAGTAATGCTGCCATTGCAGTATTTATAAGACAATATTACAGCAAAAAGTGATACAATTTTCTCCAGACAATAAAGCGCGGCGTGTATATCACGACATTGTGACAAACATCTCGCCGCATTCCGGAGATGGAAACGGCCCCGCCATGCAAGGTTAAATTTGGCCATAATTCTAGAACATTATTTTCCTAGAGGTCATTCTGTGTATGATGTGGCGGGTATTAAAGCGGTGGATACCAATCTTTACGAACACATTTGCAGCATGTATGGCTTTCAAATATCGCAGGGAGGGGTGTTAGGTAGAATCAATTCTGGGTTTATAACCTAATCCCAAAGTGTTGGCCATTAGACTTGCTGGATTTGTGTGCTAGTATTGGGCTGCAATGGTAAGGGCCATTGTACAGGTGCCGGGCACATATGGTGGAACCATTTCAACAATGTTTGCTGAAAGGTAGTTCAGGAGAGGAAATTACAGCGGCTATTTTATTTCATTTTTCTTAGAACGTGCACCATTTACAGATGCGGGGTGATATGCATCAGGGTTTTATTATATGCAAAATCACAGCTACTACAGTAACTACATGTCCTAGACACACATGTTGTTATCATATATTTGCCAAGGAACTCGCATTGGTTTCACTAAGATTGAAAGTTTGCATGATAAGGTAGTGACTTGGATTATAGATTGTATTTTTATCTGTAATATTTATTTGCAAAGTCATGCCTAGAGGGCTGAATGGACAGTTTACCAAACAAGGTTTTTGGATACACCTTGTATGTTTACAATGCAAAATAAAACAAACAAACAAACAAAGTTATAAGATTAAATTGTTTGATTGGTAGGCTTCGGGCGTAGAGGGATATTATGAACTTTGGGGGGCAAATTTGGTAGTATGAATTTTGCGTTCAGAGGTCACTCTGAAAAACGTGAAAATAAAACCACCGCAAACATTTTTCAAGATCTTCAGTGCTAGGTTGAGCTGTCAGAAGACTCAAAATTATTTGTTTCCCAGATCTTAACAGAATAATTACAGTTGTAGTCAATATGATATGAGAGCTAGGAGACTTGACTTTATTTGGAGCCACAATTATAGTAGTCACTGTACATGTTGGAATCATCATCATCCGTCAACGATGCGGGCCACCACTGTTTGTCAGAATAAAGTTGATGGTTTTTCAATCTTCCTGCTAAGAAGTTTAACGTAAGATGTCCAGATGATAAGATGCACAATACAAAACTTACTCAAGTTTTGTAAACAGAAGTTTCAGATCGCATCTGCTGTCCTCTGTTATAGGTAACTGAAGGAATCTCAAGTCCAAAAGGTATTTATTTAAAAAGAATACAGTTTTCTGTTCATATTGTGGTGAAGTCTATGCTCTTACTCTACTGATCTATGATGAAATGAGTGTTTTCAAGCGGGAGGTTACCATGGTCAAGTTCTATTCTTTTGTAGTCTTGACAAATTTTTGATGTTCTTACATTCGAAAAGTAATTGGTCTTTTGAGAGAGTTGTTGGACTCTGTCCAGACTGGGACAAGTTCAATTTTTTTTCTGGGGAAACAAGTTCTTTGAACAGTATGGTCAGATGTAAAATGGGGTTGATGTATTTCTGGAATTGGGCCAGACCTGTCTTCTTGTGGTGTCCAGTGTGGATTATGTTTGAACCCAATGCTGCTATGTCTGTTGTTCCTGATGATACTTGTCATTTTTGACGACGCCTCAGGGGCGAGCCTAATGGTATAGTATTGTTTGCAGTCTGCAAGAATTCTAGGAATTGTACAGGAATGTGTCCACAGCAATTTGGTAGAGAAAGTGATCAACTGATATAATCTATGCAACTGAGGTCATTATTTGCATGTGGGCTTGAAGCGAAAACACTAACAGGGTCCACCGTCGCCATTATCTTTTTATGTTGCCAAATCTTGTTCTAATTTGGAGATCCTTCATGCAGTTTAAAGCATTGGCACAGAGTGCTAGGGTTATTGTCCTTCCTGTTGCCTAACCCCATTACCAATACAAAGTTGTTGGCAAAAGGCCACCTTAGCAAGGAGAATGTTAAATGGCATCACCTTTGATGTTACTCAGTTCAATACGAAAAAAAGACAGTTTTAACTTATCTTTTCACCATGATTGTTCTTTGTTGCAGAAAAGACTACGGAAAATGCATGGTTTTCCTGTGACCAAGGATTTCACAGAAATAGTAATACCAGTAACAAAGATAAACTTTCTATTAGATAAAGAGTTAAAGAGATAAAGATAAAGAAAGAAAAAAGAAAGATAAACTGTCTAAAACTGCATTAGTGACCGACGGTCTGTGTGGACAGGTGGTCACTATAGACAGGATTCTTAATGCTTGTGTCACTGCGAACAGTTAGCTAACATGGCGTCGTGGTGGCACAGTGGCAGGGTGTTTGGCCCCAGAACCCAGAGGTACCGGGTTCGAATCTGGGGTTCCCTGATTTGTCCCGTTGACGTTGTGCCCTTGGGAAAGGCATTTTACACGACTTTTCTCACTTCACTTAGGTAAAAATGAGTACCTAGTTTCTATTAGGGACGTTCCTCGGATAGGACGTTAAATGGAGGTCCCGTGTTTGAGGAGAGCCACACCTCGAGCACGTTAAAGATCCCACCACACTTATCGAAAAGAGTAGGGGTCCTTCCCGGTGTGAGTGGATCATATAAATCTGTCTGGATGCCTGGTGTGTTACGCCTTGAGTCGGTTTACCGGGTATGCAATACAAACTTAAAGGGGCTGTCATATTGGCCAGGTGGTCCGTGTGTAGAGGTGGATGCTTGTAATGTGTGTTTAAATCTCTGTTTCTTGCGTACTTTCTGCAGATACTATGTCCTTTATAAGATGCCCAGTCTACGATTCCTGGATGCTCGTCCTGTCAGCAGAACGGAGCTTGCGGAGGCAAAGACGCGAGGCGCCTTCATGAGAGTAGCACGACCAACACAAGACATGGTAGGGCGACAAAACTTTACCGTCAGGCATTTCTTCACTTTTCCCTCGTAACAAATTTATCTGTGAATAGGAATTGGGGAAGCAGGCACTCAAGCTAACCGACATCTTTCGCACCGTAATCATCCTTCAGTAACACAGCTGGAGCCGCATGGTTCCTGTTTACAACGTTTTATTCAGCCTTTTACACAAACCGGTTTCGCCGATGTGGCTTCTTCAGTGACGAAGGCTTAAATCAAGCCTTTGACCATCCAGGAAGCCACATATAAGGCGAAACTAGTCTGGATGTGGGCTTGAATAAAGTTCTAAATGAGAACATGCGGCTACAGCATCTTTTCTGAAGATACGGCGTGAGTTTGTATGGTTGGCTTGAGGTTGCCCACTACTACTGCCAAATTTTTCTGTGAATAGTTTCATCATTTTGGTAAGTCACTGGATAAAAACACTTCTTGATATGATACACAAGTAACACAACCAAGTGTTTTTACCTACCTGATGTTTCGGTGACCATCTGTCACCTTCCACAGGGCAATAACGACAGGTTCTACTTTGCACTGCAGCTACATGTAGTTGTTGCTACTGTAGTGTGAAGGATGCAGTCCCAAACGTGACGAGTTTATATTATGGTTCATGACTGGAGCTGACTTTCTTGACCAACGAGTGCATCTGTTTAGTTTTAATCTGTCAATCAGGAGTTAAATGTATTGTCTTTAGCTAATCATTGAAAGCAGCTGGACCACTTTATATTGGAATATATTTGTATTTCCTGAGTCATCCAGTTTTCTGTCAGTTTCTGCTTTTACAGCCTTATTACACACCCTGTTGCAGTATCACAATGCAAAAGAGCCATCTAGCCACTTTGAGAAAAACTGCAAGCTGTAGGACTTGCCTACTGTGATGAGCATTGTCAAACTTGAACCTAGACAAAAGCCAGTTTTACTGCTAACTCTAAAGACTTATTGTATTGCTTCCTTTTCTTGCACTCTCTTCTTCAGGAACATGTGAGTTTTGTTTTCCTTTATAACATTATTATGAAAACCACATTAAAAGTGTAAAAAGTATCGAAAACAATGCTTCATGTAACTTCAAACCTTCTCCATAACACCCTTTTAAGGTCTCATTCCTGAGGTACTCTATGTGTAGACTCCCAAAGAGTCTGTACCACAAAAAATTTACGGCTGCATGAACGTGTGTTTATATCGGTGGGAAATTCCCTTTTAGCCAGCCTAACTGATCTCAAGCGTCAAACTGATGAAAGCTTGTTTGTAACTGAAGACATTTGCAGGTAAAGTTCGGTGGCCGCGCAAGGTCGGACGTGCACAGCCCGATATCGGTTGTGATTCGGTCGTGCGCTTACAGCTGGAAATAGCCTTTTGTGGAGGTGTAGCTAAGTGCATTTTGTAATTGCTATAAAAAGAGATTGTATGTAGTGAAACTGTTGGCAATTTCTTTACATAATCTACGTTAAATGTTATCAACATAAAATGAATAACATTGGTGTATTTTCTATAGCTTCATTACAAACGCGCCCATGTAAAACACATATTATTCATGTAACATTTTAGCCTATGGGGCGGAAAAACTCATGAATGAGACCTTAAGATGCAAGAATGCTTGGCAGCTGTGAACCATTGATTATTACTGAACTGGAATATCATAGAACTTTATAGCCTACATGTATATTGGTCCCCCTTGTGGTCTTCTTGGGCAGTTTTGACTGTATTTTGCTGATTAAGTTTACCAGTGATGAAAACACAAAACAGACTCATCCTTTGATTGAGATGCCAGACCCCAATCTCTAAAATATATATTGATACAAACTGTATATATTTTAGAGATTGAGGGTCTGGCATCTAGCTACCTTTGATTACATGTGAGTTAACGAGACGTGCCTGTTGTTAACTCTCCCCAGTTGGATGACACATCGGGAGAGTCGCCCCCATCAGGATATTCTCCTCTTCCTACATCTGCCCAAGCTGAAGGAAGGCACCAAGGTACATGTTTTACTTTTCTCCTGGTCTGATTTTATGTTCAGACCTTTAAAACTCTATGGGTATAGTCAAATGGTTAATGTCAGGAACTAAACCTGAGCGTGCGTAGTCAAGTGGTTAGCGATCTTACCTCTGAAACTAGAAGCCCCGGGTTCGATCCCGGCTTTGTCACTCACCCGACATGCACGCTACGGGAAAGGGTTCCATTCCTTAGGACGGGACGTTAAGCGCGGTCCACTGTTCATTGTGCTTGTCAAAAAGAGCTAGGGGAATTTCCCCGGTACAATGAACCTGTAAATACTGTACATAGCGTCTGTCTTCTCTGTCACGACCAGTGGAAGATTAGCTCATCTGTTCATTTGAGCTAAACTGGTTCGAGATCACTTTACTTTACTTTTAGCTATTGTTCTCTTCTATTGTCATTGTTGAATTGAACCAAACCTTTGCACTATGTGCATACAGCAACAGTACCAGCAAGTATTTACAGGTACTATTTTGTATAAACTTAAAGCAAAATTCAATAGAAGGACCTGTTATGCAACAATTACAAATACCACACTAAACCTGTAGCCGTGTATCAAAAGCGCCATCTTGCAACTGGCTCTATGATTGCAAGAGAGAGGTTTATCTTCCTGAGTGGACAGCTTCAAACAGCCAAGTTGTTTTAAAGTCCCATTGTACCATTCAATATTCTGTTATAATTTACAACTGGCAATGACACCGACTCCTATTCTAGCCTCATAGATTATAGAATATACTTCAAGAATGAGGTCAATACTACAATCTATTCCACTGTAACAATTACATGCTTTTTCTACCACTGTAGGAACCTTTGGAAGATGCAGGTATGTGTACCACGGACGGCATTCAGAAGGAAACAGATTCATCCGGAACAACGACTTGTGATGTCTAGAGGATACAGACACTGTTCACATTGGTACACATACCAGCATCAGGCTTCCTGCAGTACTAAGATAAATCAGTAGACGGCATTAGTGATAGGGTGTTCCCACCATAAACCTCAATGTGTTTGAATAATGAGATAAGTAGAATAAATCAAAAGTGTTGAAATACTCTACAATCCATCATGGAGTTTTAGAATCAAGCTTTCAAGCGTATGTTTAAAATTTGCAATATGCTACATGTATTTGAAGCTTTGAGTTGATTAATACAAAGGTCAAGGGGACGTGTTTTTAAGCATGTTTGACCCTTTTGCATCTAGGGGGTATTGTAATTTACGTTATCTTCATGGTAGCAAAATTTCACAGTGTAAGGAAAATAGACATTTTCACTAAACTTTAACTTCATGGTGGCAGCAAGTGATTTACAGAACAGAAGTGTGAAGGTTTTTTATGGTGATGATAAGTTCATAGTACAGAGGTGACTGTGAAAACAGTGACCATAAAGTTACTGTGAAAGAAACAAGAATTACCATACCAGTTGTTTTGTTCAGTCATATAACACTAAGTAGCCAGGTTCAGCTCATTGCATATGCACTAGTGTAATAGTGATGAGTGTGTAACTTACTGTAAGGTACTAAGAATGGTCTAGATCAGGTTTCTTTCTAACATTAGTCTTGAAAGGTGCATTAGTAAGATGCTCCTTTTTTTAAAGTTCCAGTCGTTGCAAACTCATCATCTTTGAATCAATCAATATACAATATGAATTAAAAATGTGCATTAACATCTTATATCGTTCAAGATAAGAATAGTGTAAAAATTAAATGTTACATATTGTATGAATGAGGTAAATATTACAAATATGTAACAAAGAGCATTCTACTTAGTTTACTTAACATTACATGTAGTTCCACCCACCTAAAAGCAGGACCCCTATCGCTCGATTCGTTGCTCTCTCGTGTAGGGACCCTGCTCTTTAGCCCCGGTAGACACGGTTCTGGCGACATTACTGACAGTTGCTCATGAATGATTAATGAGATATCCTTATTTGGCACAATTTGGCGGTTAATTTGTTCTGAACCTAAAGTAACGATGTAACCTGATTGGTTGATAGCTTCCCAGCGTCCTTTGCACTTTTGCTCGAGATGAGGTTTAGTAAACCCTCTGATTGCTTGAAGCTGTTTTGGTGGCGACGGCACCAGAACTGTGTCTTCTGGGGCTAAAGAGCAGGGCCCCTACGCGAGCGAGCCAACGAATCGGGTGATAGGGTCCTGCTTTTAGGAGGGTGATGTAGTTCATACAACTTGTGAAAGACTCAGGTAAAGATGTTTGAAAGTCAGTTTGTGTTTCTGTTGTTTCAAAAATGTATATTTCTGCTGACAATCATTTATAGATGCACTATAATCAAAGAGGTTGTTTTGGTGTTGGAAAAAAATTGCTGCTTTTCTATGATCAATCCCAACACTTGACTTGTATGATTTAATTTGCAGCTACTACTTTGAGAAAATGTTTTTGCCCCAATATCTTCCACAAAATTGTTTTTTTGTTGTGTTTATTTGTTCTTTGTTGGAATATTTCAAACAGCTATGCATCACATATGTATTGAACACCATGTATTATCTTTGGAAATGTTGTCAGACTTTTCAATTCATAGCAATTACGTTAGATCTTGACTTGTCATAAAGTACTAGTATTTCATGATGAATTAGAGAAGTTGCCAGAGGGCTTAATTATCCAACTGAGTAATAGTACTTTGGTGGCAATAGAAATAATTTGTATGTTTTGTGACAAAGTCTTACTGACGAAATTCTCTACAAAAATTATGTATGAAAACAGCTTTTTACAACATGTATTGATGACTATGCATGCAGTTACATTTGTAGATGTGCGAAGGTTAGATGTGACAGGTTGTTCAGTGTAATATAACCAGCTGCTGCCGCGCTACATGCCTGCGAAGCTGGTATGTTACGCCGAAGGGCAGTTATACGAGCTATATTGATACAGATTCAGATCAGCAAAGAACAATATTCATTATTCATTCATCATATAAACCATAAATTATGCTGCAAGTACTGCTGAATCTTCTTCCATTGGTGTGTATTTATGCCTGCTTTTCAAGTTTCTTTTGGTCACGAAATTATTTGTGTGTTACAAGTTTGCTTTAAGTCTCAGATAAAATGTGTTATACTGTAATTAAAAGCTGTTTTCTTCTCAATGGCTTTAAATTATTAGAGAGGTGTGTATATCTTGTTGTGTATTTATAGGTGACAATATTCAGCACTATGTGTAGTCTATGATGTATTGAATAAAATTTAATGTATAATACACATGTATCAAGCAAGTTTTCTTTCATAGGGACTTATCTAGGAATATATTTATCATGATTATTGTAACTACATTATCGGGATGTTATATTTAAGATAAATCCCATATTGTAATGTTACAGAAGTTTGTTTTTTCTTACAAAAGTTCCAAATTAACTTGAAAGCTAATATTTTCAAGCACAACAAGGGAATGATTGACAGCACAGATGCAAGAGAAAACTGAATTTCTCTTCCTGGTTTGTTGGAAAGAAAATTGAATTGGTAGATGGCACTCATTAACTATTTAGTTGACCTGAAGCAAGGTCTCCATTTCTAACATAGTTTATTTGGTTATTTGTTATCAAAGCCAATAAAGGAAGACTATATACAGAAAACTTGCATTTAGAAATGCGATGTACATGTATCACTTTCCTTTTTACATGTATTGGATGTTTTCACTCAGTGCGGTCCTCTGCCAGTTGGCATGGTCAATGTCACAGTGGAGGAGAGTGTCCTTAAGTTGGTCGCGGAATCGACGCTTGGGAGCTCCTCGGGATATTGTGCCATGTTCAAGTTGTGAAAACAGGATCTGCCGGGGGAGGGGGGGTGTGTGTTGGGCTACGTATAGGTAAGGGCTGCGGGCATTCTACTGACATGTGCGGCCCAGCGGAGGCGATGTCATGCCATCGTAGTCTCAATGCTGGAAAAGTTAGCTCGGAGAAGGACAGCTTCATTTGTGACGAGATCTTGTCATTTGACCTTCAGGATCGCACGGAGTTTCGTCTGTTGGAAACGCTCCAGCGTTTTGATGTATTGTTGGCAACTTTGTTCAAGTAATCAAGCAAGAAACGCGCGCTGAACCCTCTGAAAAAGAGCCCTACAGAGCGGACAGCGGCGTCCTCTCATCCTCAGCATGTTGGCGCAATGTTCACAACAACAGAGATGTCCACACGGGATGAACACCATACAGGCGTCAGCAGACAGACACACCTTACACTGTCTCTCTTCACGGAGACGGCGGAGCTCTCTTTCCATCGTCTCCGGATCCAGAGGTTGTTCTGCAAATGGACAAAATTATCATTTATCAGAAGCCTATTGAATACAACAAATACAAATAAAACTATTGCGCTAGAAGTTTGGTTGAATTGAATCCTTTAATATTTGTCGATACAAGTTTTCCCATGATGCTTAATGGCAAAGAAAAAGCTTAAAGTTTTTTTCGCTTTTCCTTTGATGTTTGATGACAGAATAATTCATATGATTATTATTTTTGTATAATTTTGATCTATTTCTTGATAAATTGTCAACTACTAGCATGTTTAACATTGATCTTGTTAAGCGTAATAACACTTATTATATAGCGTAATCATACTTATTATGTTTACAACTCAATTATTTTGTAGTTCCTCTTCTTTTCATTTGTTTCATTAGGATTTAATCTATTTATGGTATAACTTCAATTTGGTTTTTCGCTAATTTTGCTTAGTTTTCATTATGTATAATTCAAAAAATTCCAACTGTCTAGTTTCGAGGGGAGGCCCACGAAAAGCCACATAGGCTTCTGCCCCCCCCCCCCCCCCTGCATGTTTTTTGTGTGTTTATCTTTGTTTTATAATTGTACATATGTGAACAAACAATAAACAAAGCCTTACCGTCGACGGGTTCAGGGTTAGGTGCGGGGCGATAAACAGGAGCATTTTGAAAAGTGAAGGGTGGCTCCTCTTCTTCGTTCGGTGGGTAGAACGGAACCTCTTCTTGTGGCAGGAGTGCAGTTAACAGTTCTGTTGCCGTTGTAAATGGCCGGTTGTACCGTTGCCACTGGTTTTGGACGACGGCCTGCACCCTGTCCTCATCGAATCCCATGTCGAGAATAGTTTGTATGATGCCTGCTTCGACGCCCCAACGAAACTGTGGCTGTGTTAAACAAAAGAGTAACTTTGTTTCAACTGAAAAACATTATCATGGCATTGTTTTTGTTTCAAAAACATGATTCAAATTTGCTCGACTTTGCTCACATTTTATTTTTATTATGAAAAACTTTTATTTCCCTGAACTTTGATTTATTGATCAAAGGAAATCCAAGCAATATTAGGGCCCGAAAATAGGATTTTGAAAGTCAATCTACTTATATAGTCATTTCTATACATAGTTCAAACAACACTATCACAATGTATGGCGACATCCATCATGCAAAAATACGACGTCGTTGTGATGTGAGAACTCACTGAAAAGCGTCGCCGGCGTTTTTGTAGGCTCGCGAAACTAAGGGAATCATCGTTTTTGCGCGGTTTTAAAATGCTCAAAGTATGAAGTTATTACGTAAATGTGCTAAATAGTGTTAGTAAATGTCACTGCCATAAAGATATTAGCATTTTTAATTTTCATATTTTGGGCCATAATATTCTTTGGTTCCCTTTAAAGAAGTGAGGACTAACTTGTTGCACGATTGGAGGACGGCGTGTCCTGACTTCCCGGATGTAGTCCATGCCCTTGTTCATGATGACGTAGCCGCACTCCGATCCGTACCACCGCGCATGCTCCTCCCAGGGGTCATCGTCCTGTTGCCAGTCCTTCAGACCGCCGTCACACCAGAAACAGCGGACATGGTCAGCAACGTCTGAGGAGTTCCAAAGATACGTTTATTAATAATAATGAAATAATTGATTAATAATAGTTTATCAATAGTCGCGTCACGGTGGCGTAGTGGCAGGGTGTTTGGCCCCAGAACCCAGAGATACCGGGTTCGAATCCGGGGTGCCCTGATTTGTCCCGTTGACTTGCCTTGGGAAAGGCACTTAACACGATTTTCCCCACTTTACTCAGGTGAAAATGAGTACCTAGCTTTGGTTAGGGACGTCCCTCAGATAGGACGTTAAATGGCGGTCCCGTGTTTGAGGAGAGCCACGCCTCTAGCACGTTAAAGAACCCAACACACTTATCGAAAAGAGAAGGGGTCCTTCCCGGTGTGTGTGGATCATATAAATCTGTCCAGTTTGTACTCTTCAGTACAAACCTGGTGTGTTACGCCTTCATGCGGTTTACCGGGTATGCATTACATACAACAACAAAAAAATAGCGAAAAAAATCGTCATTATATCAAATCAAGACTGACTGATTTTCACCCATTTACCTTTCTTATGTTGTGCACCAACATAAAAATCTCACCATAAGTTATTGATTGTTAAAAAACAAGTGCTTTTGCAAAAAGCTGCCATTTTCGCTCAATGAACATGATTATGTACACGTGGTTAGTTGAGGAGTATATCATAACGGGATGTGATATTCTTAATCCGTCACCCTAGCCCTTAATCCGTTAACATAAACTTAAATCCCACAGGATAACCCTTAATCCGTCACCCTTGCCCTTAATCCGTCATGAAAGCCTTTAATCCCTCAGCATTGCCTATGATATGTCACCATACCCTAAATCCGTGGTTATAAACTTTAATCCGACAGCATAAATCTTAATCCATCACCAGAGACCCTAATTCGTTACCCTTTCACTTAATGCGTCCACCTTACCCTTAATCCATCACCATGACCTTTAATCCGTCAATATAACCCTTAATCTGTCAACATAGCTCTTAATCCGTCAGCCTTGCACTTGATCCGACAGCATATCCATTAATCCATCCCCACAGCCCCTAATCCGTTGCCCTTTCCCTTAATCTGTCATAATAACCCTTAATCTCAATCACCCTAGCCCTTAATTCTTATTATAACGTATAGTACACCTTTGGAAAATGAAGGCAGAAATGACATACATGAGGTATAAATGACATGGCACTGGTCCAAATTATGGTTGTACATTTACCAAGCAAGCAAGCAAGCAACCAATCAACCATACGTAGAAGCATCCGTTGAATGGTGTTTTCCGTTATAATGAACAATAAAAAAAATTGAGGCATGGTTTGGATCTAAGATCATAATATAAAGACGTTGTATACATCAGACGGATTTTTGAAAAGAAAAAAAAAGAGAGAAAAAAAACCTTCGCCTGACGAATTCGAACCGAGGACCTTCGAGTCCACACGTCACGACCTTCCACGATGAGCTAGTGGTACAAGCCATTCAGGCATACTACTTTAAAGGTATGTATTGGTAAAACCTCTATGCATGGTAAATTTTTTGGTCATTTTCTTGACAAAACTAGTTTCTTCTTGTTCAGTTTTCTGGTATAGATGTAATATGGCCATGTATAAAAACATGGATGTAATGTACTACCTTCCAAGATCCATGGATCGCATGTAACGGACGTAATACACTTTTAAGTTTAAAACCTAGTTCACAACATTACATTAACATAATTTATGAACATTCGCTCGTTACTCGATTACTGCAATTATTAGCATGTTTCATTACACTTTTTTAGGCATACAATAAGATAAAGCTATTGTTAACCACAAAATAGTTTTTTTTTGGAGAATTTTGTTATGTAACGATAACCTAACTGTATGATTTAAAATGTCAACACCACACTGTAAAGTTTACAAATATACTTCAGAAACATTGATGCAGGGTTAAAAGGATTTAATCAAGATCCATCTATCTATCTATGCATCGTACCATGCATCGTACCATGGTGTCATTGGGTCTCAGTTCATTTTCGCGGTCAGCCGCGAAAATTAAAAAACACCTCACCATTTGATCAAGTATGGGCTCATGATTGCGATAGTATAGGCTTATGATTGGACGTCATTAACAGTATTCCCATACCATATATTGCCTAAGAAACTATGTATGTTAAACATACTTACAAGTGTACAGAAAGCCTGCCCGTGCTAGCCTCAGTGGTGTGATGGGAGAATATCTCGGCCAGTTATGGAAAGACGACATTCGACTTTGCTCGTCCGCGAAATCTGGTTGTTTTGGCCACTCAGTCCCTGCTGGTAAAGCAAATACTGACGTATTTCCGGATCCGGTCCTCAGAGGTTCCAGCTGACCAGGAGTGACTAGCGACTGTGTTGAACTTGATGGTGGTTGAGAACTTGGGCTGGTCACGGTTGCTTGAGCCGTAGTTGAACTGCCCGTTGGCTGAGATGATTCAGGTGATGTGACTCCAAGTGGGACGTTTGCAGTCGCTTCTCCGTTAACGAATGACAGTGCGAGTAGTGTCGCTGGTGTTCTATGAATGGATCATCGCCCGCTTCCCACTGATGAAGAACACCTCCACAGAAAGCACACTCCACCCTGTCTCTGTCCCCAAGGTAGAAGAAGCCTTGCCTTGCAAGCTCTTCTGGTGCCACTGCAACATCTCTTGGCCAGTCAAAATACGTGGAAAGTCGATCTCTTTCTGTGTTCAAATTTCTTGTCTGGTACTGGCTTGAACTCGCCGTATTTCTCGTCGTTTCTGTGGTTGAGTTTCTTGTCGGGTACTGGTTTGAACTCGCCGTAATTCTTGTCGTTTCTGTGGTTGAGTTTGTTGTCTGGTACTGGTTTGAACTCGCCGTATTTCTCGTCGGTTCTATCCATCTGCCAGGCTGGCCAGATCTGTCGTACGTGCTTCCGTCCACCGCGTCCGTTTCGTAGTTACCTTTAGGGCTGTGTAATGGTTTCGATACGTCACTCATTGCATTATCAAAGCTTGCATATTTGCATAGCATCCGGTCAGCGCCGACGCCATTTTCACGTGCGGTATGTGGACCTGCGCCTGTTTGCTTGTCCACAGGATTGCTTTCAGCCTTCCCGACGAATTTGCCGTATTCTCTGTCATGACGATGCTTTGTAATTAAAGAGTCTCTATCGTGTCTATCCATGTTTGCTGGCTGACCAATTGGTGATCCATACAAAGACGCCTTCCCGTAAGACTCGCCGTGGTTAGCTTGTCTTTGATTTGGCTGATTGGTTACGACCTGCCTTCCATCCGCCTCGTCCGAGCTCCGACCCAACGCCATCTTCCAGTGATTGTGATATTTGAAGTTTACGGATGCGACGTCGTTTATGTTGATAAGGATATTGAGAGATAGATACCCCGACCAAGTACTAGTAACTGGACAGTCGGTAGAAAGTTATCTTTGCAATTCCAGCCTCAAGATCCCCCTGTTTGGGAAATGATAGGCTACACACGGAATGTCTTTCTCTGTTTGGTGCAAAACTCTTGGGAACAGCACAACAGCATACATGTTTTTTTTTCTCATTCGCTCTTTGCAAATGTCATTGCCTTCGATCTAGCGAAGATTAAGGGAGGACTTCGTCACGCCACTGGCACTGTCACCTATGAGAAAGATGATATAAGAATTAAAGTACAACAGCATGAAGTTCAGTCCACTGTGAAAGATCACGATTAACGGTCACTTGACGAATTTTAGAATATCAGTACCATTGTTAATAATAATGTAAATATCCATCAAATAATTCATTTACAAAGAAGTATCGTATATCTCATGTCAAACTATATGCGCCTGAAATCCTATATTCCATACAGTGCCAAGCGCAGCTATCCTATGTCGCCGTAGATTTGAAGGTCCAATAATCCGATATTGTGAAAACTACCTACGATAGACATGTCCTAACATGCAAAATATGAGTCATCTGGAAACTATGGAGACTGACGGTTTATAACACAATGACACGTCGCCTATAGATTACACTCGAGACCCAGAGGTTGTTAGCAAACATGTACGTGTATACCTGCACATAGGCAATGTTTAGCCGCGTAGCTTGTTCAATGTTGTAGAGTGAATATATCCACTAGCGGTCCATACGACGTAAACAGCTGCTTGGTAGTTGGTAGTACAAAGGTCAGTGCACGACCTTTACGATAACTGGATAGCTATTTTGCCGATAACAATACGGCCATATACAACACTACACAATGTCCCATGACTGTCAACAAAATGCGATAAGAGTTATGTTACACCCTTACAATGCGCAGCTTTGGTTGTCTCAATAGCTCAGATATGAACGTTAACGCTAACCAAACAGTGAATGGGAAATCCCAGCATTTCAAGAGTTTACATAGAAGAAGAAAGTTCCTCTTTATGACAATTGACTTTCTTATGACCAGAAATCTCTCTTTTTAGCCCAATATCTGTCACCCCAATCGCTATGGCTTTCAGTAATTACCGTGTGTGTATGTGGGGAGGGGGGGTATCTACACATATATGAAAACATATCAATTCACTTCGGATCTAACTGTCAGACAAAAAAAATCAAATCACAAAGAGAGAAGGACGAAATCAGTGACTCTTAGTCATGGCAGCGAATACCGATGGTATTTGTCCTTGTTGTTTGTTCAAAAAGCAAACAGCAAGGAAGTTGACCCCACGTAACCTTTGGTAGACATATTCATTATAGGCTATAGGACTTACCTTTGGGGGCCTGGAAGTCCTATTTTTCCTTTCCTCTGCTAAGACACTAGTATGTTTTTCACAAATGTACAATTCACATACGGAACTATGGGTAATTCTTTGATGTCGACCCACGTGAGTCAGGGACTTCCCATGACTCACTACTGAAACCAAGCCCGAGTAAGGGTACCCATGGGGTTTGACGTGAACCCTGACCCGGAGTTTACCACCTGTGTGATGGAAGAATGATGGTTGTGTTGGCACAGGTTCAGAAGGAAAAGTTAATTTGCCAGCAGAATGTGACTCACTATGGTATGATAGTTGGCCAGAGAGACCAATTGGAGTTTAATGGTAGGAGAATTTTTCCCGACAGGTCAATGTCAGTGACATGATTCAAGTGATATCTTATCCCTATCCAAAGTGTAAAGCGATTAGCCACCAACTCGTTTCTTGTTGTATTTCTTCGTTTTCATCATTTTCCTTCTAATTCAGTCAAGATATCGATAATTCATCAAGAAAAATTAGGTACGCCTGGATTGCTAGTCCGTGTTACACTTTTATATAGGATGTAATCCCTTGACTAGTTTTAAACATATAGCGTAATGACGTACCACGCACGGTGATCTAAATTTTGTAATGACTTCAATCGTTAGACGATATTAGGTGTTTCCGAATGATTATCTGTTTACGGACAAAGGCCATGGTGCATGCAAACCATGCAACAATTCCTTCACGTCGATCACCTACTTCAAATACAGGATAAAGTACGTCTGAACTTTGACCCGTCTGGATGGCCAAACAATGCACGGTCGACGGTCCCAATTTGCAAGAAATGGCTGTGGATACGGGGCTATTGTCGAGGAAATTGATTCGTGTAGCTTATGATATGATACCAAAAAGTCAAGTTTGTTAGATTACATTTAGTATTTCTCGTGCTAACTGACAGAATTAAGCTAGGTATACGGTGCAAAAACCGCCCGGGAGTCCCGGACTGTTAACAATAGACATTCACCACCCTGGATGCCCGCCATATTGGACGTGTTGGTTTCACGTCGAGACTGTTGATCCAGTGTTACTAATACCCAGTTTTCATAAGTTCCTGGGCAAAAGTTATAGATACCATAGCTTGCCCATCGTTAATGAGCTTGGTTAAGTTAAGACCAAAGTATTAAGATTGGATAAGCTGTGCAGAAAATGACCCTTGCCTTAACGAAGCCTTAACTTGACAAGAATATAGCCGACTGTTCGACAAGGTAGCATTCCAGGTCACTACTTGCTCACCGTCCAACTCCGTGCTAGTGGTTGTCACATGATGCATCCATCAATTAACTTACCTTGCTGTCAAACCTGTGATACTAAGAAGACGTTGCCATGGTCTAGAAGGGGTTAAACGTCGGTCACTCACTGGCACCGACTGCTTCTCTGAGTCCGCTCACTTGCACAGCCTGCCAGCGTCAGCTTATTCCCCCGGAAAAGGGGAAGTCCCGGGGACTTTCTATGGGGAAATTCTTTATTCACTTGTTGTAGGATTCAAAACAGGCTGTTTCGCTGTCCGATCCGGTATTTTCATGACGTTACATGTATGTAAAGATTCATACAAATTTCCATGTAACAGTTATAGCGTTGTTAGCGATGTGTGCATTGATAATGCTTCGTGATTGGGCAGCCTGACTACATAGAATTATTTACGAACAGGCAAATTCATTTCCTTATTGTCGCCGTCAGTGTGAAGTCATTTATATGACATCAATTTCGACTTATGTACTTACATGGACCTTATAGCTTACTGAGTGATACTTACTAGTATTTGCCACAATCGATAATCATGAAAATAATCATGTTATTATTATATTTATTGACAGATCGGTACACAGATACACTGAAAGAACATTGCAGCCAACTAATAAAGGTAAGATTGGTTGAACTACATAATTCTAGACAAGTTTGAAAACTAAGAAGATAAAATCCACAGATAAGAGGCCTATATACATGTACAGGAAATTGTAGAATCATCACACCCTTGCCGAATTGATAGTCGTATATACATGTACACCAACTAAATATCAACACATTGCAATATTCAAGGTAGGTAGGTAGGTAGTCGACGTGCTTACTTGCGATGTGTTTACGTGCGTAGTGCACCGTCGGCCCGGGGTTATACCGCCCCTTGCGGGATGACATACCCTTTCGTTGGCTGAAACAAGACGGGGATGCGCCAGGTCTCCCGTCCGGGTGAATGGTGTATATCACCATATGGCTGATACGAGATGGAGGTTCGCCAGGCCTCCATCCGGGTGATTTGTAGTGAATCACCAACTCCAGACAGAAGGTTTTGGACCATCGCACACCGGGGCATGCCCTTACTCTTTTTCGAAAGGTGTGGTGGGTTCTTTTACGTGCGCGGGGTGTGGCTCTCCCCAAACACGGGACCTCCATTTAACGTCCTATCCGAGGGACGTCCCTAACCATGGATGAGCTAGGTACTCATTTACACCTGAGTGAAGTGAGGAAAGTCGTGTTAAGTGCCTTTCCCAAGGGCACAACGTCGAGGCGCAAGTTCGGACATGTCTCTGGGCACAACCCGGGATTACATTGTTTGACAGCCGCGTATTCTACCACTAGCTACTGCGCCACACGACGCCACAATATCCAAGATCCCCAGTGTTGAGCAATAAAGCAAGGTGTTTGCACAAGGTCACAGATTGTCAAGACTATTGTTACTCTTCAAGGCACTTTTGAAATGTAGAGACAACAGATAAGGAATTGGAGTACATGTATATGTATGGCTGCACAAGCTCAAGGCAGCTTCACCTAACCAAGACCATAAAGTAATGACAAAACTTGTTCGCTATGCTCTGCCTGCCGGGTAGTGTTAGATGTTGGCAAGATGTTCAGTTGTACAGAGCTCAATTCTATCCTATTTCTTAGACTTACAAGTACACCTAGGTTACAATTACAAGCCATGTTTCTGGACACACAACTATCAAAGCAAATCATTTGTGAGGAAGACATTTCCAAGTTGCAAATATTAAATGCAACTAGACACGGTGAAACAACTTTCATCGGGTTGATTGTATTGATTGTATTCTACCGGGGCTCCTACATTCGCTACCCTATTCGTAGCGAATGTAGGAACCCCGGTAGAAATAGGATGGCACCCAGGCTACAGGAAAGATCTCAGTGGTGAGTATCTCCTTATTGATGCTACTGATGAGAGGCCCTTTGGGTACTGTAGATACGACCGTTGCAGTTTGGGCACTTGCGGCGCCGATACATCAGGACATCGGCACAGCCTTCACAACAGCAGAAATGGCCGCAAGGCATGAAGACCATGCACGCCTCGCTGTACATGCACACTTTACACAGCCGTTCCTCTCGCAGATGATGGAGCTTTTTTGAAAGGGCCTCTATTGAAGATCGCATGTCCTCCACTGTGAAATAAGACAAGCCTTTGTACACAACTTGGGAACAATGTTGAAAGATGTCATAGATGTGGAATAAGAATGTTAATGAGATTTTTGAGCTTGTTTTTGATTGGTGAATGGTCCGCCGAAGCTTTGTTTGAATACACAAAATGCTTATGACCTACAAATTTGGTTCACAAATTCCATGGATCGAAGTAAAAGACTGAGCATCCAACACCATGTTTATGCAGAGGTATGCCTTAGTGTGCCTTAGTATAGTCACTCACTTTGAAATGTGCTGTTTTCTCACACACCACAATACCACATATCCTGAAAATTACTCTTTGATCCAGTTGACAGGCTCAGCTCATCTAGATGTCAAGTGTACCATTGACATGTGGCTGGGCGAATTTAAAGCTTCCTCACAGTTTGCAGCATTTGTGCTTATTCTGTGAGAGCATGACACATTTTAAAATGACTTCTATGAAAGTGGATGCATCAAAATAAAGTTTATTTTCTTACCTTCTGAGTCATAAGCTGCCCCAACACTTATCTCTTGAAGATCTCCCGTCTCTTCCTCGTTAGGCATCCCATCCTCGCAAGGGCTCATGGATGTCGAGAATCCACCCACATAGTGTTTAGGAGGTGTCTCCTCGTCTTGAGCGGTCATCTGTCCAAGGTAAAAAGAATAGAGGTCAATTATTAAAACAGTGTAAATGACTAAACCTTACACGCTTGGTTGCTTACAATGTCAATCATCTTATACATGCCAAGAGAAGGAAATTTCAATACAATAGGTATGTTAGACTGTCCCATTATGGGCGTTTTGTAAGATGAGTTGACAAATCCTTAATAGTAAGTTTATTGCAAATTCATGCCCGTATGCTAATTGCATGTTGACACCAATGTCGAAGTACAAATGTAAAGTAAAACATAAGGCATACAATGATACAAGATCATATTATATTGCTATTCTACAGTAAGTTTCTATACCTACGGTACTAATGCGGGGTTTGATTTCTTCTCTGAAGGCAGTGGAAAATAAAAAGTCCCACACTTTCAATGATGAGTGGGTTGTAAGATTTCAAAAGGAATATGAGTTTCTGTGTATTTCTAAATGTAGAAAAGTTTTTGGAATTTTGGGATACTTTGGAGAATAATCTGTTTCTTTCGGCTTTAAAGTTGGGACATTCGCGTATAAAATGTATTTCATTTTCCACTGCTTTCGTTGCACACTGTTTACATGTTCTGTCCTGGACCGGTAGCTTTGTCCTTGATAATATTTAGATATCTGTTAAAGTTAATCCTTAATCATATCTAAACGATAGGAAAGGATGTCCTGATTTATATCAAATTCTACAAAGTATGAAAACAATATCATCTTATAGTCACCGATTGGGTGGGTGGAAGTCGTCTCATGCTTTTCTGTACGAAGTCGACGCCCTTCTCACGCTGGACGAACCCACACTCCTCACCGTACCACCGCGCATGCTCTACCCACGGGTCGTCCCCTTGTTGCCAGTCTTTCAGACCTCCGTCGCACCAGAAACACTTCACCAGGTCATCCACGCCTATAGCGCAAAAGATATGTGTAATGTTAATTCGCTATTCGTTCTCATATACTGTATATTTTCCTCCATGCATGACATATGGTGGTAAGCAAAAATAGTGGGGGATATTGTGGAAAGGGGAGAAATGTTGTTACAGGAAATGTTCATGGAATCGAGAGGAAAGGGGGGTGAAGAAGCACGCCTATAGCGCAAAAACATACTTTAGGACGTTTGTACTGCAGTAAAATGTTGTTGCACCCTCGAACGTTCTCAATTCTCCAATTAACTTTGGTCAGGTCATGATGATTCAGAAGTTTGTTGATTAAGCGCATGCTAAAGATGAATTATTTACGTGACGTCTGTATGGTTAGCAATGCCATGCAGTTGCAAGCCTTTTTTGTATCTAAATAATAATTCATGCTGGCAATGACACGAAAAAAACATTCTCCTAAACTTTAAATCGCATCTGAAACGCAACCAAATGGATAAGTCTTAAATTACGTAGCTGGAAGCAAATTTTGGCATTTTTACCTGTGTAGTACATTCCTGCTTCGGCCAGCTTTCTTGGCGCAGACGGGCTATGCATTGGCCAATGAAAGAAGGTAGAAAACCTGGTTTCGTCTGATGCCATTTCACGAAACGTCGCCTCAGGAGCCTTTGGAGCTGACCACGGCGGAGGAACACCAGTATCTACGGAACTATACGGAACATTTATGTCGTCAATCGATATGTAACAGAAGCAGCCCCAGTAAAATTGATATCAGGGCTCTAAGATCACTAAACATAGACTTATCGATCAAAATATTTGGTGACGTAGAGCAGGGAGGTTATTCCTTACTCTCCAAGCAGAGCTAGGGTTTCGGCTGGTTTTTAACGTGTTTTTAGGCGTTTTTGTCATGCCTTCTACTTTGTCATCGTTTTTGTTGTATCGCAAACCCAAGCTCTGCAGGCACTGACCTCGGGGCGGGGCAAACCTATTTACTTCCATTGAAAAAAGGTGACAGTACTCCTCCCCGAGAACCATTAATCATTAGTGGTAACAATTTTACTGCCCCGGATTATCATTTTGGGTTTGCGATACAACAAAAACGATGACAAAGTAGAAGGCATGACAAAAACGCCTAAAAACACGTTAAAAACCAGCAGAAACCCTAGCTCTGCTTGGAGAGTAGTTATTCCTCTCTTGGGGCTATTCCTAGTATGTTGTTAAGTGGTGGTGTAGAAATAAAAGCTGAGACTATCTTATCATCTAAAAATGTGTTGGATGGAAAATGAGAACTAACCTCTGACTTGAGATCGGCTGCAGGTGAAACCTCACGCCCGGTTTCTCATTGGCCCTTCGGCGTCCGAGAGTGACTGGAACGTACTGATGATTATGACGACAGCCAATAGGGATGTTTGCTGTGGCGTCTCCGCGGATGAAGGGGCATTGTGGGAACTGGCTCTCATGTTTTCGTCTTGGGTCCTCGTCCTCCTCCCAATGGTGAAGAACACCGCCACAAAACGCGCACTCCACTTTGTTTTGTATGCCAAGGTAGAAGAAACCAGCAGCCGCTAGATCTTCTGCCGTGACAGGACAATCTGCCGGCCAGTTAAAGAACGTGTGCAGGCGATGTTGCTCTTCGTTCAAATCTCTGGGACAGTTAGTGTTGCACCCCCAAGCTTCCTCAGGAACGATAGCCATCGGACTACTTGCATAGTTTTCGTTGATGTCTAGGAAGGGACGATCGGAGAATGAGGTTGCTCTCTTTTGCGCCAGAAATAAGTCACGAATAAAATCACACCCGGGACTTCCTTCGAAATGCTTGACAGTAGGGTCGTCGTCCACCGCCCAGTCGTGGAAACTCTTTCCGCAACTGAAGCATGTGACCTCATCACCGTTACCCGAGTAGTAAAGACCAGCCTTTGCAAATGCTCTGGGACTAAATGACGTATCGTTATAAATGTGTGGCCAGGTACAGAACGATCCTAACCGCACAAGCTCGAGGGAGTAAGCGGGCATGCAGCGACGAGACATGGCTGCGTGACTGTCTATGAATTCAACGACCGACAGTCACAATGACGCGATAAGTGTTTGTGAATGACTCTCAATGTCTCTCAGTTGGCTTTCAGCTTGAAAACGGAGATATCTTCACATTGCTCTTGATCTATTTGGTTGTATGCATGCTGTTGCAAGGACATCATCTGAAAAGTAGAAAAGGCGAATGATTTTGGTTGGTTTGAATTCAGACGTTTGTTTTCCAGCGATAAGGTGGGGAAAGTCCTCATACGTTGTATAAATACGGCAACGCTGCCTGATTTGGTGAAGTGCTAGCCTAATCAAATTGCCCTTATAGCAGCCTGCCCATTAACGGTACCAGAAAAAAAACGAACCGTTAAATATATTTTATAAGAGCACTAAATGATATAAAAACAGGCGTAAAGCACCGAGAATCAGGCGGATCCTTCATAGTACACATACTAGGTGGATGCCTTCTATGTGCGGTGTATCTATGCCGAAAAATTTCAGGTCGATTGCCTGTAGCAATGTTGGACTTTACCTGGGAAAGTCCCCGGGGAACTTTTTGAAATACAGTCAGTTACAGTTGATTGGTAAAGACTAGGTCAACAAGTTGAACAACGACGCTGAGTTCCCCGGCGACTTTTCCAGGGAAAGTCCAACATTGCACAGCATAAACCTCAAAATTAGGGCGGATGAAATCCCAGGTTATTCCACACCATAAGGAATAATGGCCAATTGTTTTGTCATGCCAACATGTCGTTGACTGCAGAGACCAAGTGGAGGAAAATTCAGATTTTTGACGTAGCATATGAAGGATGGACTTCTCTATTCTAACGGTAAGTTAGGGAGCCAGTTCGACTACGCTACACCCTGAATTTGATTACCAAATTACACATTGCTGATTCCACTGCTTATGTTTAATAAAAAGAGCCTGCACAGTTGTCCATGATTTTAAAACTGCTAATTGTGCCTCGGGGAAAAGGCATACACAGTCCAGTTACTAGGAAGTAGGACGACAGAAAAAAGTACCCGGGTCTTTCCCTGCTTCGATAGGTTTGGATTCCAGGCTATGGAATCCTACTGTTCAATGTGGCGTGGTTGCGTGGGTAGACGCCCATAAACCCGTTAACCGTTACGGTTCACGTAGTATGTAAATTTGGTGTTGAAGTGAGGACGGCGCAAAACAAATGGCAGGTGTTTATTCTTTTCTGAAGGTCTGCATGGGGGTACCGAGTATACTTTACAGTACATTCGGGAGGTCCGACTACCTTATATACCCTGAAATCCATTTCCAAACCATCAATGCGCATTACCTAAACTACATGCTAATCACGCCCTATGTTAGATATCAGCAGTTTCCCATGATATTTCATTGAAACTCCTAATTTTGCCTCACGAAAAACGGCATACACATCCCCGTGAATAGAATGCCAGAAAAATGTCCCGGGGTTTTCCCCTGAGAAAATTTCGAAATTCAATGCAACTAAATCCCACTGTACAATGTGGCGTGATTGCATGCCTAGACGCCCAGTGGCAACGTGCATGATACACGTGGGCCTATTATGCATATACAGTAGCTGTATACATATAATGTTTTGGTATTTGATACGGATACGAAGTACGATGATAAGTTTTTGTGCTTAACACGTACATAGACGGTAACAACAACGGTCCAGAAAAGCACAAAAAGGTCCATACATTGACATCGTCCATAGGTTAGTACCCCCCCCCCCCCAAATCTGGACTTACCTTTGCCCGGCTTTGCTGGCCTTGCAAACCTGGGACGCGGGACTTGGGCGGTAGTTGGAACGACACAACAAATGACTACTTGCACGTGCACGGAATGCGCACGGTGCGGCGTATTTTTGACGAAAATTTTAGGTCGATTTCCTGTTGCAATGTTGGACTTTACCTGGGAAAGTCCCCGGGGAACTTCTTGAAATGCAGTCAGTTACAGTTGATTGGTAAAGACTAGGTCAACAACGACGCTGAAAAAGTTCCCCCGGGACTTTTCCAGGGAAAGTCCAACATTGCAACAGGCAATCGACCTGAAATTTTCGGCATAAATTCGCCGCACAGGTTTTTGTGCTTAACACGTACATGGAAGCTAACAACAACAAAAACTCCCACCTTTCTCTTCACAATTAAGAAATAAAATTTGATTTATCCGGATGATTTTACGTAGTTTTTAAGTTTTAACGACGAATTTACAAAATGGCGCCAGTAAAAACGACGCGGAAGCAAAATTGTTGCACAACCCAACATAACAAGAACATTAGGTGGGGCGGGGTGCAAGACAGGGATAACCACATTAGCGGTATCAGTAATTTTTTTCAACGGAAAACTCGCTTGATAAGACGTCTTAATAACTAGACTACCTCTGACATCAGCCACAGTTACGTGAAAAATGAGCCACCAGCCTCACAGCTTAGGTCGGCGACGTCGCCAGGTCTCGCGTTCTCCCTCCCTGTCCTATGATACAATCTGATCCAAGCCGACGGCCAATCCGAACGACTGCCAAATTCTCTTTTCTGTTTTCTTCTGTCAACTTGGAATCTGTTTTCACTGTATCGGTCCCTCGGTCCTAAACTGAATATACATGTATTCCCGAAAACTTTGTCTTTGATCACGTCTATATGTGCATACAAAAGATCACAAAAGATAACGGCAGCCCGTGTACACGACCACCAAAGCAGGCCCTTTATCGCCTAGGGACTGTACGATATGTAGTGGGGGAAGGGTGGTGCAAAAGGGGGGGAGGGTCATGGAATTTTTTTGGAGCATCGGAAAAAAACTTTTCGATTTTGTAAAATATGCTCTCGGGATGTAGGAAGTAGCGTTCAGGAGGGTTCAAAATGTCAAAAATTTCCCAGAACAAAACGAAGCGCGCGCCTAGGCCGACGGCCTTTGGTCGTCAGTCTGGCGGAAACACTGAAGCCAATCGGCGGATAAAATTTCGACTGTCTGTGATAAACTTTGGGACATACGCCAAATGCTGCGCCAGCAGGATTCCGACGCGTGTCGTGTCCCATTCAAAGAACGAGCAAAGAACACTACCCCAAAGTTTTACTGTATTTGTGTTTCATGTAAAAAAGCATTAGAAATGGCGTGAGGGCTATGGAAAAAATTGGGGGGCCACGGGGAGGGCCATGGAAAAAATTGAGCCGGGGGGAGGGCCATGGAAATGTTTTTTTATCGGACTCTCTAAATATCGTACAGCCCCCTACTGGTTGCCTTGCTGAATCGAATGGAAGGTCCACAGCCACAATGCCCATAGTATAAGTATACATCGGTCCAGTGACATCGTCCCTTGGTTAACCCCCTACAGAAATCTGGACTTACCTTTGCCCGGCTTTGCTCGTCTTGCAAACTTGGCGCGACGGATCTTGGGCGGTAGTTGGAGCAAATGAGTTAATGACTACTTCCACGGCACTGTGCGAATACGCAGTGTGGGGTGTATTTATACAAAGGCGGAAAGCTGGGGAAATCCCCGGGGACTTTTTTTACATGCAGTCGTCATGCGCCACAAGTTTCGCAATTTTTCGGCCATGTCAACAACGATGCCGGAAAAAAGTTTCCCGGGGACTTTCCCAGGGAAAGTCCAACCTTGCAACAGTACAAACTTCCTGAAATCGGGGTGGATGAATTCCCAGGTTATTCCCCACCATAAGGAATAATGGCCATTTGTTTTGTCATGACAACATGTCGTTGACTGCAGAGACCAAGTGGAGGAAAATTCTGATTTCTAACGTAGCATATGAAGGGTGGACTAATCGATATACCCCTACCCCCACCCCACCCCACAGTTCTGGTAAGACTACCCAGGCTCACAGCTTACACTTTGACCTTCCATCATCAACATTTGGAGTGAGTCCAAGTTGGAACCAAATAAGGGCATGAAATGAGGTGTTTTGCCCGTGTACGTTCATTTGTTAACATTGAAAACAAAAAGGCCCATGGCAATTGGTCAACTCCTGGCAACCACCCCTGTAGGGTACACATGGGGGTTTGCCTGCACAGGTAATCGTTACTCTCTGCACTTGAACGGGCGATATATATAGAAAGACAATGTACAAACTATGAGGCACATATATCACACTAACACCATGGGGCAAGCATGTTTTAAAGCTTTATGAAATTTCGGTAACTAAATCCTGTATTCAATAAATGACCCCTCAGTCTCTATCCAAAATATGAATATGAACTGTAACATAGAGGTTGGAGTAGATCACGGTCACTAGTAAATCCACGTGCATACACAGGCGGGTCCAATAGAATACAGGTTCAATGATCGCATGAACAGTACTTGGTACACTATACCGATTGCTCTTTACTAGGAGATCTCTCTTTGTAGCACCATCGGGTAAGTTGAACAATTGTGTATGTATGTTGTGATGCTAACATATTATTGCATTCCAGAATAAATAGCTTTGATCTAACTGGTGAATCCCTAATCTCCAAGCAGATGTTGGGGATGAATAGTTACGTGTTCCTAGCGGCACGTTTTTTCAGCAACTTAGTCTAAGTCTAAGTAATGTTTCTCTGGGGTGATTTGACACAGAAACTGCCAGCTAGGAGAACGCAGCGATTTAGCGTTCCCAAACATCTGCTTGGAGATACTTCCTGCAGCCTACACCTTACAGTTCAAAGGTTGACTTTAAGAGGACATTTTTTGACAAATAACTGATCATCAAGATATTACTTAATTTGATTTGATTAATACTCATACGCAAAACCAAAAAAGATTTCAAAAATAATATCCTAAATCAACTTAACTCTTACTCTGATAACAATAATTCGTCATTTTGGTCACTCTTGAAAGACTTTAAGTCCAATAGCAATAGTAAGTCAAATACTCAAGATGTAATTACCGAAGAAAAACTCCATTCGCACTTTAAAAATCTTTATGGTAAAGAATCCACCTCCAACGTTTCAATATCATCAGACAGTTTTGAAACTCAAATAAAAAGCAAATTATTGAAGTTAGAGAATGACCTAAAAGACAACCCCCTAGACAGTCCGATTCTGAGTAACGAGATCAGTAAAGCAATTTCAGACCTTAAAAATGGAAAGGCCTCAGGTAATGATCTAATCCTCAATGAAATGTTAAAAAGCTCCCCGCACACTCTTATAGAACCCCTGACCAAACTATTTAACCTTTTTCTTTCCTCTGGTTATTTCCCCCAGAATTGGTGTACTAGCCACATTGTGGCCTTACACAAGGGCGGGGCAAAAGATGACCCCAGTAACTACAGAGGCATTTCGGTCACCAGCTGCCTGGCCAAACTATTCACATCAGTTTTAAATACACGTTTAACCACTTTTTTAGATGAGAATAAACTCATCTCCCCCAACCAGGCCGGCTTTAGAAAACACTTCGGCACAAATGACAATCTCTTTGTCTTAGACTCGCTAATTACCAAATATTTCCATAACAACAAACGCCTTTATTCATGTTTTATAGATTTTAGAAAAGCATTTGACACAGTTTGGAGGGAAGGGCTCCGTTTCAAATTGCTAAATTCAGGAATAGGAGGGAATTTCTATAAGTTAATCAAATGTTTATATAGTAAACCTGAAACTTGTGTAAAAACAAAATCTGGTCTTACACCACCATTTGTGACCGACAAGGGTGTCCGTCAGGGTTGCAATATGAGCCCCACCCTTTTTAATTTATTTATTAATGATTTAGTTAAAGAGTTAGATAACTCAGAGTGTATGCCACCAACTTTATATAATCTTTATGTTTCATGTTTATTGTATGCAGATGATGTTGTTATATTTTCAGAATCAGACAAAGGTCTGCAATCTGCAATTAACAGACTAAGTGCCTTTTGTAGCAAATGGAAGCTCCAAGTAAATATGAAGAAAACAAAAGTAATCATATTTACAAGGCAGGTCGTTCTTTTCCAAAGCAAAAGTTCTACTTTGAAAATAACACAATAGACAATGTCCCCTCCTATTGCTATTTAGGCCTAACCCTCACATCATCAGGTAGCTTCACCCTAGCCAAAAAGCAGCTGTCACTTAAGGCACGTAAAACCATTTATAGTTTTAAATCTATCATTCGTTCATCAGTCTTACCACGCGGCCTTCTAAAGATATTTGATACCTGCATAAAACCGATCCTTCTGTACGGATGCCAAATCTGGGGGACAGAACAACTACATGATGCGTCGCCTATTGAAAACGTACACAACCAATTCTGCAAAAATGTTCTTGGTGTTTTTAGAAATAGTAGCAATGTAGCATGTAGAGCAGATTTAGGTAGATTCCCATTAGATATAGATATATGTATATATATAGTTAAATTCTGGTTACGTCTGGTTCAAATAGATAGATCTACACACCCCCTCCAAGCGGACGCACTCCATCTACAGCAAAGTCTTCCGACGAATACCCGTAGACGAACATTGTTACAACGTGTTAAAGAAATATTAGATTACAATGGATATTCCTATTTGTGGCACTCCGGTAATACACATTGTAAACCTGAACATGTCGGAAAAGTGCTGAGAAGGAGACTAACAGATATATATATACAATCATTTTTTCATACCTTGGTAAACGACAGCGGTAAGTTAAGATTCTATGCAAAATGTAAAACCATGTACAATTTAGAGAATTATCTTGATCTTGCAGATTTTGATTTGCGCTCAGCCATTAGTAAAATTAGAGTTAGTGCTCATCCTCTTGAAATAGAGAGAGGCCGGTATAGAAAATTACCTATATACGAAAGACTTTGTAAGTATTGTAATACAAATGCCGTGGAAGACGAAATACACTTTATTTCTAACTGTTCATTTCATGATAATGCACGAAATGAGTTGTCTACTCAGACCACTAAAATCTATCCGAATTTCCCTAAGCTTACAGACAAAGAAAAGACTATTCTTCTCTTAACTACCAAAAACCAACAAATTATAGAAAAGGTGGGACATTACGTCTTCCATTGCTTACAAAAGAGAAGTCAAACCCTTCACTAGTTATAGACAATTACATTTGTAAAATTTAGATAAGCAGCTTTTATACTTATTTTGTACACTGTTCTTTTATGTATGTTATTTGCATTTAGCCTTCGGGCATGAATTTGCAATAAACTTATTATTAATATTTAGATGTAAACTTCTCGAGGCCGATGTTCTTGAGGTAGCAGTGTTGTCTGTATAGATAATAAGACTCGTGGACTACCAGCGGGGATATGATGTCTTCTAATTTGGCACATCCTGAAAACATCACATCACATCGCTCGTTATGTCGTACTTAATACATATTCAGCAATGAAAAATACATAGTACAATGTGTGTGTGTCTTAAGTGACCAGCTTAATAAACACGCTATGCCATAGATTTGTGACGTTACCGAAGACAATGGGTCATTAAGGATAATTCCATTCCTACCTGCCCTCGCCATGGCCAGACTAAACTCGTCTCGTAGAATCCGTAACACCTGGCCGACTCCTTCTGCACCCTACAGAGAAAGAGGCAGTGTTCATATATACAGTAGAATCCGCTTAATTGCACACCCCATTTGCCAGCGTATTTGGTGCAATATTAAAACAGTAAATTTCAAATTCTCAGGAAAGACATCTCAGGACAGTGAGTGAAATCAGTAAGCGCCAGCAGCAGTATGTGAATATAGCGCTGCCGCGAACCTAAAACCGCCGACAACACCCCATGTCATCCTTAACGCGAAATCAAATCCCCGCGAACTTAAATACATTCACAGTAATAAGACAGTGTACAGGTAGAGACCAATCTTTATTGAGTACAGCAGTCTTCCAAAACGCAATACTAGTACCACCTTTGGCAGGCGTGCGTCTCTTGATTGTGGCGACACGCCCCGTGACCCGCCCGGGACCCCCCATACGAGCGCTATCAATGTGATTGTCAATGGAAACCACCTTCCTTTGTAAGTGAAAACAATTTTACACATATTAGCGGTATTGTGCCTCTACATAGGCACTTATCGGCTCATTTGTACCGCGTTTGCCGATTTTTAGCGCACCTTTTAAGGTAACTTGTCGAGGATTTTTGAAACATTTTGGTGCAGTTATCCGGCATTGGTGACAATGCGCCGTGCAGATATGCGGAGTCACTAACAGTGCAGTGAATGGGAACCGGTTTGGGATTTTGGGATTCGGTGCAGTTAAATGGAATGTGCGTTTATCCGAGGTGCAATTAAGTGGCTTCTACTGTAGTACGAATTCGTGTTCAACTCGGTTTTTACGGGTACAAGTTGAGCGGCGAGGTTAGCATGTCAAATTTTCAGCCACGCAGTGCCATTTGAATTTACCATGTTCTGTGTCTTAAGGTAATTTAAGTATAGATCTTTGTCAGACTTACGTTACAAGCCAGACCCCAGAGTGCAGGCCTGCCGATGAACACACATCTGGCCCCCAGCGCCAAGGCCTTCAGCACGTCCGTCCCAGTCCGGACCCCTCCGTCCAGGTAAACCTCCGCCTTTCCGTTAACCGCACGGACGATGTCGGGCAGGACGTCAATCTGGTGGGGGAAAGGAAAGGTTCTGTCTTATGCAAATTGAAAAAACTTTAGTGCATCAATGAATATGTAGTCAACGTTTGTCAAAAGGTATTCTTACTTTTGTAAATGATGCATGTATAGACTAGCCTCCAAGCAGGCCCAGTGGGTTGCAAAGACCGTATCCAACTGAAAGAAGGAGCTTGTATAGCAATCCAAGGCCTGCGACAAGTTGCAAAAGCGACTTCTTTCTGCCAGTTTGATACGGTCTTCGCAACCTATAGATCTGCTTGGAGATCATGTATAGACTTGAAGTTGCCCATGACAATTTAGAGTTTAGGCAATAAGATACCGACTACACACAAATGCTTGGTGCTTCCTTCGTTTTTCTTGGTGATTTTTTTTGCAGCTCTACATTAATACAGGTGTCTTAAAAGGGGTGGAACGACGGGATCGGGCTATCCACGGGTAGCTCTACTCACAGTGGCGGGTAAACCGTCCATCTGCCTCCCGCCGTGGTTCGACACATAGATGGCGTCAACTCCTAACTGGACAGCGGTCTTGGCGTCCTCAACTGTGGCAAATGTTGGAGTCGAATGGGTTCAAAATATAAAACACCGACAACAAGGTAAGAATCTTGGACACAAAACCAAGCTTACTTGCAAGAGGAGCGAAATAAGCCTTACAACCATCCCTTTACAGAGACGAGGGGCTCCATAAACTTTCTACAACTTATGATCCACTCCTCACCTATCCATGCACTCTAAGGTGACGTCACAGAAGCGACAGATCGCTCATTCCCTGGCAAAGACTGGAGTTGGACGGTCGAAAATTTGAGTAAGTCAAATTTTTGTGCGGGAAATTACAGAAATTAAACTTTGCTTCACATCGACAACATTAATCCCCAAAACCTCAACAACCAGGCCCTGTATCTCTGCTGCATCTTGTAAGATAGAACAAGAAACAAATTATCTTATCATGCTTTAATAGGCTGTTATTCAATCCTATTATTAGCAGCCCAGTCTCTTCCGTCCTCTCCGCAAAGAGACTCGCCAGCTATAGTAGGGTTGGATACTGACCAAGCAAGCGCTATAACGCACTTATCCGCCATGTTTCGACCTAGTACCATCCAGGTATTTCTAGATCTCTACTCGGAGTTTTTCGTACCTGAGAGAATCCCCTTCAGGACGACAGGTAGCCTGGTGTTCTTCCTGATCCACTCCACGTCTTCCCACGTCCCGGGCACCTTAACCGTCGCTCTGAGGTGTTCTTCTACCTCCACCGTCCCCACCAACCCCACGGGATCTCCCTTATAGTAGGCGTTGGGATATCTAGAGATAAAACGTACCGACAATGATTATTCTTTTGTATAATTTTGATCTATTTCTTTATAAATTGTAAATGGTAATTTGATAATGTACAGTGTAATTACACTTATGATATAGCATGATCTTACTTATTATGTTTACAGCTCAATTTGTTTTGTAGTTCCTCTTCTTTTCCATTTGTTTCATTAGGATTTATGGTACCATTTCAATTTGTTATTTCGTTAATTTTGCTCAGTTTTGATTACGTATAATTTTGTAAAAATTCCCATTGTCTAGTTTGGGGGAGGCCCATGAAAAGCCACCTAGGCTTCTGCCCCTCCTGCATGTTTTCTTTTTGTCCTGTTTATCTTTTATGATTGTACATATATGCGAATAAACAATTAATAATAAACAAGACAAAATGCACTCAGGATTAGAAAACACATGGGCTTGCAAAAGAACGTTTAGCAAAATAAAATCACATAGTGATCCATTCCTCGTAGCAAAACGCTGAGGAACGTCGCCAAAGTCTATTTTCGGGGGTATTGTGTGTGATGCTGATACATATTTCTGATGCATGATGCAATTTATATCAATTATTTTATAACCGTCGCTGTAATGATCGCAAACGAATTAATTTTCTATAGTGGACCTCAAAAGGAGCACATCCCATTCTCAATATCATGAGCGAGATCTTAAGAAATCATGGTGAGTATATCATGTGTAGAATGCTGACTTATAAATTGGTTTCCTTTTTCAACATAAGAAATTGACGTGAAGTTTGCTCTGTTGGTTCGTCCGTATACGAATTATAGGCATCGATTACCTTACAGGGACGGGCGGTTGAGTTGGCTTTTCGTGCCGATAAAAGGAAAAGCTTGGCTGATCGACAGTCAGGACTATCGCGGTGTAACCCGTCTGTTGCGCTCTCTCCAACATGTGCCTCGTGAGGCGGCGGTCTTTGAAAAACAACATGTAGAACCAGCGTACCCCGCAAGAAGCCGCTTCAGCAACCTCCTCTAAGGAGTGGTTAGCCCAGGAACTCAACACCATCCCTGTGTTCACCGAAGCCGCTCCTACGAAATGAAGAAAGTTTGATGTGAACAGAATAAAAAGAATCTTTGTACACAACCAAGTGATTTATTCAACCGGTGTTTCGCTGACTATCGATCAGTCACCTTCCTCAGGGCAATTCTGACTGGTTTACGTTTGGGATCTATATATAAGCAGCGACACCTGTGCTGCAGTGCAATCTGATGATGACAGATGGTCACCGAAACGTCAGTTGAATAAATCACTTGGTTGTGTGCAAAGAGTCTTTTTATTCAGTGACTTACCAACCTGATGAAACTATTCACGGTAAATGTTAACATCCTAAAACGTAGCAACGAAACAGACACCAAGTTTGAAATAATCCACGAAAGAAAATGACGTCACAAACCCTTGGCGGTCGCCAACTCTGCGTCGGGATGAGCCAATCGTTGCATAGCTGTTGGCGCAATGGCCACTGGGAAATCTAACTTGGTACCCAGAACGGTCACTGCGGTGTCCCGGATGGACACGTCACGGAGGTTACGGGGGATGAGGCGGTATCTGGAAAAATACCTCCTTTTATATTATCACTACAGAGAAAAGGCACAAAACACTGTTGTCCTAGTTGCAGCACTGTAAGACCGTTTGCTAAAGACACCGTTTATCATGTGACTCATTTCAAGTCGCTTCTCGAATTCACCGCGGTACATGGATGCCACTGTTATTCAGCGGAATAAAGTAGGACTGCAGCTAAGCCGTCAACTTTGTCATATCGATGCTGATTGGTCAACTAAGATAAACTGACAAATCGATGTAGACTACTGTTTAGTCTGCGGGAATATATTGAATCAAGAATGAATGAATGAAGACCTTTATTGTACTCCTATACATGTACTCACTGGGTTAAGTACAGGTCACAACAAAATAATATAATACAGATGCATCTATACGTTGTCAAATCATTACAAGAATCATAAACTACGACTTCTCCTTGCTTCTTCGTAATGGTAAAAATGTAAGAGTAGATATGGTTCATAATCAATGGTTTGTCTAAACTCATTAAAATACGAATTTGTCTATATTATATAGCTTAGGTGTATGAAATAGGGGAATATAACACTAAGTAACTCGTATGTATTCCTTTGATGAATGTTGATTGGTTGCTGAATGCTGACCAATAGGTAGGTCCGATGGACTTCTAATCATAATCATTAGATTTTTGTATTGTCTCATCTGATTGGATAAATCTAGCATTGCTCCTGGCCAAGTCAACGATGCTGTACCTTAGCTGCTAGAGGTCGCTCTTAAGTACTAGTATACAGTGTAAAATTGCATTGTAAATATCACTGTTGTGCCATTGTTTTTTACCTTCGCCAAGAAGGTTATGCAGAGGGTAGCGTTTGTCTGGATGTCTGGATGTATGTAGAAGACCAGAATAACTAAAGAACGCCTGGATGGATTGTCTTGATATTTGGTATGTAGGCAAGTCTTGGTGAGACCTGAAAATGATTAGATTTTGGGCCCCCTAGCGACTTGTTAAGGTACTGCATCAGAACTTCCTGTTTTGATATCTTATGTTCTAGACATGTTATGGTACTAATTTTTGAGTGGTAGATAGCTCTTTGGACAGAGAGTAAGTGGTATAGATTTGGGCCCCCTAGCGGTTTTTCCTGGCCTGGAACTGCAGGTTTTGCTTCAGACTGTGAAAGGGAATAACTCGAGAAGAACTTGATGGATGGTCATGCTTTATGGTAAGTGGATAGCTTGGGTGATGATATACATGATTAGATACTTATTATGCAAATAAGTATCCAATTTGTATAATTAATTAGGAAAGTTTATACATCAGCCAAATTCCATGATAGGACTCTCAAATATGTGACATATATAACTGAGGAAGAGAGAAATATTAATAGATATCAACTATGCAAATGACGACCTCATTTGCATAATTAATGAGAAAATGCTATAACTGAAGATGGGCTTGATGGATGGTCATGATTTTTGGCATGTATATAGCTTACGTGATGCTCTGTATGATTAGACGGCAAATTATGCAAATCAGATTCTGATTTGCATAATCAATGAGGAAATTTTATTACAAATGCCTCCTGCACTTCCAGCCAGTAGTATCATAAGTGTGTCAGCTCTACTGGGTTTAAAGGCCCGATAATGCTGAGAGAGGTGTAGGTATAGTGCTGTACATTTATCCCACTTTTGTAGCAGCACAACACCATATGCCACTCAGAAAGTTCATCTGTATCTGTTACAGTAACACAACATTAGAATTATGGAAAATAGTAAATACTTTTTTTTACACAAATCCACAAAACCTAATGTAATCGAAAACTTGGTTAATTTCATTTATACATCATCGCTGATAACTTAAGAAAAAGTAACCTGTAGATTTAAGTGTAGAATGATTTTTTGACTACAATTCTACATGTGTAAGAAACCTATGATATTTCACATCGCAAAATACTTTGTCATCCATAGAATTTAGATACTTTGGCCTAATAGTCATACAACTGACTCAAAATTAGATTTTTCAACAGCTAGTCATCCTATCGGTACAACAAGATATTGTGAATTATGTACAGTTTCAGGGGTGGATTTAGTCAGAGCTTTGCTTGTCTTCCTATTGAATTTTTATTTGAAAATGTCTGAGAACAGAGGAGATGAACAGACTGGTCCAGAAGCCACACCCCCTGCTCAATTTTGAACACCTGCATCAAAAACAGCTCTTGACGGACAGAAATGGCCTCCTTCGCTTGGATGACACTAATGCCAACTGACTTTGGTTAAGCTTTTATGGCTCTAAAAACTTTCAGGGTGGACCAAAGAAAAATGCTATAAGTTCTTTGTTGAAGGCTGTATCCATTGAGTAGAACTGTTTGAAGAGGGGGGTGAATTTAGTGAGAGCGTAATGTTTTCGGCCAATGTGGAAGCGGGAGGCGCCGCATAGCATCACCTTGTCGGTGGGCATCAGTTCTATACGTTTGATATGATGTTCGACAGGATCCGTCTAAGGCAGGGCAGTCTTCAGGACCCTTTCCTCCTTCCCGGGACGGAAGTTTGCTTGTTGGGACGGAGAAAAATCGTTCCGTCCCAAAATCTGAACTTTCTGACATGAAATTGATGAAAAAGTATATTTGTAAGCTTAAAATGACGAATCTAACAAGGAAAATTCAACACATTGGCTACCAAACAATGAGTGGGATTGAAAAAATTAAAGGCTGGAGACATGGTCCATTGGCTTGTCCTTAGTATTCGGTAAATACTGTTACAAACTGGTTGCGACCGGACACAACAAGCTGCCCCTTCCCCCCTATAGCAACATGCTCGGGTCGCTTAACTTTGGCCACGGTGGAGACGCGACAACCCTCAGTCGTGAACATCACCACCCGATCTTTGAAAGTATTCGCCACAATGATGCGACCCAAACTGTCCACACAGATTCCTGAAGGCCCAAAAAGGTTCCCCGCTCCCGGGCGACATCCACCAAATTTGGAAAGGCCGCCTCCATCCTTGTCGTACCTCAAAATACCATTCGCTACAATGAAAATGTTCCCTTTTTTGTCCACTGCCACAGACTTGAATTTTCTGGACTGTCGTTCAGTCAATGGAAACTTAGTAAATCTACATGATGGCATTTTCTGCGGAGTGTGGTCGCGAGTGGGAGCAAACCACACCATGACTGTATCTGTGCGAGCTCCAAAGGTTTCATCTATTGTCAGTATGATCTTGTCAGAAAGCTTGTCCACGGCAAGCCCATGGATTGTAGGCCTGCCTTCGAACTTACACTTGGCAAGGACATGCCCCTCCTGGCTGATCTGGTAGAGGAACTTTTCTAAACGTTCCTGCAAAACTACCCACAGGGAATCGTTGCGGCCTGTGGCAATGTTCTGTGGTGACATGTTTCCTGTGGAGAAACTGCGGAGGAACGCACCGTTCATGCTGAAGACTTGGATTCTTTTGTCGAGCTCGTCAGTCACAAAAATGTTGTTAGTCGAGGACACGGCAAGCCCTCCAACAATCCTGAAATGGCAAGGTCCTTCTCCAGCCCCGCCGAATGTGATCTGCTTTTTGTCTTTGTTTTGTGCTGGTGAAACAAATCAAAATAAAACATTTAGTGTTGTGGGCACCCCCTTTTAGACTACAGGTGACTCCCATTTCAAAGATGACCATTTTGACTGTTAAGCACTGCTGATCTTGGTCACAACCAACTCCAAACCATGGTCTGAAGAAGGTCGGGAGGCCATGGTCAATTTTACTTTCATACTTACATTTGACTAGATTGGTGCAGAGGATGGGTGGGTTGGTACCACCAGTGCTCCCAAGGTTGGGTGATTTGTTACCATTAAGCACTGATGATCTTGGTCACAACCAACCCCCAACCATGGTCTGAAGAAGGTCGGGAGGCCATGGTCAATTTTACTTTCATACTTACTTTTGACTAGGTTGGTGCAGAGGATGGGTGGGTTGGTACCACCAGTGCTCCCAAGGTTGGGTGGTTTGTTACCATGGGTGCTTGCAGGGTTGGGTGGGTTGGTTCTATGGTTGGTCCTAAAGATGGGTGGGTTGGTAACATCAGTACTCTGAAGGATGGGTGGGTTGGTAACATGAGTGCTCCCAGCAATGTTGGGTGGGTCAGTACCATTGATATTCCTAAGGTTGGGTGTATTAGTACCATGGGTGCTCCCAAGGTTGGGTGGGTTGGTACCAGGGGTGCTCCCGAGGTCGGATGGGTCAGTGTCGTTGCTAAGGTTGGGTGGGTTGGTACCATCAGTTTGGATGCCATGGTTGTTGTGATACATTGTTATGAGGATTCCTGTTGTGATGGCTCCCACCAGGAATAGTGAAACCACCAAAGCAGCGAGCCAGTAACACCAATAGGCTGCAAAACAGCCTGTTTGAAAAGTGAAAATGAACAATAAGAATCATGCAGAATTTACACAATTTTTGTCAATCATATTCAGGACTCAAAATACCTATCTGCAAGCTTTAACTTGCAATGGAAAGAAAATCTAAGATTGCAACTGTGGTTGCAGTTATCTTAACAAAAGTGTTTAGAGTCCTGAGGGCAAAGGTCGCATCTTGGTGCACACAGTTTCAGGGAGTGGTAGCAGTTAAATCATTTTAAAATAAATCATTTTCCTCAATTAACCTGCTTTTTTTGCTGGTAAAAGTTCACTTTATCCAAGAAAAAATGCTGTGTCTTTCCACAATGAATGTGTAGGTTAGGCCATGCCAATTTAATTTGTTGATTCTCTGATTTAAAAAGAAATATGGAGCGACAGGGTGGGAAAAAATGAAAGAAAAATTTTGCAAAAACATAAAGAATGATAGTTATGATTAATCCATCTTTAGCTTAAAAAAACATAGGTTTATATATCATATTTGTACGTCATTTATGAAAAAACATAAACGTTGATTGAAGCATTTAGGGCATATTGTTATCAAAAATACTGCAAAATTGTTGCATGGCTTCAAGCCGTTTTATACTAACAGTTTCCTGAATCGAATTAGTTTGGCTTTAGAGTTGTCTTACCTAAGTAGCTTCAAAAAACAGTTGCAGTCAGATATGCGAAGACTATGTGTAACAGACCGTTTGGTGTAATATTACCAGCTGTTGCTGCGCCGCGTGCCTTCGAAGCTGGTGTGTTACGCCTAAGGCTACACCAAGTAATTTTTATGGATGACGTCCGCGCGCGCATTGATTTTGGTCTGTTCCCAGAAAAAAACCTAAGAAATTCCGCTTCCTTTAACTATGACCAAAGAGTTACGACAGTGCCGCAAATCGTAAGATTGACAACTAGGAGCAGTGTCAGGTGAGTCCATGTGTACCTTTGTACAATACATGTACAGTCACTCCTTGGACAATAGTGTTAAAGCCACATGCATTGCTTTGCCAGGGTGTTTTAGTATCCAAAACAACAGTTGTCCATATCCTTTTATTTTATTAACATCTATAGGCTCTTGTGGACTAGTTGCATAGGTAGAAATGTAGTAATGCATGCGAAGAGTTAATCAGCAACTAATTTTGCCATTTTGATATACTATGTTTCTGCAGGCCTGCAAAATCAATTATATTTAGGGTCTCCAAAGGACGTCATCCATAAAAATCACTTGGTGTAGCCTAATGGCGGTTGTACCGGCTATATAGAAACAGATTTAGATACCTTCTGGAGCCGGTTGGTACCGGTTTGCTCCACCGTAGACCAGATTTGGTTGAAGTTCAGCTGGGCTTACATGTACGTTTGGAGGATTCTGAGCCTCATGTACTCCTCTGTCCTTCCTGGAGTTTTCTGAATCTCCATGTGTTGGATTTGGGAACTGTTTGGGGAGATCCTGTGCATCAGAGTCGCTGCCTGTTTTGCCGGCTTGATATGTTTCATTGTCAAACATGTCTGTAACAGCGTAGGGCTCGATGTCAATGTCACTAGGGCTTGTGGAAGTGTCTATTTTCGACCCCTCTGTGTGTGGAGCTTTCGAAGCTGCTTTGCCAAGATATGCTGCATGATCACACATGTTTGCAACAGCGTACGGTTCGATATCAACATCCTCAATAAAGTCATCATGGCGGGTCTCATCATTAGCATTGTCTGGCTGAGATCCGTCAGGATTTTTCTTGGTGTTGAGATTCATAGTAACTGTACAGTCTGCTTGTTTGACTTTAGCTTCCAATTTTTCATCAATGTTTCCAGGAGTTTTAGGATGTAATTTTTCATTTACCTCTGAGGCAGTGTACATGGCGGAGTCTTCTGCATTGATTTTATCAGATACAAAATATACATCAGTGACTTCTTGGGGGAGGATTTCATTTTGTTCTGTAGTATAAAAATGCTCCCTCGTACAACTGTTCATGCGTTCAGGTTCATTGCCAGCTACATACGCGGCCTCTTCCTCCAACACGTCGTGTCCTTGAATACTGGGGGAGGCTTTACCACATGTTGACATTCTTGTTTTGGCATCTGCATTGTTTTCTGTGTCCAGGACATCAGATTCTTGGTTGTTATCATTTTGTGAATGGCTTTTCAGATCCCCATGATTCCTATGATAGTCTGGATTGTTTTCTTCTCTGGTTGATTGGTCCATTGTGTCTGTTGCATTGAAAAAGCCAGAATTATGATAGAATGTAAAGATTTGAGACAACTAACATTATTACTCCAGGTGCGTTGTAACATAAAAATGGCCTGACAGCATTTCAAATCTTGTTCCTTCAAGTTTTTAAATTTGAAGTATATTTGTTAAAGGACAAGAAAATGTGGCAATATTAGAATGGGACAATGGCGTACTAAGATGTTTAATCATGAATTGCATTTAAGGAAATTGTTACTAAGTATAAAGCGGCTTAAATCCAGTCAACAATTTCCCACTGTATATAGGAATATTCCCTAAATGACTTTATTAAGTTCTTGTCTGTTGATTTTTTTTATATTCAATTTTTAATGGGGTTTATTACCAAAGCAAGGGGCCAGTATCTGGCCTGAGCACGTAGGCAGGTAAGCAGTATTACCAAGTACATATATCAAAACTGTACTTTTGTCAATTTCAACAAATAGGTACATCTACTGTACAATGGGGGTGCCGGGATGAGCTAGATGTCTGCCGTAGAGTGTTTTGCTTTTTTTCAAGCAGAAACTTGAATAATCATATTATTATCTATGTTTCTGGCAAATCTGTATTTATGTCTTTTTTCCCTGTCGCTCCATATCTTTTCTGAAAAAAATCCCTTACCTAGACACCAAGGACACTCAGAACCCTGCTTCAACTTTGCTGGCCAGAACTGAATCTACAATGTAGGATCCGAAGCTATGACCCAAAAACAAAATACAAATACCTCGTTAAGCTAATTATAAAGAAAACCAGGATTTCTCTTTGTAGCTTTCCTACTCTGCTCCAGCCATTTTTGCAGCAGAGGGAGAAATATCCATTTATCATAATGCAAATTAGTTGAGTAAGACACACCAATTTTATTTCCTTGCTTCTCTGCAAGAGAGGAGTGAAAGGAAGACCTGAATGAGACAATATGATAGATTAAGGATGCGCCTTGAGCAACCCCTATAGCAACCCCTCACTATAGAAATATACCCTGCTACAGAAACAGTAAGAAAAGTTGCTTTCCTATTTGTCACTAGGCACTACAAGTACAAGGATCTGAAGGAACAAACTTACTGTTTAAGTGAAGCCTTGAAAACTGCTAAGATTATTACATATAACAGAACTGGATCCAGCAGTATTGAAGACTGTTCCTGGCAAAATTTCTGTTCCGGAAAAACAAGCTCTAGCTGAGGTGTGGCACTCCAACACTGCCAGACTAATAAGTATATTAAGAGCTGCTGACGGTGTGATGAAACAATAAACATATGAAATTATATCTTCACTATTACTCCATGTAACTATGTATCAAACACATTCATTGGTCCAATGGCTGTGGCAGCGGGACGTACCTACCAATAGGGAGCAGTGTTAGAACCGTACAGAAGATACTTTGATCACTACCGGGAACTTTTGAAGATTGTTTACACAGACAGCATATTGCAAACTGATTATTACCTTCGCCGAGAAGATTATGCATAGGGTAGCGTTTGTGTGTAACGACCAGCATAACTCGAGAAGGTTCCGATGGATTGTCTTGATATTTGGTAGGTGGGTAGGTCTTGATGAGACGTGGAAATGATTAGATTTTGGGCCCCCTAGCAGCTTGTTACGGTACTGCAGCGGAACTTCCTGTTTTGATATCTCGTGTTCTGGACATGCTATGGTCCTGATTTTTGAGTGGTAGATAGCTCTTTGGACAGAGGGTAAGCTTTTGGCCCCCTAGCGGCTTTTTTTGGAACTGCAGGAGCAGGTTTTGCTTCAGACTTTGAAAGGGAATAACTCGAGAAGGGCTTGATGGATGGTCATGATTTTTGGTAAGTAGATAGCTTGAGTGATGATGTACATGATTAGATACTTATTATGCAAATCAGTATCTAATTTTCATAATTCATCAGGAAAGTTTATACCTCCGCCAAATTCCATGATAGGACTCTCAAACATGTGAATAGATATCACCTATGCAAATGAAGACCTCATTTTCATAATTAATGAGAAAATAACTCAAGATGGGTTTGATGGATTGTCATGAATTTTGGTATGTAGATAGCTTACGTGATGCTTTGTATGATTGGACGATTATTATGCAGATCAGATTCTAATTTGCATGATTGATGAGGCAATTTCAAAAACCCGCTGTATTCCTTAATATGACCATTCAAATATGTGATATTTAACTGAGGAAGAGAGGAATGTTTATAAATATGAAATATGTAATTGTAGGCCTAATTTGCATAATTGATGAGAAACTACTATAATTCCATATAGGTACATTATGGCAATTTCATACTTGTGGCATTTGGAAGTATTGTGAATGTGAACATCGTTGAATCAAATTATGTTTATAAGGACCTCATTTGCATAATTGATGCAAATGATAATTGATTAATGTAACCTTCTTTCTTAAGTTCATAATTTGAACAACTTCTGTTATTTGGGTGAAGATGATCCACTGGTATGATTTATAATTGATGAGAAGCACTCCTAATACGTCAGTAATAAAGGTTAAAATCATTTGGCGAAGGTATGAGGTCGTGGAACTCTAGTTTTAATCTGCTTTGTGACGCTCTTGGCAGAAAATCATTTGTTTGCATTTTGACATGTCGGTACTTAGTGATACCTACTGATTTTAGGCACCGTAGCAGTATTTTTCAGTAATATAAAATTCTCTATGCTACAATAAACTCGCAGTGCAGACGCGCTGATATATTTATCTCTACTTACCGTTTGAAAGCGTCAATATTGTCTTGATACGTCTGTCCTTTGGCCCCCGGCCTGCTGTAGAGCTGCCAGGCGAAGTCAGAAAGTTTCTTGCGTGCTTCTCTCTCAAAGTCTACGACACAAGTTAGCTCAGGAATCAGTCTTTTCGCCATGTTTTGGTCAGGGATACAGCAAAAACATTGTCTAGATTGATCAGAAAAAATAGAGGGTCTTCCCTTTAGTCTGAACCTTTGTCTGAACAGTGTCAGGGGTAAGTGGGCCATGTAGAGGTTTCTAAATCTCTCCCCTGCTGTGGCCTCTAACTCTGACTCCGAAAGTCAACAATAAGTTACCCATTGCTTGACACCGCCATTTTGTAATGGCTTGCCCTACTTGTATCTGTCAAATGATTAGATTTTGGGTGGATTGATCCCTTCACCAATAAGATTATGTTTTAGGTGCCGTTTGTTAATGTGAGACATGTCCCCGTGGCGCAAGCGGTAACGCAACCCCGCTGCTTCGTCATCTGGATCAAATTCCGTTGATGATCCGAAGGGCCCGCGTTCGAACCTCAGTGGTCGACTCGAGCTCGGACTTGTTGTAAGGGATTGCATTCGTCATTTCGGATGGTGACGTAAAGCCGGCGGCCCCGTGTATGAGGGAGCTTTGGGCGTAAGCCTCAAGCGTCAAACATCTGCACGTAAAAGAACCCAACACACTTATCGAGAAGAGAAGGGGTGACCCGAGCCGTGGCGAAGCCGCATTGCACTACCACTAGCTACTTGAAAAAGCATCATGCTTCACCTCAATTGAGGATGCCTTCTTTACCTTACTTTGTTAGTGTGTCGACTGTTTGTTAATCGCATAATTCGAGAATGGATTCCTAGGACATTTGATGGGTGGGTAGGGATCACAAAAACGAGTGTCAAGTTCGATAATGGGCCTCTATCGGCGTTTTACCGCACTGCAGTGGATCTTCCGGTTTTGATATCTCACGTTCTACACATGCTACGTAGTCATGATGATTGAATGATAGATATCTTTTGAGAGTCCAACTTATTCGCTATCCCAACTTGGGAAAGAGAGTACGTGGTGTAGGTTTGGTTTTACTTAGATGAGAGTAGCCTCCTAGAATCGTTACCAATATGTCCTACTTTGTACCTTGTACAATTGTCGGGCAAGAGACTCCATTCATGTTAAGTATTCTGATCCATTCAAGCCATCAAACACTTTGATCTTGGCGTTTAGAATCAATGATAGGTCACCTATCATAATAGTCATAGTTTAACCAGTGTTAATCTATCAGGATGACATACACATCGCTTTCTCTCTTTTCCCCGCCAGATTGACGTCCTGCCCGACATCATCCGTGCGGTTGACGGTAAGGCGGAGGTTTTCCTGGACGGAGGAGTCCGGACTGGGACGGACGTGCTGAAGGCCTTGGCGCTGGGGGCCAGATGTGTGTTCATCGGCAGGCCCGCACTCTGGGGTCTGGCGCACAATGTAAGCCTGACATTTGAGGTTAGATCTTACGGACAGTAACGTAGTTTTAAAGGATCCTTAGGTATTTTTTCAATGTTAAATTTCTTTTTTTTCTCTCCGTAGGGTGCAGAAGGAGTTCAGCAGGTTCTACAGATTCTGACAGATGAACTTAGTCTGGCCATGGCCAGGACAGGTATGTATGATAATCAGTCCGTATCACATGGCTAAGACAGGTTTGTATGGATAGTTAGTTCGTATCACATGGGCAGGGCAGGTATGTATCATATGTACGATTGACCAGGCAGTCGTATCACATATTCATGTGCAGAGTCTTTTCGATTAGAATTCTCTCCTATATCAGTATATCGTAGCACATATTACAATATATGATCTCGTAATCACTTTGTAACGTTTTATAGCATATTCTTGATATGGTATCATTTCATGCTTCCAGGCTGTGCCAAGATATCCGACATCCAGCCGTCACTTGTTATGCACCAGTCGTATTTTGGCATTCCAGCTGTCAAAACAGTACCGATGTCTAGATATTAGGCTATAGAGCCAAGTCACACATGGAGTATAGTCAAACATGTACAAGTGACCACCTCTACGTAAGGACCACATGGCCAATGGGGCCACTTTTTTGATACCTTAGATAATTTTCATTGCCATAGCATTGAGAATCCTGTCCATTGTAACCACCTGTCCACATAGACCAGATTTTATTGGTCCTCTGAGTGGTCTTCTTAGGCAGATTTAACTGTGTATGCTGAAGCAATGAAATCTATGATCTACGACTTGTATTGCAAAGTGGATCAGAGTCGATAGAGGGCTCTTCATACCCTCACCAGGGCATAGCAAACTGTAAAATGTGACCATGAAGTCAGTAAAGCCGTTGTGCGCAGGTGTACACGTGGGGAATATGGCACGTTGCAATGGACGCTTTTGTCGACCACTGACTTGGCACAAGGCCACATTGATGTTTCCTGATCGATGACCTCATCGCAATCGTTAATTTAAAAAAATCACCTTCGTGGAGATCACGACTCTGCTGACTCATAATACTGCATTAAAAAGGCAAGCATGAGTGGACTTGTAAAAAAACGTTTTGTTCTGCCGGCCGTAAACCCCACACAAGCAGACGGGGGAATGGGTATTGTGGATTAGCATGCCATTGATGTTAGTTAGGGGAATGTTACATTTGCACGGCTTTACGAAAGACTAATGAGGGCCAGCGAGTATAGCCAACACAATTTCAAAGACGTCCTTCGCATTTTTTGTGGGGTTTCTAGAGGATGTCCATAAAATCACATCAGGGCGGCCTAATCAATCTCTTGAGGCTCAGTCCGGTACGAAGGTGGTCATAGTTATGTCAGTTGGAATAAACTCAATGCTGAAGAAACGTGCAGGGCGCCGTGTGGCTAGTTCCTCACGTGCACCCTGCCTCGTATGGTTTCACGCCCCCCCCCCCCCCCACAAAGCTCTGCTGACATTAAAGACAACCAAAGCAATATTAGGGCCAAAAAATGGAAATTAGAAAATGCTGAAAACTTTATTATAGTAACAATTACTTACACTGTTTAGCACATTTGCGTAATAACTTCAAACTTTAAGCATTTTAAAACCGCACAAAAACGAGCCGTAGAATGATCCCCTTAGTTTCATGGGCCTACAAAAAAACCCGCGACGATTTTCAATAATATATGATATTTAACAACGTAGTATTTTTGCATCATGGCCGTTGCTATACATTGTGATAGTGTTGTTTGAACTAATCATGTATAGAAATGACTAAATGAATTGACTTTCAAAATCCGACTTTCGGGCCCTTATATTGCTTGGGTTTACTTTAAGAATCCTGTCCATTATAACCACCTGTCCACATAGACCAGAATAGGTCCCCTGAGTGGTCTTCTTAGGTAGCTTAGACCATATATGCTTGAGCAATGAAGTCTATAATCTACGACTTGAATTGTATTGCAAAGGGAACCAGAGTCGATAGAGGGCTCTTCAAGCACCCTCACCCGCAGGACATAGCAAACAGTAAAATGTGACCATGAAGGTAGTAAAGCCGTTGTGCGCAGGTGTACACGTGAGGAGTATGGCACGTTGCAATTGAGACCTTCGTCGACCACTGATTTGGCACAAGGCCACACTGATGTAACCTGATGGGTGCATCAGCGTAATCGTTAATTTACGACTGTTCTTTAAAAAAATCACCTCCTTGGAACTGACGACTGTGCTAACTCATAATGCTGCATAAGATAGGCTTGCATGAGTGGACTTGTAAAAAATGTTATGTTCTACCGTAAAACCTACACAAGCAGAAGGGGGGATTATTGTGGATCAGTATGCCATTGATGTTAGTTAGGGAAATGTTACATTTGCACAGCTTTACGGAAGACTAGTGAAGCCCAGCGAGTATAGCCCCCAAAGACTTCCAAGCAAGAGCAGCTTGCGGTCGGTTCTTATCCAACACGAAATGTGAGGGGAGTTCACGTAGAGGTAACGTTATATGTTGGACTTAAAGTGGGCCAGGCCACTCGTCAATTTGGCTGCTCCTGGCTTTTGTGTGTATCCGTTGGGATACAGAAGAAGATACGATACCATCCCAGCATTCCTCAATACACATCCTCAGATGGCTCACTGTGGGCAAGAAGCATAAAGATTTGTCATGTTGCTTTCGATATTGCTGCAACCGGTACAATTTGATCATTAGATTTTCTTTTCATGAATTTGTAAAAGACCAACGTAGTCGATGAGACTGTCTGACCTTTGTAATTTGTGTACAACTTTCTCGATGTGGTCATAAACACTTGCGGATCATTGTACAAATATTCACCACAAATTCTGTGTCCAAACTTGACCAAACTACAGTGTTTTTCTGCAAACACTGTTGATTGATGATATCATACTGTTTGTGCATCAAAAAACCCAAATGCACCAAAAAGCACCCATGGAAAGTAAAGAAAATGATATTTGATATTGTTTTTGTAATAGTTCTAAACAAACATCATTTTCTTTACTTTCCCATGGGTGCTTTTTGGTGCATTTGGGTTTTTCAAACAAACAGTATGATATCATCAATCAAGAGAAGAAGAAGACAACCTACCTCCTTTCATCATCATCTGCCTACCTCCTTTGATACACACACAACACTTGTTGTTTGTTTGCTACACCATGTTCTGTGGTACAATTTGTGTGTCCAATTTTGTATTCCTGTAGTTTGGAAAATCTTGAAAGCAGGATTATTTTGCTGGATCTTTTTCACCCTCGCATTATTTGTGGGGTTTCGAGAGGATGTCCATAAAATCAAATCAGTGCGGCCTTATTAATCTCTGGAGGCTCAGTCCAGTACGAAGGTGGTCATAGTTATGTCAGTTGGGATCAACTCAATGCTGAGGAAACGTGCAGGGCGCCGTGTGGCTAGTTCCTCACGTGCACCCTGCCTCGTCATGATGGCTTTACGCCCCCCCCCCCCCACAAAGCTCCCCTGGCATTAAAGGCAACCAAAGCAATATTAGGGCCCAAAAAATGGAAATAAAAAAATGCTGAAAACTTTATGGTAGTGACAATTATTAACACTGTTTAGCACACTTGCGTAATAACTTCAAACTTTAAGCTTTTCAAAACCGCACAAAAACGAGTCGTACAATGATCCCCTTAGTTTCATGGGCCTACAAAAACCCCCGCGACGATTTTCAGTAAGTTCTCACATCACACCAACTTCATATCTTTGCATCATGGATGTCGCTATACACTGTGATAGTGTTGTGTGAACTAATCATGTATAGAAAATATAATGACTAAATAAATTGACTTTCAAAATCCAATTTCGGGCCCTAAAATTGCTTGGGTTTCCTTTAAAGCGTTTACACATACATTTTCTAGCTTCAGTTAGTTCATACTTTTGCTTTTGAATTCTTCATAAGTTGTTAAAATTGAAGGCCTCGGATTCTCAACCCGAGCAGAGGGCAAAGATTGCTTTTATCTTAACACTGCACGTCACATTTAAATCAAGTAACGTAATTTCCGGCTTATCTGGCTTATCTAAGCCCCCGTCATGCACAGAAATTCAGCTCGGCCGACGTGTTGGCGAGCTTCAAATGTGCATTTTCGGCCGAAGTACGGCCGACGTCCTGTCGATTACGCGGGCTTCGGGCGATTTTTAGAAATAAGAGTTGATCCAAATATACCAAGAGATGGTACCATCTCATAGGGTATTTTTAGTTTTTAGTGTTCGACGGACGGCGCCCGAGATTTTCATTGGAAAATACGGTCGACGCTCGGGCGATTTTGAAATTCGGCGAGCTTCGGGCGATCTACAAAGTCGGCCGACGCTCGCATAAATTGTGACGCCGGCTTTAGGGACGTATTTACTGGATGTGTTATAGGTTCATCAGGCACTGTCGAATATGTACAATGGGAAGCTAAATAGATAACGTGGACAACGACATGATCACTACAAATGACTATGTGTAGCTCAGTGTATTAACCATTATTACCCACCGGCCATGTCTTTGCTGATAAAAAGACCAAGTTTGTGAAAATCAGTGTTATTAACGGCGAACAAATAAAACACAGCGATAGCCATGATTTATTTTCCACCTTGTACAATATTCAATACATCAGGGGAGACATATTGGGTGCATATATCAAAAACCTACACTGAGATAATTAACAATAGTGTTAGTCTGCTGTTAATCACGGCTGCCTCACATGCAGACAAACCACCAGATCAAATATTCTCAGAACATCTTTGATCTTAAAACTTCAAATGATGACGGCTTCTCCTGATGGAATAAAGTCATCTTGCAGTATGCATTTGAGATACTTGAATTTTTTTCTGTTGGGCATTGACGTAGCGTTGATATTGCTGTCGGCTTGTAAAGTCCCCCTCTCACTGGACCCGCGGCACGCTGGCGGCGTCGCTGCGTCCTAAACTGGATTTGTATTATCCATGAACTTATAATGGGAATATCATTCAAAACGTACAGGTAACGTTATGACCAAAAAGACACAAAGCTTAGAAATATTCGTTTTTTTGGTCGATGAAATTCGTTGAGTGCTTTGTCAATACGATCGACCGCAGCGACGCCGCCAGCGTGCCGCGGGTCCAGTGAGAGGGAGCTTCACTCACAAAGATCATTTGAATAACTGTAAAGTAAAATAGGATGATATAGTGGAATTGGCAAGACTATGCTGAGCCATCTAGTGTTAAACCGACCTGTCTGTCTTGTATTGGTTTAATTTGTTTATACCTATGTTCGATTGGTTGATTTAGTCATTGGCTAATTTGTGATTTGTGTTTAGTTACTTCTACTTACATGTAGTTTTATCGTGTCTTGTGATGGCCAGTGGCGGCAGAAAGAAAAAATAAGCAGAGTGATGGATGTTACTCGAAACTTCCGGAAGACAGCAAATTGCTGAAAAAGCACGACTCCACATGTAGGCATACAATTGTTGCCTTTAAAAGAGGGTACGAAGAAACATATTCCAACTGACAATACACATGACTATATTTGGGTTGATAGGCGAGCTACAGCTTGAAAGGACTGCAGATCTTTGAACGACGGACGTGTTGAAGTGAAAACTTCAGATCTCCATACGAGGCAGCAATTGAGTAATAAGAAACTTACACCGCCTCAGTATTTTGGTCCTAACGATATTTGAGTTAATAGGCCAGGTACAAGCAACCGAGATGAGAGTACTGCGGCTCATCTTTGGAGTTACCAGAAAGGATAGAATCAGAAACGAGGTCAGTCGCCAAACACTGTCCGTTGAGCCCATACTGGCATTGGTTGAAAGAAATCAACTGAGGTGGTTTGGACACCTGCACAGAATGCCAGAGGACAGAGATGTAAAAAGAATCTTCAACTGGACACCAAAAAAGAAAAGGCCAGCAGGCAGACCAAGAAAGAGGTGGCTAGACCAAATCGTTGAGATTACTAGAAGAGAAGAACCAAACTTCCAAGTAGTGAAGAAAATGACTGAGGATAGAGCAGTATGGAGAGAGTTCGCCAGGAGGCTTACAACTTACAGGCCATTGGCCTAAAGGCGTCAGGGTGAGAAGGGTGAGGGTGAGAAGGCCAGGCCTTGGGAGTACAAGTTGAAAGGACTACAGATCTTTGAACGACGGACGTGTTGAAGTGGAAACTTCAGATCTTCATACGAGGCAGCAATTGAGTAATAAAAAAACCTACATTGCCCCAGCAGTTTGGTCCTAACGATATTTGAGTTAATAGGCCAGGCCTTGGGGTACAAGTTGATAGGACAACAGATCTTTGAACGACGGACGTGTTGAAGTGGAAACTTCAGGTCTCCATACGAGGCAACAATTGAGTAATAAGAAACTTACATCGCCCCAGCAGTTTGGTCCTAACGATATTTGAGTTAATAGGCCAGGCCTTGGGGGTACAAGTTGAAAGCACTACAGACCTTTGAACGACGGACGTGTTGAAGTGGAAACTTCAGGTCTTCATACGAGGCAACAATTGAGTAATAAGAAACTTACATTGCCCGAGCAGTATGGTTCAAACTATATTTGAGTTAATAGGCCAGGCCTTGGGGTACAAGTTGAAAGGACAACAGATCTTTGAACGACGGACGTGTTGAAGTGGAAACTTCAGGTCTTCATACGAGGAGTAATAAGAAACTTACATTGCCCCAGCAGTTTGGTCCTAACGATATTTGAGTTAATAGGCTAGGCCTTGGGGTACAAGTTGAAAAACTACAGATATTTGAACGATGGATGCGGTGAATGAACTTTAGGTCTCTATACGATGTGACAATTGGGTAAAAAAAACATACATTGCCTCAGCATTTTGGTTCAAAAGATATATGGGTTTATTAGGTGAGCTACAATTTTGAGAGAACATGTACTACAAATCTTTGAACGATGGATGTGGTAAAATGGACTTTAGGTCTTGTTACGAAGTTTGTTTGTTTGTTTGTTTGTTTGAACCTTTGTTTATTCGTGATAAGCTCAAATCGGCACGCAGGCCGCTTTTCATTGAGGTCATAAGGGAAGAGGTAAGGGTCAGGTACAATATAGCAGAGATACAGTCATTTGAGTCCTAATAACTCTATCAACATATATCATTACATATTTATGGTACAACAATATACAATTGCTACAACATGCAATATATAGTAGGGCGAAAGTTGGTTCATTGTCCGTGTCCGTTCGTTTTGTTCATTTCCGTTACTGCAAGAGTCTCTTAAAGGAAGTCAGATTCCGAGCCGTACATTTGTCTGGCGGTAGGCTGTTCCAGACATTTGGTCCGCGGTAGGCTACAGATCTTCTGAAGTAACGATTGAGTAAAAAAGGAACACTGTTAAATTGCCCCAGCAGTATGATCCAAACTTTATTAGGGTTGTCAGGCGAAGTGCAACTATAAACACTGATCATTGATCGATAGATGTGATGAATATTTGGTTATCTGGCAGTAAATGAGTGTAACAAAACAGACGCCTTGTTAAATCCTCCAAGCAGTTTGACTGTCTAAAGTCCCAATCGAAATATTTTCCTCGCTACCGACCTCCCACATCAAAGCCTACAGTTGTTGTTTCCTCCCAAAGCGCACCCCCCCCCCCAGGTAGGTCTGTGATTTATCATTTGTCAATACATTAATGAACTAATACTGCTGGGGAAAAACACCATTTGTAAGTTTAGGTACGGAACGAATCGTGTGGACATTTGTTTACATCGGAATGCTCATTAAGAAACATGTGAATGATTGTATGTCCTATCACAGCTTGCACTGTTAACATTAGCTGCATTTTTTTGCACAGAATGAACAATAAAGTTTTAAAAAAAGGTCTGTGATTTATCAACTATAATGGGACAATTGTAAATCAAAACAGACGCAGTTATCTTCAGTTAGACAACAGCCACGGGAGTACAGTGAAGTTGGCTAAAGGAATATTAGACGATGGAATCACCACTTTGAGTTGCCTAGATGTGTAATTTTCAAGTATATGTAAAGTTAACGTGATGTGATACTTCATGTGACATGTACATATTTGCCAGATACTTCCTTTTTCAAACACAGGTTATGTTTTCACAGTTGTCAATGATACGAAATGTAAATGTATGCATAGTAGCTTATTAATTGCAATGGAGAAACCATCCCTACACTGGGACAAACTTAAAGATTTTGTACCGTGGTACTTTTAGCGTACATCTATATCAAGAGACGCAAGCTCTTTGCTGACGTCTGTCGCTGTGAAATTGTTGAACATGTCTTGAATATAAATAAATTTGGACGATATCTTCAGACACGTCAAGATTATCAAAGCAAGACTCCGTATGAAGTATTTCTTTATGTTCAATGAATCTTCTACTATCTAGCGGAGCAGAAGCCATCTTGATATGAAACACTAGCTAGTTGTGTGTAACATTTCATCACGTCTCACTGTACTCTTCTTCGATTGGTCGAAGATTCAAATGCAATGTAAGGAGAAAGAGATTTAGAGGTATCCTATTTCGTACATGTCATAATTAGCAAATCCACAATTCATTCTGTGAAAATAAGCCGGATGACAATTCGATACTACGAAATATGAAACATAACTTACATAATAATTGACAACTGTAATAGGGTATTTTTATTCCCACATCTTCTTCCAAAAGTGTATTTAGAGTTGTTAGCGCATTGAAGTATTGGTAAATGGCTCCCAATTCAGCCTTTCTGAGTTGTAAGAAATGGTGTAATTTTCGCGAGAGCTAGTAACTTTGTACCTTGTACCTTAATATGTATTTGGGGAGAGCCACACCCCGCGCACGTAAAGAACCCATCACACCTTTCAAAAAAAGTAGGGGCATGCCCCGGTGTGAGATGGTCCAAAACCTACAGTCCTATGACCGCACATGGGTTCGCCCTCAGTAATAGCCTCAGGCTAGTTGGGCAACCCTGGTATGTACATGCTAAACCAATAAATAAATGAATATATAAAATAAATATGTAAAAAAAAATCTAAATGAAGACAGGTTCGGGTTTCTAGAGAAGCTCAATTGATATCACTTTTTCCTAATTTGGTTTCCTTTTCTTTTGCTTAATAGTTTATTAGTATTATTTACCTTGTTTAATAGCAGTCCACTGCTTTTACTTTGTTTAATACTTCTCGTTTGCTCTTCATTTATATTCATGTATGATTTATCAAGTTATGGTAAATTCTTTATTATATCATTCTCATGACCTCTATATTGTTTCATTTTGTTTATCATCCAACTTATTTCCTTTGTATAACTGATCAACTAAAAATGTTATAATTTGATAAAGGGAGGCCTTTACATAAGCAGAAGCTTTTTGGCCTGCCCTGCACTGTTTTATTATCTTTGTATTTCTTTCTTATGTATGTATATTTTTAAGTACGAAATAAATAAACAAAATAAACAAAACAATATCAAAACCATTTGTTATAATTCATATCTACATAGTAATTCATATTCACATAGCGATCTCAAAACCTGTTACCGCCAAATAGAGTATTCGGTATAGTTTCCCTGGTGGTATTCTACCAAGTAGGTTTGATAAAGGAGTTCAGATTATGAATGATCTACCGCGTACCAAAGAAACTCTTATCAGAGAAAGTGTCATTTAATAAATCATACCTGTTAGCAGCAACTTGTTGATGTCGCCTTTGGGTATTGTGTGTATATATTCAGATAGAAGAAGGATAGTTGTACAAGGAACTCGTTTCACTGCATCAATCTTATACTGCTTATCTATTTTTGCTTAGAATAAATTCTTCGCATAGGGATACTGGAAAAGATAATCCTCCGACTGATTTGTAAGTAAATCATCACGACCAAAGTGAATGTATCGGTTCTATGCTGCATTCACTCTACGACAAGAATAGATTGGTTCATATATAGCTCGCCTTAATTCCTTCATTTATAACCGTGGCGTGAAGATATCAATAAACATTCGTTTTCTTCTTAATACAGATTTCTAATTATGATATCAGAACTCGGCTGGCATTCGGGGACATCCATCCCATACTAAACCGGTATAAGGTTTTAAAAACGAACATTTCTTGTCATTTTTCAACCATAAAGTGGTTTTGATTGGCCATCATAGGCCAATATAGACGCATCCAGGTATTCATATAAACTTGGCACAAAAAGTTTGGAAACTTCACTTGGGTTGATCATATTTCCGTTGTTTCATTATCAATTTCAATGTATTATGTATCATTGGAAAGCATGTAATTCCCTTTCCTATGATACCCAACTTATCATCTTTGTAATGTCATTGAATGAACACCATGCAGGCCTGCTTACGTGAGTGGGTTGTAATAAAAAGCCGAAATTTTCCTGCTAGTGTCAAACACTCAGCTCAGCGCCAAACCCGTTTGCGATGCACATGCTGTCGTCCGCATCGTGAGTGGAACAGTGTGTTGGGGAATGTTATGTTCACAGCTACAGATAGATTTGTTGGATAGGTGAACCATAGTGTGGAGAAGAGACACTGTATCATTACTATTCATGTAACCCTGAAATGGCATTCGGATCTTGTTACGAGGTGACGAATGAGAAAGAAGAACTTTGCTGAATTCTGAATGTAGCACAGATAGACTCACAGGCGTGGCGTAAGTGGTAGAGCGCGCGGCTGTCAAACAATGGGACCCGGGATCGATCCCGGGTTGTGCCCAGGGACATGTCCGAACTTGCGCCCCGACGTTGTGTCATTGGGAAAGGCAGTTAACACGACTTTCCTCACTTCACTCAGGTGTAAATGAGTACCTAGCTCATCTAGGGTTAGGGACGTCCCTCGGATAGGACGTCAAATGGAGATCCCGTGTTTGGGGAGAACCACACCCCGCGCACGTAAAAGAACCCACCACACTTTTCGAAAAAGAGTAGGGACATGCCCCGGTGTGCGATGGTCCAAACCCTTCTGTCTGTAGTTGGTGATTCACTACAAATCACCCGGATGGAGGCCTGGCGAACCTCTGTCTCGTATCAGCCATACGGTGATTTACACCATTCACCCGGACGGGCTCCCTTGGAAATCAGTTACATAGTTAACTGAAGGGACCACCCTAAAGATTGATAATGATAATGATAATAATGATAAAGTGTTTGTTGGATCATGGAGTCGGCGTCATGGAGTCGGCGTCATGGTGTGGGGCAGTAGAACTGCCAGAGGAAACAGAACATGCCAGGCAACCTCAATGCGTCAAGATATAGGGACACCTTCCTCCATCCAGTCACATTTCCTAGATCCCTGCAATATGAGACCGACTGCCATTCTGCAAGATGGCAGTGCCCGACCACACAGATTTCCCCCAGAACTTAGTGCAGGGATACAGAAATATCTTCCAACAGCCAACATTATTGGACACCTTTCAGGCTCTGTGATCAGCTTGGGTGGTATTAGCCATTGACATTAGCCCTAACATTTTATTGGGAGTCAGAGGGTAATTATAACAATATAAGAGAGACAACACGGCGCCCTTACTGTGACCTACGGTTGAGGCGGAAATAAAGAAGCTGCCAGCCGACTGGAATTTAGCCACGTTATTTCAGCTTTTGCTTGAATGGGTCCTTTATGTGTACCGTGCTTTAACTACCGGACCCGTTCCACTGTATGCAACGTTATCAGACGGTCTTGAATTCCGAAGGCTAAGCCGACTGGGCACACTCAAATGATCTGGTTTTGTCTGACTCATGGCAGACCGAAATGATAAATTTCATTTGCACCAAGCTGTGGTCACCAGGACAAGCGTGCCGCCCGGAGCTTTTCTGATTACCGGTCTTTTGAGAATGTTATTAGTCATCATCTTAGAAAATGTCAGTCAACCTTTGTGTGTCGACTAGTGACGTGTGTAGCTAGTGTTAATGCCCCCGATAATTTCCTGTTTCAATCTCCGGCAATCCTTTTAAACTGTGCCACCAGTGGCTTTTAGAATACCATGTCTGATTAGAGCGTCCACAACAAGTAATTAAATCAGCGACGTCAAACGTCAGTGTATCCTTGGTGAGCAACGTTGATGACAGAATGAGGACGAACCATGTATAGGGACTCATCACAAAGAGACAGAGAAAACTATACCATCCGTAGCTTTTCTGATAACCGATCTGATGTGAATGTTCAAAACAACTATTGAATTGGATTATGTGATTCCATAACAAACAATCTTGATGCGTATGAGAGAATGGAGACAATATCGTGTATAGCTAGTTTGTCGTGAGTAGACATAGAAAAATACACCACCCGTAGCTTTTCTGTATACCGATCTAATGTGAATGTCCAAAACAATTATTGAATTGGATTATGTGTTTCCATAACAAGCAATCTTGACGTGAGAATGGAGACAACATGGTGTATAGTTTGTCGTGAGTAGAAATAGAAAACTAATACCACCCTTAGCTTTTCTGATAACTGATTTGATGAGAATGTCCAAAACAATTATTGAATTGGATTATGTCTTTCCATAACAAGCAATCTTGATGAGAGAATGGAGAAAAGTCGTGTATAATTTGTCGCGAGTAGACATAGAAAACTAATACCACCCGTAGCTTTTCTGATAACCGATCTGATGTGAATGTTCAAAGCAACTATTGAATTGGATTATGTGTTTCCATAACAAGCAATCTTGATGTGAGAATAGAGACAACATCGTGTATAGTTTGTCGCGAGTAGACATAGAAACATATATACCACCCGTAGCTTTTCTGATAACCGATCTGATGATAATGTCCAAAACAACAATTGAATTTGTGTTTTCACAGCAAACAAGCTTGATGAATGAGTGCAACATCGTGTATAGTTTGTTGCGAGTTAGTTAAAGTTAAAATCCTCCCACGCCATAAGGTGTATAGGGCGGTGCCCATCTCCGTTTCATAGCCCTGGGTCACACTGTGGTGCAATCACTGCAGAAGGTGGCTAGTCCACTGGCAGTGGAGTGTGTGTAACTTCCATGCTGTTTCAGAAGTATGTACCATTTTTATAAAGTCTTTGGTATGACTCAATGCGCCTCTTGCCCAAGCGTGTCCTACCCGGGAGTTGAACCCGGGCCTTCTGGTCCAAGTAATTTGAACCAGATGTGGTTAGTAACAGAAGCTCAGACCACTACACCACAGGGACACCCCTAGTTTGCCGCGAGTAGACATAGAAAAATATACCACCCGTAGCTTTTCTGATTTCCGATCTAATGAGAATGTTCAAAACATGAATGGGTGAAACATCGTGACTAGTTTGTCGCAAGGAGACATATAGAAAACTACACCATCATTAGCTTTTATGATAACCGATTTGATGAGATCCACCCACAACAATTAACTTCACGACGTGAGACGAAGATATCCGCAGTAAACAACCTCCATGGCAGATTGGGGACGACATCATGTCTAGTTTCTCGTCATCGGTGGACAATCATATTAACGAAGACAGACAGACGTATTCTATGAATTGCCGTAGATGTACGTAGCACACAACCTTAATGACAGGATGGGGCTGACATCATGCCGTCTGAAATACACGTTTCTCTCTGACTGGAGACAAGAAATAAAAGAGTTTAACAAACTAAGCACACTTACTGCAAAATCAAAGAACAATTCTGTTCTATCCTTTATACTTTCAAAACAAGTCTTTTAGAAATAGCATAACGAAACTTAGTCAAGATTAGTGCACACTCTTTACAAATCGAAAAGGGCCGACATCACAGCACACCAGCTAAAGAGAGACTGTGTCCAACTTGTCATATGCATAATGATATTGAGAACAAATTTCACTTCATGATGGATTGTCCAACCTATGACAATGACCGGCAGAAATTGTTCCAATCTATTGTATGTAAGTCCGGTAAAATGCTGCCGCATTCCAAGCCAGAAATATTCAATATGATGTTTTCATGCCCTATTCATATATCCGCCTATATAAGCCAATTTATATACAACTCTTTGCAAAAACAAGAGTCCGAAGACCCAAATTCTCCATGAAATTTGTTTTTATATATGATGTGTTTTATTTGCCCTAGTTATTTATTGTTTCTGCTGGTTGTTTTGTTTTATGTGCTAGAGGGTATCCACATAATAGAAACAAGTACACAGGTTTGGTAGTGTACCCATTTGTTGTTTGACCACCAGCGGTTGGGACCTGGGGAATACTTGACCTAGATAAGAGACCAATGGATCCAAAAGGTGCGACCTCGAAGCCCATACCCGCAATAGAGAGATACTCCTCATTACTTATGCAAATTCAGTCCAAATTTGCATGATTACCGCTTCAGTTTGTACATCTCTGTCCAAACCACCTGCGTACCAAATAACATGAAAATCTGTCGCTCCTTTCTTCAGTTATTCCCCTTCGAATATTCTTACAAATACGCCATTGCAGTTCCAGTGACATACCAGGGGGGCAAAATTGACCTTGACCTTTCTCCTCCCAGGACCTACTCAATACCAAATATCATTACAATCCATCCACACGTTCTTCAGTTATGCTGATTTTAAGCGTCCGGTGACACACACATACACACAGGATAACACACACGCAAACTCCATGCAAAGCAATATCCCCATGAAAAGTCTTTTTTCATGGAGATAACGAGGCATTATTTTACATTCGTGACACAAAATACTATCTTCGTCATCATTACATTGTATACTGTTTTAGCCATTAGAATGCACATTATTAGATCGATTGTTACTCATGTTGTAGATGAGTTCTCTGAAAATGTTAAATATTAGTAATCGTCGATTGTTATGTATGTTTACGAATTCTTGCCATACTTTGTACCATATACAATTGTCGTGCAATAAAGTTCCTCCTCTGTAAAGTTTCTCGCATGGAGACAGTCAAAGAGTTTTAGTGAATGTGACGTGAACAGCTAGAAGATATCGCCCAAATGAAACGCTGAAATAGGAGAGCACGTCATTCTGGTCACTTAGGATTACTAACTAAAGGTTACATGTAGATGATCGAAGGTCTGTCTAAACGCAGCGGAGATGTCAATCTGTCCGTATTAGCAGTGCCGCACATACACAGCAGTCAAAATCTCTGAGAGAAGCCGCATTGCTCACATGAAAGAAAGGAAAAGGAAATCCATACAATCTGCGACCACGTCAGCTGGACTTCATACACATTTTAGGGGTGCGGAAGAGACGCTCATCCGTCTTGTATATATTACACCGAATGGTCTGTCACACCTAGTCTTTGCACATCTGACTGCAACCGTTCTTTAAAGCTACTTAGTGAAGATGCTCCTACAGTACTTGATGACAACGAGTTCCATTCTACTATGGTTCTCGGAAAATACAACTTTTTGAACACATCAATCCTTGGCTGATAACTGTGGTACTTAAAAGCATGACTATTTCTAGTCCTCTTTTGAGCTGGCATTAGATACTTATCAGTCGGTACGTCCACAAGTTTATTAGTCATCTTGTACATCATGCAAAGTCTGGACATTGTTCTTCTGTATTCAAGTGACATCCATTGCAGATCTACTTTTCATTTTGGTGACACTAGCACCCCTGTCATAGTTGTTCGTGCAGAATCTGGCAGCTTGGTTCTGCATCCTCGCCAGTTTATCTTTATCCTTCTTTGTGTATGGATCCCATCACTGTTGCAGCATATTCAAGGTTTGGTCTTACTAGAGACGTGTATGCAAGTATGAAGGGAGAACCAAGACTTAGAGTGTATAACGGGGAAACATACTTTGTATCTGTCTATGAAGTGCATCTCTCTCTTTATTGTACAATCTACATTGGAAAATTCGCACAAAATGACGTCCATCTTTTGTTCTATTAACTTAAAGATTATAGCTAGTATAATAGTACTAATGCTTGTTCTAGTCTCAAAACCAACTCATTACAAAAAAAAGTGGGACACTTCGTCTTCCACTGCTTCAAAAAAAGAAGTCAAAAAGCGTAGGTTGTATTCCGTAGTTGTTCTTAGAATAGCGCTAGCCCTTTGTTCTACTTGTCAACATTGTAAACTCGCACTATCTGTACAGTATACCCTTTCTATGCATTGTTTCATGTTGCAATTAGCCTTCGGGCAAGAACTTGCAAATAAAACACATGCTCTAGTGACTTCACTGTATGTCTGTACCTCAATATACTACCACGACCTGACAGACCTAATCACCTAGACGTTTGTGTAAGGAAACCTACAATTCAGTTGATAAGGATTATCGGATGACTTATGCCATTTAATATTTGTACTTATGTGAGGTTCGGGGGCTAAAGCCACACGCCGTCATCCTGATCAGACTTGGTCTTCAATGTTATCATTTCATTGCAGACTTTTGAGAACATAAGCCTTAGGATGTATTTGTGCATCGATCGCTTATCGCGAATTTGTGACACGGGGTGGTCATGCCTGCCAACTGTCTACCAGCAAATCTACTTAGGCCACAGCAAGTAAATTTTGTGGATGACATCCTCTGCAGACTCCAAATTCAATGTAGAATCGTATTCTAACATGTCTTCCTCATTTCTTTTTGCAATAGGAAATTGTGCATGTACAATGTATGTGCGTATAATCAAAATATTATGTTAAAAATAATGTCAGTGTCCTGTTGTATTTCAGTTTTACTTTGCTTTTGTTGGATCACTTCAGGTGAAATCTAAATAAAAAAGAAGCAACGAGAAAAAGAGAACCCCTACCTATCGACCCCATTTTTTTCAGGACCGTCATCGGAAACCCAACTGTTTTTAATTTTTTGATGTTTGATTTTATTCATTTTGCAAAATAACAAATAAACACAATGATAATACAGTAAGGCAATACATATATCACGGATCCAAAACAAAAGTATGACACAACAAATAAATGAAAGAAAAGAATCAAGAATCAAAATAATACCAGCCAAATAACACAACGCTAACACAGGAGAGAACCCCAACTGTTTACATTAATTTTCCTAGGCCCTGCCATGTTCCTTCATATAACGAGTATTCTGCTCTTGGTACTTATCACATGTACAGTTGCATGGCTTGTCTGTCTTGTTGTTTGATTTTCTAGTGGTTATTCTTAATGTCATTCATGCGAGGTCGGATAAAAGCCTACTCGTTAGAGCGCTGCAATTGCTGATAGTGGGAGGCTTAGAAGAGGAAGACAGTCCTTTAAGAGTTAGACATTAGATAGCCAGACAGCTATTAGCTCGTCAGAAGAGGGATACGTAGACCTTCGTACGGGTCTTACAAAGCGTTTGGTTATATACCTGGGGGGGGGGGAGCGAGGAAACAAACACGGGATAGAAGAGTGAGAGGCTGGGGTGGCCCGTATCGACGCCAGCTGAAATGCGGTGAAGAGGAAGAATGTTGAAAATGCCTGTAGTTATTTGTTTCATGCTGGTTCTGGGTTTGTGCACATTGAAGAATTCACCACGTCGCCCGGAAGTTGCGCTCTCCAAGCAGATTGTCACAGTTATACCTGTGTTTTTAAAGGCAACCAAAGCAATATTGGCGCCCAAAAAATGGACATAAAAAATGCTGAAATCTTTATGGTAGTGACATTTACTAACACTGTTTAGCACACATGTTTAATAACTTCATACTTTGAGTATTATGAAACCGTGCAAAAATGTGCCATACGATGATCCCCTTAGTTTCGCGAGCCTACAGAAACTCCAGCGATGATTTTCAGTGAGTTCTCACATCACAACAACGTTCTATTTTTGCATCATAGACGTCGCTATACATTGTGATAGTGTTGTTTGATCTAATCATGTATAGAAATGTCTAAATAAATTGACTTTCAAAATCCGATTTTCGGGCCTGAATATTGCTTGGGTTTCCTTCAAGGCCTTTCATGTCTCATTCCATTAATTCGTCTTTTCTCTCTCCTCCCACTAAAATGCTTTAAAACACACAATTGAAACACTGACCAATGTCCTGCAGCTTTTTTCTTTTTTAGATTCCCCGAGTGTCCTTCAATTTTAGAACTGCCTACTGTCTTGTTATGTTCACTCAATTCGTGGTCCATGGTCAGATAGATGATTTTATCAATAATTAGTAGCCCACTGTTTTCTGCTGCTGCAGTCAATCAATAATTGCTGCAATCAATAATTGATTACCATGAAGTTTTTTGAAAAAAAAATAAAAACATAGCACGATGATTTAAGCTTTGGATACAGTGTCTGTGTTTGTAACAGACCCATCTGAAATAGCTAATTTAGGCACGAAACTGATGTGTTATGCAACATAAAAGTCTACCATTCATGCTATAGGTGCAGATAGAAATATCTTCTACTTAAAAATATCGCATGTTAAGATAGATAGCTCACTCACATATACTGATCAAGCTGAAGTACGAAGCTTTTCTCTGTCTATCAAAAGGTGATATACATAACAAATATATATATTTTTCACACTAAAAAGGCAATCTAGAATATCATATCTCCCAGTAAACCATAATAAGCACGAAAAATTGGAATCTATCTATATGAAAAAACGGTGCTGAAACGATTAGATCTGGTGAGCGCATAATACATGTATATATAGCTCCCGCGGTGGCTGCTACAAATTGTACTGAGCTACAAAACGAAACTTTCACTCACGTACTTCTAATTCTCATCGCGTCAAATTTAGATGTAAGCAACACCATTAAGCAAGACGAATGGACTCATAATACATTCCTTTCAAATTATAAACTTAGAGACCTCATAAAAACTGCTCGGAAAACTATACTATCTACATTTATCACACGACAATTTGGCGCTCCCTTTAAGAATTGTTAATGTTGTTTTAAACCTTAACAGATAGCGGTAAAAACTTTGATGCGTCCCAAGATGTCCCCATAACAAGCAATTGCGAAATATACTAGGCGCATTGTTCCAATTTGTTGCGGTTGATTACAGCACTTCACAGAACTGTACTTCCCTCTGGATTGACTATAAGCTAGCTATCGTTATGTTCCAATAGAAAAGATAGACTCTATGACTCCATCTGCATCAAGACAAAGTTTATGTAAGGGTTGACTTTCGAAAGGCTTAGACAGAAAGTCCTGTCATCTATTACAGGACTAGCCGGAAATGCGTCACAGACTGTCGATGTTTGGATACGACAAACTTCCAACGAGTTTTCGCAGTTGAAACCGTATCATCCGGACATATGACAATTTCTCTTTTTTAATTTTTTAATTTTAGGCCTGTTTCACAAGAATTCCCAGAATTTTACAGGAATCCGTCCGTGGACGCCGCCTGTCACTCTATTCCTTGTTAATTAGGTCTGGCATTCCGGCAAGAATTCCCAGAATTTTTACAGAGTGGATTCGGATATCTAAGCACTCTTCCACAGGTCTGATGATGCGTACAATAAAACGATGGTTACATCATAGCGTGTAATTGAATTTGCTGGTTGGGTGCCTTGCCGAGAGAAAAGAGTATATCCTGCTGCATGTAAAATAATGATACGTCGATAAGCCAAAAATAGTTACTCAAGCAACTTGATAAAATGTTGAAACAGTCAGACGTTTCAGACAGCATCCGCTATCTTTCGTCAGTGACTAACGATAGGACTGGAGAACGAGGTTTTATATCAAAACTCTGAATAGATATGTTAATGGGGTCAAGACAATTTAGAGTGATGTCTTGACGTAGTCTTCAAAAGAAGATTAATTCAAGACAAGGTTTATGCTAATAGTTCAATTAGCTACTTTTGTTTTAGTACAGTAACTAAATGTTGTTCGTCCGGGGGTGGGGGTGGTGGGCAGGCATTATCCCGAGTGCCTGAAAGTTCAACGCGTAGACCCCCTTTCCTGTTGAGGGCGGGATTGTACATCCTCTCATATATTGCTTCTAACCTTCATTAACAGATACATCGATAACTCCAACAAGAAGTGAAGTGCGTCTGTTTTGGATCAACATGTTGTTCATAGTATCTTTATTCATGTGACCTTTAAAAAGGGCAGTCGGAGATTTTTTCTTATTTTTCTATCTATTAAGCTTTACATAATGTAATCTGAGAGGTGTTGGCAACAGGATCGATATATCCTTTACATGGCCAACACCTCCAGAGTACAATTAAAATCAAATTAAGAAATATCATATCAAAACTAATATCACAATACATTCAAGAAATGACAATGAATGATTTTATTTGCACAACGATTGCATCGGTGACAATGCATGGCAATGTACAGATAACATAATCAACAATCTAGGTGTATTTTTCCACAATTCTAATTACTACACTAATAACAAAAAATGACAATAATGATGGTAATGACGAGATATGAAAAAAGACGGGTTGACTATCTTATGCAGCATTGACAGGAGTTATTCCATGTACATAATGTTGTGGATGTCGAAGTGTGTCGTCAGAAGAGATGTGTAATTTTCTGAAACGGATTACTTAAAGCGTTTAGTTGAAGAGTTCGGAATTTGCCTGAGGTGTCTGATTTCTGTTGGGAGGGCATTCCATATTCGGAGATAGCAGACTTCACCCCTTACTCTTTCATGTCAAGAAAGCAACACCGATGATGCATATGGCAATATTGTATATATTGGAACTCACTGAAATACAGACAAAGAAATAAACACACACACACACACACACACACACACACACACACACACACACACACACACACACACACACACACACACACACACATTCACACATTCACACATACACACACACACACATTCACACATACATACATACATACACACATACACACACACACACACACACACACACACGGCGCGCGCGCGTACAGTATCCCATTACCTAGAATGTTCACACTCGACTAGCTATAGGATCGTGAACTTTTCCTCCCCACAATGCCTTAGAGACTAGAAAATAAACTTGAGTAAGCATTACGGGCTGTGCAAAACGGCAAGACTAGCATTCTTTACGATCGAAGGCAATAAAGGAGACTATTATACCCCCAAAATGAAACACATAATTGTGGCTTTTACCTTAATCTAATTCTTCTTCTTTTATCCCTTCTTTCAGTACGTTACAACTAACCGATCAATCTACAAAAACGATCAATAAAAAGGTTCCTTGGTGTGCTGTTGAGAAGACATCTCGCAGCTTGCCGTAATATGAATTGCGACGTGACACTGAGAAAAAAACAGCGCATTGTGCTGATGTTTATTGGCTCAATTCGTCACCGTCACAAATATACGGAGCTTATTATTACACCCCTGGGAGCAGCGTTTCATTATCATTCAAGCACATTCTTTGTTTTGAGTGAGACATATCTTATATGAATTATGAGAGTATTAATTTAACGCTATATAGATGCGGATGATAAACGTATGAACGCTTGTTAAGTCACTATAGTTACGTGACCAGGGTTTTTGGTAGCTATCAGGTCATTATCAAATTATAGGATGTCAAAATACAGCGTAAAAAGAGTGAACGTGAATGCCCAACCAGTCATTTCAGTGATGTTTGCTTGAATGTCGACTCTAATATCAAGACTGAAATATATATATTTTAAATGTTTCTCGATGTTTGGACTAAACTTTCTGCTGCGTTTCTGGTGTATTCCTCGTATTGCTGGCAACGAACCCATGGCTATAGCAACAGTTGTCGTTCAATGAACGCAAACGACCTCGCCCTACTGTCAGAAGCTAATTGTTTTTAATGAATGTCTTGGAATGCTAAGGTTGTATCATCGCCGACAGATACAGATAGCATGGGTACACCAAGTCTTTCTGCACTGATCCCAGCTTCATCACTGCCGAGACGGAGACGTCTCAGCCAGTCTGAAGAGGAAATATGTGGAGACTCTGTGACCGCCACGGTCGTTTACATTCACATAACGATCTTATCTACATGAAGTACTTCCGTGAATAGTTTCATCAGGTTGGTAAGTCACGGAATAAAAAAGACTCTTTTTACACAACCAAGAGATTTATTCCACCGACGTTTCGGTGACCGTGTCACCCTTTTCAAGGCAATTCTGACTGGTTCACATAGCAATGCAGCACAGGCGTTGATGCTTATACATATTAATGAGATGCGTTCCCAAACGCAAAGTATTTACATATGTACAATCACAGGGGATGACATCACTGTGCGGTCCCAAACGTACAGAAGTACTTATTCACGATGTACACATCGCTATGTTTTTACCTGGCACCTATAGCATCAAAATGATGCCCTTCATTCCTTACTATTGGCATGTTGTCGTACTATATACCATGATATATTCGTTAATTCGCAAAATCGTGCCAGAAGGCTAATTACATGTACAGGATCGAAGTAATAGTGATGGAGTACACTAATGTCTAATCAACTATAAGGTGCTACGTTTACTATTGTGGGGGAATAAGTTCTACCTTTGGTAGTATTAGCATCACGAAGAGTTTATTTGTAAGTTCGTGCCGTCGGCGCTAATGCTTCGGTCCCAGTTGGGAAAAGGGGCCCCGCCGGGTAGTTCACGGGATGTTTTTTTGGCACTTTCGGGCGTGACCCAGTGGGCGTGACCCCTACGTTGCCCCGTGGGATATCCTGTGGCTGACGGGCTATTCTGGGGCACGTCCGGACCCCGCGATGACTTTAACTCGGATTTAATTCAACGAGGGACTCGGTAAGAAATAAACGCGGTGAGCTAACCGTGCGAGCACCACGAGGTATACCCCGGTGCCCGGCAATACACCGGGATATCTGGCTTCGGGGCCCGGCCGGGACTACACACCCTACGGGCACCGGAGCAATGGGGACCGAAGCATGAGTGCAAGTATGTGGCCTAGTGAAACATACATGTGGTAGAGACATAGGAAACATACATGTGGTAGAGACATAGGAAACATACATGTGGTAGAGACATAAGGAACATACATGTGACAAGGATAGTGATTGACACTGAAATGGGTTCCATGGGACTCGGTTGGGGACTGGTTGGCTGGTGGTTGGGTAATCTCCAAGCAGATTTACCGATGGCAAAAACAGTATCCAAAAGGGCACAAGCATTATCCAATTTGCCCTTTGGATACTGTCTTTGCCACTTGTATCTGCTCGGAGATTAGGGGTCGGATGTACGTCAGCGGTGCCTGACTTCAGAGCCATAGACGAAAACCTCTGCTAACTCATTCCAAACCTTGAAAGGTCCTGAATGTGTAAGAGTGGCTTTATTAGTATGGTATTAAAGTAGAAGCCGCATTACGAACTTATTGATATTATCCAGCACAATGAAAGACATGTAGACTTCCTCAGAAATGCAGTGGGCTCTTAAGATCTTAAAATAAGGTTTATGTTAAGCTTACAATACCAATTTAACGCCTAGGTCTTTACTTTAATTCTCAACCTTGTGCCTAAGAGAAACGTTCCCAATCATACATCCCTGGTATAAGCCACCACAATCCTGGGAGAATTCATTTACGTCAGAAACGTAGAATGACTAGTAGAATCTTAACATCTAAAGACTTTGTTTATACAGTATTAGGCTCACCTATACTAAGATCTACACTTTAATTCTCAACTCTGTGCTTCAGAGAAACCTTGCTAACTATAAATCCCTGGTATTAGCAAACACAATCCGGTCGTTATACCTCTACGTTTTCCGAGAAATGCAGTGGACTTTCAACTTTTACCGACAGTGTGCATATCGGAATCGGGGTAGGCATACATTTGAATTATTGACCTTAGATCATAGAAGTTTTTAAATATACATGTATTTGTGAAGAGAACTCATTAATATTACTTTCATTCCTGTGATTTTTAATAGTTAGGGCAGAATGTGTCCGTTTCAAAGAGGATGTCACGTCGGTAGGCTATCTAAGTTAACCAAACGAAAGGGTTAGCAATATCATGCAAGTCACTTTATCGATTAATCGACATCAACTAATCTTGTGAGGTACATAAACATGCAAATCGGCCTCCGGTTTTGTAATTTATGACCTAAAATTACTCGATAACATATGCATGTAAGAGATAAGCTACTCGGGGTTGTGGTTGTCATTGACTGTGCAGTTTACTAGGAGCACTTTTGGGATCTTTTTTAAAAAAAATGAGGCGTTTGTGTCAAATGTTGAGGTCATGTTCTGTGTGACATTCACAAATGCAATGAACTGTAGACCATAACCATAGAGGTAACACCGTGGATATAGCTTCAATGTGTCATACCGAACTATATATATGTCGCTATCTGACTGGCCTACGGGCTATACAAACCGAGTATATATTCATATTGGAAATATTTCTGTTGATCACATCTCGCTCGTTCTCATTTAAATGTACACATTTTGTAACTTCTTGTACCGTTTGAAGTAAGACGTTCCTGACATTAAGATATGCCACATATCAGGTGATAAACTGTCGTTTTTATGACGACTTAAAACTTTTCTGGCTTCTAAAAACGACAGTTTGGCACGTTGATGAAAGTTATACATCCAGGTAGTAAGTTACGCCAAAAATAGTTACTCAAGCAACTGGATAAAATTTTGAAACAGTCAGACGTTTCAGACAGCATCCGCTACTCACTGACGAAAGACAGCGGATGCTGTCTGAAACGTCTGACAGTTTGGCACCTTATATGTGGCGTATCTTAATGTCAGAAACGTCTTACTTTAAACGGTAACGGAAGTTACAAAAGGAGCACATTTGAATGAGAACGAGCGATCTATGTCTATTTGTATAGGAGTACAAAATGCAAATAGAGTCAGGAACCAAAACTACCCATATTAAATCTAAAACGAGCAGCGCATATGGAAATACATCATTGTCCAAACAGGCGATATCCTTTCAGTAGGTTACATCGACCAGTATCTTTAAAGACCTGGAAATTACTGATGTTAAAGTGAATAGACCTGAAAACCATTGCATTGGTTTTATCAACAAAGTGAACAGTCTTCATAAGATCGACTGAGGTAAACTTTGCTTAAAGGGTATTTGATATTCAAGATATCATAAATCAAACAAATGATTATTGCAATCGAGCCTGAAATTCAATCTTGTGTTTGGATATCAAACGTTTTATCTTCAATCAATATGACTTTCTTTCAAGATTAGATACGAACGCTGCGGAGGTCGTTCCTTGTAAAAACGAACTACTTTAATCTAAGTCTTAGTCCATTTCCTGGCTCTCCCTGATGCTCAATAAAGGTAGGATTTAACGTCATGCACGGCTGGATTTCGGTATCAATCAGTATTTGAGGCAAACATGTAATATCGTAACTCGGCAGATTTTACGAGCAGAAGCGCATGCCTACTTTCACAGTCAATTGCTCGAGAATCCACGCCTCCCGCAAGCACCCTGATGGAAGATCAAAGCAGTGTTGCAACTAAGAACCTCGCCATTCTCAACGGAACAGAACTCTAGCAATCCGATATCTCCTGCTAAATAGAGTGGCATCAATCTGTTTCTTTACTTGTGCTACATTACTATGTGAACCAGTCAGAATTGCCTTGAAGAAGGTGACAGATGGTCACCGAAACGTCTGTGGAGTAAATATCTTGGTTGTGTAAAAAGTGTCTTTTTATTCTGTATCTTCTTCTAAATAGAGATAGAGGTATCAATCTGTATCTCCTTCTAAATAGAGTGGTATCAGGCTTTGACATACTGTACGTGAGTGTGTTACGTATCCTCAGTAAAAAAGGGGTCATGAATAAAGGACAGTATGCATCATCTCCGAACACACCACAAGTTTATTCAGAAACTTTAATCACACCAAAACGTCTTAAATAGCACATATAGATTGACATGCAGTCCTAATAACCGTCCTCCATGGAAATACAGCGAAATCTAAAGCGTACAAACTAAAGTCGACCAGAACGGAACGTTTCAAACCCACCGTACCACACATTGTGAGATTATTGAACCAATAGTACATTGTAGCATAATGATATTTTAGACCTTTTCTATTCTCGATATGTAATATCAGCGCATTGCCCTCAAGATCCTTTCATATTGTTTTGAACTTCTGATAATATTTTATGTGTTTTGAATAACATTCGATGTATTTTAAGCAGTAATTGACGAGCGATTTAAATCTCAGTCTCAGCAAAGTTCGTTGATATATTGTAAATGTCTGAGCAATTCATGACCTAATTTCAAGGCCCTACTAGTCTGTACAACGGCTAGTAGTGAATAAAACCCATTATCATTATACCATTATACCTATCGTCAGCAATTAAAGGGCATAAGACACCAATGACATCAACATTAAGAATTTCCTGAAATTACATAAAACATTATATTATTGTTTAATAACATAGAATTTTTCACAAATTATTCACACTTCGGATGTTATTGAACATCGAACCATCAGAACTTCATACCTCCAGCTTTTGATTCTTCCCACCAGGTAATTACATTAATCGGTGACTTGTCCAGTCATGACGTCACAATGAACGTGTCAGCCGATTCGGAACTTGGCACTGCGGCTCGGAAAGAACGTTATTTTTGCAGGCAAACATATATTGTTGTGTCCTTTAATTGAATGTCATCACCATAATTAAGCACTGTTTGCTTGGATAAGAATAAAGAGCTGAATCCATGGAAGTATGGTTTCTGATGGTTCAATGTTAAATAACATTAGAAGGATTTGTATTTGTTTTAAACGTTTATATTCCTTGAATGACGCTACTCCTATTCCAGATAATTAGAAAATGTTGCATTTTTGTGCGTTATGCCCTTTAAGTATATCCGTTGTTTATCAGTATAGGTACATATCTCCAAATATTAATAAATACAACTAGAATTCTGCATAAATTCGCAAATATGGATGATCAAACCCACGATATCGATACAACTAAGAACGTACAATTCTACGTCATTGCACAAGTCCTAACAATGCTAACAAGACGACAAAACAATATAGTTTTATGGAAGTGATATTGTTACAAATTTTCCATCCGTTTTCACGTTACCAGGGTTAGTCAAAACTCGAGAATTGCCAGAAACATAACCCAGAACATTTATGTAAATACCTGATAATGGACATTAATAACTCACACTGATATCACAAACAATGCTCGTACAAATCACTTTTGATCGCACATTTGTATCAACGTTTTTTCTTACATTTGTCAACATTTGTCACAATGCACTGTTAGTAATACCACTATATTCATCAAGATATCATAATATAGAGTCCTAATACTAATCATAACATCAATGAATATTCAATAATATACAAAGACAGATCTTTTGTCATAAATTCTTCTTCAGCCTTCTAAGGACCGTCGCGAATAGTTTTATAGGGACCTGCCCACTATTCCATTGTGTCCATAAAAGACGTCATACATCTAACATGATGTGTAGATGTCAACAAGCATAACAATTTTTTTTTCCTTTTGCAGTCAATTTAGATGTACCTTATAGAAACCCCATATAAGGTAATAGGTGTTGTGTACCCCGCGTTTATAACATATCGGGGGTATTAAAGGAAACCCAAGCAATATTAGGGTCTGAAAAGAAAGGCAATTTATTTAGTCATTTCTATACATGATTAGTTCAAACACTATCACATGAATAGCAACGTCCATGATGCAAAAATACCACATTGTTGTGAGGTGAGAACTGACTGAAAATCGTCGCCAGAGTTTTTGTAGGCTCGCAAAACTAAGGGATCATCATATGGCACGATTTGTCTAGCTTTAAAAATCCTAAAAGTATGAAGTTGATATGCAAATGTGCTAAAGAATGTTTGTAAATGTCACTACCATAAAGATTTCAGCATTTTTTTTATTTCCATTTTTTTGGCCCTATGGCCTTATATTGCGTTGGTTGCATTAAAGAAATCAAAATCAAGAAATCCGTTTCCCCTACAAAGTTTGAAAACTATTGGTTTGGAGCTCTCTGGCCTGATTAAGGTTAACGATGTCTCTGGGAAAATCCTATAACCTTAACACTAATCAAGGAAGATTACCTGTCTCAGTCTGGATGACTGTCTTCATCCTAAAATTGATGATCAAAATCCAATCTTTCTCGACACAGTGACACGTGTAGAATAAATGTCTCTTATATGACTCATCTGTTGAAACTCCTGTCATTTGAAATGATTTAGGACAACGCTAATCGGCACTCTACAATGTAATCATTTAATACACTAAAAATGTCAACACCGCCATCCAAGAAATGGAGTTGCTGGCTGTAAAACGGAGCGTAAAAACAATTTTCTACGGCAAACACGTAAAATACTAAGTTTGGAGCTTGGTCTTATTCACGGTGCATACGCACGCACGCACACACACACACACACACACACACACACACACACACACACACACACACACACACACACACGCGCACAGACAGTCACACATATGCACGCGCGCACGCAAACACAGACACACTCACACACACTCACACACACACACAAACAGACACACACATACAGAGAGAGAGAGAGAGCGAGAGAGAGAGAACATTCCCCTACAGCTAATGCATAAGAAATAGACAGTACTGTTGAAGAAACATGGACCATATTTATCGCGCATTCTTCAGGCAATCCCAAGGGAAGGTATTTCATTTCCTTCATCAATTCTGCCTGCCTGGTACAATGCTAAGGTGCTGAGGTGCCGGGACCGAACGGCGACCCCATTATCACACTGAAGCTTCTTCAATAAAGCTTATAGTTATAGACTGTCACGCAATCCTTTCATCTCTTTCCTTGGACACATCTCATTCGATGCGGGCGTATTTGTCATTTTGTGTTACAACACGCGTCTAGCAATCGTTCATTGGTACTTCCCATAGATTTCGTTACCGAACGTTACTGCTATCCATTATAGCTGTCCCTTGCATGAACTCTTCCTGTAAATTGTACTTATTCGTCCAAAACTTTCTATAAACTAGGTACCAATATGGAAAATATACATCTGTGTATATAATGTTTCATTCTATACCTCATTTGGCACATAAAGCACATCAAAAGAGTTTTGATTTAAATCCTCCTGGCGTTACCCACTCTCTAGAATTCATTATGAATCCTTCAAAAGCACTTTTCCGTACATAACTACTCCCTTTGGTGATACTAAGTATTCCTTTTCTTTCTAATATATAGTGCATAAAACGTGATCCATCTGCTGCATATGCACGAGCGTTAGTGCTTTCAAACATTATTTTTGATATGATATAGATGTTTCTATATACATATGTTATATATATACCTAATTAACGCTACGTGGCTTCCTCTATTTTGATCGCCGTATTCTTTCATTCTAAGGCGTAAAACGGCGTATCACTATGTACAAAGTTCTGTTGTAGACAAGGACCACCCACTGGTCAAAGGCTGACCTTTGCAAGCCGTGACCACTTTTTAATTTGATGGCATAACGTTAGCTTTTAAAATTAAGCTAGACGCCGATGTACTTTTTATGACATTCGCTTTTGTGTTACACTGTGTGCCTTATATTATTATCATTATTCCAGTATACGTATTAATCCCCAAATGGTAAAGGTATATATCATCTGTAAAATGGATGATACGTCAGTTTGAATAGTTAGATACGCTAAATTTGATAATTATCTATAATATTTACAGTTTGAAATAAGATAAAGATAAATGTCTACTTAATGATTTTTACAAAGTTTGATAAGTTTGAAATATTATATTCTTATTATGGGTTTGGTTGATTTGATTGAATTTATACACAATTGTCATGAGCTGTTTAATCTTATATGTTTAATATGGTAATATGGTTTATTGTAAATATCATTGTTGATATTGAATTAGATATGTCTAACAGTCAAAGGTTGCAATCAGAAATGTTTCTTTTGATATAAGTTTGAGTGGTAAATAATCGATGATAATAGTAATTTATTTGGGCCGAATAAGAAAATGTGAATAACCATGTGAGAGCAAATAGATCAAACATATTCTAAATGTTTTCATCATTTACAGATATATGGCTTACTCAAGGCTATTACCAAGCATTGTTGGGAGGTATCCTTTTTACCCCTGATTATTTTCTAGAAGTAGAATATTTACAAAATTATTATACAATTTGATAACATCTGTGCAAAGTTAAACCGTTAATATTGATTATCTGGGTATTTACTGATTCAGTGCTTTATTCTGTGCCACACTCTGTCCTTTTTACGTATTCCACATGGCATTTCCGAGATAATATCTGGTGCCATTTCTTCACAGTAGCCAACTATAAAAGGTTATAGTGCTGACCCTCTTTTTTGTGGGTCGTTTTGACTCAATTTACATGCATTCAGGTCTGAATGCATTAAAGGCGCGTTCAGGTGTAAATGGATACATTTAAGACGCTCGAGCTCTAAGAAACTACCTTTGGCAAAATACGTCGTGTTTTTAGGTGAGTTTGCTGGACAAACTCTAGCATTGAGATAAGTTGCTTTAATGCAATCATTTGATACACCTTGAAGGTCACCATGTGGCATTATCAGTGCAAACTCGAATGCTTACACATGCGCAGAGACGGTTTCGACGGTTCGAATGCGCAGCTGCAGGTCGTGGCGGCCATTGTCAGCCTCGTTCTGGTTAGGTGGCACCGTAGGCTCCACGCGGTTGCGCCGTAGGCACCTCAGCTTCAGGACGTCCCAGAAGCCCTTGCGGAAGTTCTCGCTGAAGCCGTTGTAGATGATGGGGTTGCAGGCAGAGTTGGCGTATCCTAGCAACACCACTGAGTAGCGAAGGTCCGGAAACCAGGAAGGACGCTGAAAAATACAAGGGGCAAACCCAATCAAAACAAGGGCTTCGTCAAGCACAGGAAAACCATCACGCAACTTCAGCTAGCATATATTTTGTCTTTAACATTGAGATGTATACATTTGTGAAGGTAAGACAACCAGCTAATCAATATATAAGAAGAATTCAAACTCTACAACTGGATAAAAATTCGGAGACTTATTTTACATTACAATGTCGCTTATGCATGACTGTGTGATTGGCCATGTAAAAACCGTTTTATCTAGTTATTACCTTCGCCGAGAAGGTTATGCAGAGGGTAGCGTTTGTATGTGTGTATGTTTGTAACGTACAGCATAACTCGAGAAGGCTTGGATGGATTGTCTTGATATTTGGTAGGTGGGTAGGTCTTGATGAGACATGGAAATGATTAGATCTTGGGCCCCCTAGCAGCTTGTTACGGTACTGCAGCGGAACTTCCTGTTTTGATATCTCGTGTTCTGGACATGCTATGGTTCTGATTTTTTAGTGGTAGATAGCTCTTTGGACAGAGAGTAAGTGGTCTAGGTTTGGGCCTGGAACTGCAGGAGCAGGTTTTGCTTCAGACTTTGAAATGGAATAACTCAAGAAGGGGCTGATGGATGGTCATGATTCTTGGTAAGTAGATAGCTTGAGTGATGATGTACTTGATTAGATACTTATTATGCAAATCAGTATCTAATTTGCATAATTAATGAGGAAAGTTTATACATCCGCCAAATTCCATAATAGGACTCTCAAACTTGTGACATATGTAACTGAGGAGGAGAGAAATATTAATAGATGTCAACTATGCAAATGATGACCTCATTTGCATAATTAATGAGAAAATACTATAACTCAAGATGGGCTTGATGGATGGTCTTGATTTTTGGTATGTAGATAGCTTACGTGATACTTTGTATGATTTGATATAATTATGCAAATCAGATTTTCTAATTTGCATAACTAATGAGACAATTTTAAAAGCCCGCTGTGTTCCATGATATGACTATTCAAATATGTGACATTTGTAACTGAGGAAGAGAGGAATGTTAATAGATAGAAAATATGCAATTGTAGGCGTAATTTGAATAATTAATGACAAACTACTATAATTACATACAGGTAAATGATAGCAATTTCATACTTGTGGCATTTGAAAGTTACGTGAATGTGAACATCGTTGAATCAAATTATGCTAATAAGGACCTCATTTGCGTAATTGATGATAAATGTTAGCATAGTAACCTTCTTTGATAAGCTCATACTTTGGACAACTTCTGTTATTTGGCTGAAGACGATCAACTGGTATGATTTATGATTGATGAGAACAAGGAGGTTGAGAAACACTCCTAAATACGTCAGTCATAAAGGTTAAAATCATTTGGCGAAGGTATGAGGTCGTGGAACTCTAGTTGTATATACGAACTGGTTAGTTCTGCCAGTTCACTTTAGTCAAGCTGAAGAAGAGTGATGGATGTCACTCGAAACGTCCGGAAATAAATCTCCGAATTTTAATTCAGTTGTAGAGTTTGAATTCTCCTTATATAAGATGTATACAATTTCTGTCTTTAAAACTAAGATGTATACTATTTCATTCCCTAGCTCAGGAACCAATTACGCTAATAGCTCCATGCTCTTTAATCCTTGAGTAAAAAGTGCTTTGAAATTTGTACCTCATTATTTTCCATTTTGCACATATTCTTTGAACTGGCGATCTGGTTGTCGCATCAAACAGAAAGCTAATTTACGATGATGGAATCGAGCTATTGCAGAGGAAATTAAATCCCGCCCTCGTCGAATCAAAGATCGACACAGTGCGATTCCATTAGAACTGAAGTGGCTTTCGTGATGTAAGTCTTTACGAGTCGAATCCTTCGCATACATACTTTGGTTGCCATAACAGTGTGATGGTAGAATACTACCGACTCTATTGCCTGCAATTATAGAGAGAAGCTAAGTCAGGAAGATACAACCGTTCAGCAATTATAGAGAGAAGCTAAGTCAGGAAGATACAACCGTTCAAAAGCACTGACACCCTTCCCACTATATGGTGCTTCCATCGATCAGAGGTTGACGACAAACGATTACTGAAACGTTGATGAAGGTTAGACGTCCAGGTAGTAAGATACGCCAAAAATAGTTACTCATTTGACAAATACTGGATACAGGGTATAGGAGATTCTTTTTACACAACCAGGTAATCTTACCTGCTAACGTTTCGGTGTCTGTCAGAAACCTTCATCAGAGCTTCAGAGAAATGTTAGCAGGTGAGATTACCTGGTTGTGTAAAAATAATCTCCTATACCCTATATTCTACCAACCTGATGAAATTATTTTCGGCAACTGGAAATGTTGATTTTGAAACAGTCAGACGTTTCAGACAGCATCCGCTGTCTTTCGTCAGTGACTAATGATAGGACTGGGAAACCTCATTAACATATATATTCAGATTTGGTATAAAACCTGGTTTCCCAGTCCTATCGTTAGTCACTGACGAGAGACAGCGGATGCTGTCTGAAGCGTCTGACTGTTTCAAAATTGTATCCAGTTGCTTGAGTAACTGTTTTTTTGCGTAGATTACTGAGTGAATCTTAAGATAGATAACTGACCTTTGTGTGTTTTTGCTGTCTTCGAAATCATGTTTTTTTAATATATTTCATCATATTTCACTTATGAATTCAAGAGTCAAACAAATCCAACTTTGGTCGCTGTACGATTGCTCAGCCATCGCCGTATAGTGTAAAAGGGGGCTGGTTCTCAATGGACATTACCTTGGAGTCGTCGGTGAACTCGATGTAGAGCTGTAGAATCTGATAAGGAGTCCAGCAAATGAAGAACGCCAGCACCACAACCACCATCATACGGATGACCTGCAAATAACACATATCATCATCATCATCATTATCATCATCATCATCATCATCATCATCATCATCATCATCATCATCATCATCATCATCATCATCATCATCATCATCATCATCATCATCATCATCATCATCATCATCATTATGTGTCAAGCTTAGTTTTTGTCACCGTTACTTCATCTGTCTACCTCGCTTTCTGTACATCAGATTCTTTGCTGTGTACAGTTTCGTTTGTTTTGAAAGTGACAGTGCACGTGGATGTTGTGATTTCTGATTCAAGTGGGTTAATTTAATATTTAAAAGTGAGTGATCTCAATGTACCTGTACATGTTTCATGTTGAAGCGATATGATAGCTAGGTTGGAGGGCTAAGATCAGTGACCAGGCATGTCCAACTCCACTTCATGGTAACGTTTGTGCTCTCGTGTACAGAATTGAGAAGGTAACACAACAGTAAGTAATCGCTAATTAAGGGTTAATGACCCACCAATTCCTCGGTGTATATGGTGTCATAACGCCTGGCCATGTGCTATAACCACCTAATAAAACCACAGAGTGAGCGAAGCATTTCAGAATTTACATTTGTCCTTTTTGTACAGGAGATGATAGATTTCATTTTGAAAACAAAAATTTCCACAGATGATATCTAAAAACGTTGCAATCTTGGCATGTCAAATCTTTTTCGAATCTATTTTATTATCTATTATCATCATTCCTCCCTGCTGGGTGTCTGAATACTGTTTTCTTTCCGTCCGTTTAGATTTGACTTGTATTGAAATGTTTTTTTTTTTCTATTTTGTCATATGCTTACAAAATGTTTGATTTATTCTAAGATAGTAAACATTTTTGGAAACAAATAAACATTATACGAATGTTAACAAAAAGATTACCTCCCCTTTTACACAACGGTCGAACGGGTGTGTTATGGCGTCATAACACATGGGAAATGGAGGCTTCTAATTGGTCGGTGCCATCTGGCTATGTGATACTGAAATATAGTCTTGTTCCTAAACTCGGTTTGATAGTTCCTTCCTGAGTTCCATCTCCGACTGTTCTGGCATGGAACAGACTATCGCTTGAAGGCAACTGCAACGTTTCCTGCTGTCAGCTATTGCTACCGTCCTGTATACTTCATTTAACTCCCACTGCGCTTTCTGACGAGCTTACCTTCCTTGGAATCAACCCACTCGGAGAGCGATGTTGGAAGCTTAGTAAAAGCAACCAGGAGCATTGCTCGGAGATATGGCATATGGCACATGCAGCCCGTGTGGAGGGGGTTTGCTACCGAGATCAAACATTAGTTTATTTTCAAAAATAGTCTCAAAAAAATTCATTGGCTTTCCAAATTACTGAATTGTGCGCAAATGAAAAGATCGTGAAATCTGAAAATTAGTGTATGGAATAAATCTATATCGAATCTGTGTGTCAATCGAAGCCAAGAAATGTATTGCCATAAGACACATGTATATGATGTTTTGGGATATCAAATGTATTTTTAGTGATGTAAGCTTTGCCTGTAGTATAAAGTATTAAAGCTACAATTCATTTTATATCTTCCAAGTGCATCCATCCATATACACTGAGTAAAGTACTTCATAAACTTGACAAATGTTACCATTAACGGGGAGACGGGAAAGCGAACCCACTCCTGGCCCGGAACGATAAACAGTCTCCGCACATAAAGCCAGCCATGTTTACACCCCGGAGGCCTTTCAGTAGATTGAAACTACGGTGATTTAGCTTACGGACCTTTCTCTTGGTCTTTGCCTGGGCGGATTCGGTGGCCACGATGGTGACCCCTGGAGTCTTCTTGTTCCACAGCGTCTTGGCGATCATGGCGTAGGCTCCGGAGATGATTAGGAGAGGCAGAGTGTAGATGACGACGAAGAGGAAAATGGTGTAGACTGCGCGCTGTCGCTCGTAATCCGGCCAGATCTCTCGGCACCACACCTGAAGATAAACAACACTTTATCCTCAATTGTCCACGATATCATGATAAACACTCAAAGCTGTTCAACCTTCTTTCCGCTTGTTCAATTTGATACATTCTAGTCTATAGATAAATTCAAATACATTCTAGAATGAGACAACCCTAACTGTGTACAAATAGGTAAATATATCAAAGAATGTTTAGATCTTAGAACTAGTAGTGTAAGTGATAGGTTAAACTCGACCTGTTGAAGTATTCATATACTTGTACTTAGGTTCATCATTTTGTATACCATTGTTTGTTGTTTGCATGTATAGTTGTAGAAGACCTTACGAAAGTCGCTGTACTTTTGTAGTGTCAATAAAGATTTCCTAATAGTCAGGGAACATGCAAAATCCTGTTGAGTATCGGTCATGTGCGAGTGTCTATGTTGGTAGATGGTGCGCATTTGTGATTTGTGATTCAACCTCCCTCCACTTAACCATTATTAAAGTTTGATGTTAACGTTATCATCCAAAACGATTAGAAAAATACAAATCCGCGCTAAATGCAAACTTTTTGAAGGTATTCCACAGTTTGTAGTTTTTCACAATATGTTCTACGAGAAGCAGAGACGATATGAGTTTTTTTGTATTTTATAGAAGCATCCTCTCTATGGATCCATAATTTATTTTGTTTTTTGTTCTCTAAATGTCGGAAAAAATGTCCGAAATAAGCCAAGCATGCATAAACTTGCTTTTTTTTCATGACATTCACAAGAAAAGGCAGTTGTCTTTTTACTTCAATAGTAGGCTCTCTGGGCCTTTTGGGGAGGGCTTTTGATACACTTTTGCCGATGACTTCCTTTTTGTACTGGGTCGTTTGTGCAGCCAGTCCGTAACTATTTGGCGCAGTGGGCCAGCTATGGGGGGTAGTTTTCTCTTTGGGTATTTTCTATTATTTTTTAACAAACAACAGAAGAATATACAGGACACAGAGGTGATGCACTCTAGCCGTAGCTAATATCAAACATCACCTCTGAAAATAAAAATTACAACTTACATAGACAAATACAATAAGAAACAGCAATTGGGTGGTCCAATACAAACAAGCAATATGCGCAACAACAAACCAAACAAACAACCAATATATCAAAACACCCTTACTTGATTTTAAAGCGTTTGCTTGTCACAATTTATTCCTGGGTCAAGCTCAAAATTTAACAATTGTGATCAGACGAAACAAAGGATAAACCCCTTAATAACAAATAAATGAGGGCTTGATCAGACAGACTGTCAAGATCAAGTATGGGGGCTAACAAGTTATGTAGGTTGCCGAGAAGGTTTAGTCTTTGTTGACTGTTTATAGGGCAGTAGAAAAGATAATGAACAAGCTGCTAGGGGGCCCAAACCCACACCACTTCTTTATTACATCACAAGCTAACTGCCACCCAAAAATCAAGACCACAGCACGTCCAGGTCAAAATATACAAAAATGGAATTTCTGCTGCAGTACCAAGGTCACATACGAGGAGGCCCAAAATCAACCTTGAATTTTGGCTTCACATCACCCGCCCACATACCAAATATCATCATAATCCACCAAGAGGCTCTTGAGTTATGCTGACTAGAGTGGTCCGGAAACACAAACAGGCAGACAAACAGACACACTCAAAACTATATCTCCATTTTTCATGGAGATAATGAACAACGCTTTCGCTTCGACTTCCACAAGTGCAGTGGGTGCTTCACCAACCTCGCGATAGCCGTCTCCCCAGGTGTGCTCGCTCTGCTCCAGGACAACCAGGAGTGGGATGTTGGTTGCGATGGAGGCTGTCCAGATCATGGCTACCACCACGGCGGCATTGGTGTCCGTCACCCGCGCCTTCAGCGGGAAGATGATGGCGAAGAAACGGTCCATGGCGATCACCACCATCGTCAAGATGCCGGACACAACTGACACACCTATTGAAACAAAAATTAGATGTAACTTATCATGTAAGTAAAAAACCAAACAAGGTCCCATTGTCCTTTGTAGGCCACAGGGTAAGGTATTGGAAGGCGGAGCCAAACTATCTTATTCCACCGTCTTTTACCTCCCATACTGAAGTCATGTACACATATGTATTTACACACACATCTGTATGTGTGTGAGTGTGTGTGTGCGTGTGTGTGTGTGTGTGTGTGTGTGTGTGTGGTATTGAATTTATCGTCGTTTTTATTCCAGCCAACGTACTTTGGAGCAATGAGTCCGACATTAGCTTTCTCGTGTTTACGAACTTATCGTCGATTTACTTGAATCCTAAAACTTTACATGTCACTCTTGTAAAGTACCTGACCTTTTAGAACCGAATTGAGTGAAAGCTCAAGACGACTAATGGATCAAAATGAATAAGTGGCTAACGAGAGACTTATATGATCTTTCTGCATGCCGGCATCTTTTGGAAATTAAAGGACATTTCAGGCAAGTATCTCATCTGTATCCATTAGGCTTTATCGCCTTATAGGGGGTTGTAACCTTTGAATTGGTGCAAATAAGCTCTAAGTGCTGCTTCCGGGACTTGAAGTTTTATACGCGAACGACGTTAACGAATACGTTAAGCGTATCTTAAACGCCGTGACTGTAGCATTAGTGTCCGCCCTTTAGAAATGGAAAAACAAAAAGGCCGATGTATGAAACTATCTTTGCCAGAGAGGATTTATGAATACTACCCCTCTTAAATGCTGTTCACTTTATGACAATATAAGAAACCGATTAGTAACCACCCTGTCCAAAATGCATTCTTACTTTCCGAAATTCTCACTATTTCCGAGCAACCATACTACGAAAGTCTAGGAACCCAAATGCAGTTACAATAATAAGTTTATTGCAAATTGCTGCCCGAAGGCTAATTGCAAATAACATACATAAAAGAATAGGGTACAAAATAGGTTTAAAAGCGGCTAAACTAGATTATACAAACGTAATTGTCTATAACTAGTTAAGGGTTTGACTACAGAAGAAGCGGGTAAATTCGTCCTCTACTGCCTCAAAAGAAAAAGGGCAACCAGAAGAAAAATAGCACGATTTATATCTATGGCACCCAACCCATGGTAAATGTTTCTGTAATGAAACCGATCTTAGCTAGATAGCCTCCTCTGCAGCCCTCCCGGGCGTCGCTGGCGTTTATCTTTTGGGGAGCGCTGATTCGCGACTTTCAACTTATCGGGACCAGTTTCTTTGGCGGGGGGGGGTCTGCTTGGGGGACCGTATCTGCTTGGGGCAATCTCCGGTGCGGCAGATACAGTCCCCCAAGCAGACACGGTCCCCCAGCCAAAGAATCTGGGCAGATAAGTTGAAAATCACGAACCACCCCCCCCCCCCCCCCCCTTCAAAAAAATACGAAGCTAAGGAGCCGCACGCGAGGCCTGCATGGTGGTGAATATTTGGAGCGCAGGTCTGAAGTTGCGTTTAGAAATGACCTATCTGCCTGTAACACTTCAGCCAAGGAGCATCCTATTGGATGTCAATCATCGTCCCTGGTAACAATATACCTTGTGGCGGCTGAAATGTCAATAATATCAGCGAATGGCAGTTTCAGGGAGTATGCTGCCGGTAAAGTCAAAGATCCAGCCCTTGATATTCTTTGTTACGGTATCAAATGTGTCAAAGTTGTAGCCTTGGATATTGATATATTGTTTGTTACCGTATGAAATGTGTTTCAGTTGCAGCCTCGAATATATTTGTTACGGTATATATATATATATATTCTCGAACTTTCTTTACCCTGAGTGTCTACTATATATATATATATATATATATATATATATATATATATATATATATATAAATATATATATATATAAACTTAAGACTGCAACTTCCACGCCTTTGATACCGTAACAAATAATATCCAAGGCTGGATATATACATATATATATAGTGCTTGTTACGGTATGAAAGTTGCAGTCTTGTATATATATAGAGAGAGATTTTGTAACGGTATAAAAGGTGACAAAGTTGCAGCCATGGATATATTTGTTACGGTATCAAAGGTGCCGAAGCTGCAGCCGTTGATATATATTCGTCAATTTTCTTTCCGCGCGGTAATTAACTATAAACTGCACACCAAGGACCGAACTTAAAGGCTCGAGGAGAAAAGACGCCGACTTAAAGACTCATGGATGAAAATCAGCATTTCAAAGTTATGCCAGACCTCCTGGAAAGGGGAATTGCGAATCATAGAAAGGCGGGGGTCAAAACATGAGCTAAATAATTTACTCACAATCATTGGAGCCCAGACTGCATCCACTGAAACATTCATAAAAACCTTTTCTACCAGTTACTTTAATGCAAGCTGTGCCTAAATGGATTAGACATCCATGACACGTTCTTTCTAGCACGATTTCAGTTAGCTGTGAAGTTAAAACGTGGAAGTCTGAAGTCTGGCTGGTACTTCTCGAACTTTCTTTAGGCTGAGTGCCTACATGAGTGCGAAGTGCAGCAACCTGGCCATGACGCTAAACGATGTAGACCAAAGTCGATGGTCCATAAATCGGGGTCCAGTCAAACATATTGGCTTGCTGATAGATTTTGAAAGCGGTTCTCGGGTCATTAGGCTATTCAGTTTATGGATCTTTTCTTGTCGACGACTCAGAGAACACGTGTAGATTACGAAGTTTATAGCTTTGGGGGGAAAAATGTTGCATTTGAGGTCTAGAAGTTCCCGGGAAGTGGGTTATCGATACTTTGTAGATTTTCTTTGAGGGCAATCTCGAAAGCACACAAATGATACTCGATTCTTGCTATGCTGTCTTAGTGATAAGCTGTCGGTGGTTGTGTCTTTTATCGGCTAGCACATTTGCTAAAGGCGACTTGCTAAAGTGAGTTGTTTTATGGCTTTTAAAAGTTCTAAGCATCCAATATTTGAGACAAGCTTAAGCTTGTAGCTCTCGTTACTTAAGCTTGTAGCTCTCGTTACGCGCTACAACAGAAAAACACCTGCGTCTTACGTAAGGCTTGTATGCACTAACAAAAATCTTTTTTTTTATTTTTCATTTATTTTTCTTGTTTTTTTATGTTGAGAAAGATTTTCTTATACAAAGAAATACAAGATAATTCAAGAAACCTTCTGCGAAAGCCTTTGTATGTCAATTCTTGTACAAAGAATTTTATTCTTCTTTTTTTCTGAAGTTAAGAAACTATTTCTAGTGTGACGTTCTCAATAAGAATTTTCTAGAAAAATTTGAAAAATTTTCTGTCTTAGCCTTACTATAAGATTTTTGTATGGTCAAATGTTGTATTCTTATACACAGATTCTTTCTTTACGATTTTTTTTGAAAATTTGATTCTACAAGAATTCGAATGATTTTTTTTGAACTTTCTTGGTTTCAGAAAAAAAATCTTAGATGCAATTCTTGTTTGTGCTTAAAACAGGGATTCTTGTATATAGAATATTGTTCTTGCTGACAGAAAAATTTTCTTTGTTCGAGGAAACAAGAAAAATAAGTAAAAAGATTTTTGGTAGTGTAGCCACCATGCATGTCGGTGGGTGGGTGTACCGGTCGGGTTTGAAATGGTGTGCGCGTGCGCGACGTGTGGACTTAACCCACGTTCACTATCTAAAAGCCTCTTAACACCTGAGGATTGGAGGTCTTAAGTAAAAAGCGAGAATATCCTTGAAACAGAGGCTAAACGGACAATCGATTTATCTAAGATGAAATCAGTCTTAACTGACTCAACTGGTCGCAAGTGTCTTGAGTTGAGCCTGAATAAAAGCCAATTTAAGGATTTTTGAACGTTCCGTTATTTCAAAAAAGCAACTAGAGAGCCCAACCTTCCAAGCTAACCCATGGAAAACCATATGGGAAGCCCCGTTTCGAATTTCAAAAGAACCAAAATTGCGATCTTTATAGTGGAAGATTTTACACAATATTCATCCCACAAGGGTCAGTTTATTCAAACATGGAATATCAACAAAAATAAGTGTGCTGTCTGTGATGCCGTTGAGTATATAGAACAATTCTTCTTTGAATATTTATAATATGTAAAACCTTTATGGTAAGACCGGAAGAGAGCGGAAAGTGTACTATTTAAGATAGCGGAATGTTCTAACTATTACGCCACACGACGCCACGACTCTACTTTATAGTGGTTTCCAGGGAATGTCTACTTCACTAAGTGACCGGAAGAGAGCGGAAAGTGTACTGATTTTCTTGAACTTTCTTGGTTTCAGAAAAAAAATCTTAGATGCAATTCTTGTTTGTGCTTCAAACAGGGATTCTTGTATATAGAATATTGTTCTTGCTGACAGAAAAAAATTTCTTTGTACAAGGAAAAACAAGAAAAATAAGTAAAAATATTTTTGACAGTTACGAGAACATTCTTCGAACAGTGACTTAGAAAATGGTAGCGAAAATACGCACCTCCAAATTTTCGACGACTTTCGCGAGACTAGGCCACTCCGTGAACAAGACGGACAGGAGTCGTCGAAAATTTGGAGGTGCGTATTTTCGCTACCATTTTCTACGTCACTGTTCGAAGAATGTTCTCGTAACTGTCAAGAAAACGTGACTGATGAATTTATTCAACAAAATATTTTTGGTAGTGTAGCCACCATGCATGTCGGTGGGTGGGTGTACCGGTCGGGTTTGAAATGGTGTGCGCGTGCGCGACGTGTGGACTTAACCCACGTACACTATCTAAAAGCCTCTTAACACCTGAGGATTGGAGGTCTTAAGTAAAAAGCGAGAATATCCTTGAAACAGAGGCTAAACGGACAATCGATTTATCTAAGAGGAAATCAGTCTTAACTGACTCAACTGGTCGCAAGTGTCTTGAGTTGAGCTTGAGTAAAATCCAATTCAAGGATTCTTAAACGTTCCGTTTTTCAAAAAAAGCTTCAAGACAACCCAACCTTCCAAGCTAACCCATGGAAAACCATATGGGAAGCCCCGTTTCGAATTTAGAAGGAACCAATATGGCGATCTTTACAGTGGAAGATTTTACAAAATATCTATCCCACAAGGGTCAGTTTTTTATTCAAATATGGAATATCAACAAACAATAAGTGTGCTGTCTGTGATGCCGTTAAGTATATAGAACAATTCTTCTTTGAATGTATAGACGTAAAATCTTTATGGTCAGAGGTTGAAAACTATTTCCTTTTTGAAGATTGATATACACTGTCATTAAGACCCCCATTCCACTTGGACGGCGCTCTCATCGCGCTCTCACGGCGACCTAAAATGGCCCAAAGCGCCGTGAGAGCGCCGAACTCCTGGAAAACGTGCTCAAGTGGAATCTCTACTGCGACCCTTGCGCGCTCTCAGCGCGACCAAAATTTCAAATGTCAGTAACTTTTTAAAGATTTCACAGATAACTCAACGAACTCCAGAGATAAAGAACGAATTTTTGTTACGTTTTGTGTTCTTTGTTGTCTTCTCAGTCATACCTTTACCTCTTGCATCATATTTGAATGATAAAATCAAGGGGAAAACAGATTCAATTTTAGTCGCTGCACGGCCGCTCAGTGTGTGTCTTAAGTAATATATGTATGTTCAACTATTTTTTTTCTGTGTTGTCTGTCATGTAAACTGTTTGCAATAAATATATCTTATCATTCTACGTTATAATAAAAACGTAAATCACAGAATTTTGAAACACATTTTGAACCACTGACAATAAAACTTGGAGGGAATTTACTTTGAATGGAAGCAAGTACTTGTAGGTATTGGTCAATTTGTATTACCCACGAGCAAAATTATGATTTGACCACAAAATTCCCAGAAATTCAAGATACACCACTTCAAGACTGAAATTTGTTTGAACAGTTAAGACCATTCAATCCACATAGAGCGCTCGCTGCGATCCTTGAGCGCTCGCTGCGGCCCTTTGATCCCACCTTGGGCGCTCTCACGGCGCTTACCGCGCTCTCACGGCGCTCTCACGGCGCTCACCGCGCTCGCTCCGCGCTCTCTCGGCGCTCGTTTTTTGATCGCCATCCTCGGCGCTCTCACGGCGAAGGTTTTGAGCATGTTCAAAACCATCGCCGAGGTGACGGCGCGCATGGCGCTCTCGCCGCGCTGTCGGCGCTCTCGCCGCGCTGTCGGCGCTCTCAATGGCGCTCTCACCGCGCTGTCGGCGCTCTCATGGCGATCTGGCCAAAATGAGGTCGCCGTGAGAGCGCGGTGAGAGCGCCGTCCAAGTGGAATGGGGGTATAACTACACAAGATGTAATCCTAGGATACCAACTTTCCAATATAAAACAATTTCAATACATTAATGAACTAATACTGCTGGGGAAAAACACCATTTGTAAGTTTAAGTACGGAACGAATCGTATGAACATACTATCATTAGTTACATTGTTTAAAACCGAATGGTCATTAAGAAAAATATGAATGATTGGTCAACACAAAAAAAAAGAGCCCAACCCTTTCGAATGTGCGTGACAATGCTATGTAGGTAATAAGCTGCCGTGCATATCAAACGTGGAAGGTGCTTGTGTAACCATGATACGCCATAGGAACATAATGTTACTGAACTGTAGAAAGTTGAATACGTACTTTGTTCCGTGCACTTGAAAAGTTTGGTTACATGAATAAGTTTCTAGCCCGGAAGTCAAAGACTGCAGTGGGGAGTGAAGCTTTGATAGTTTTCCAAAAGATGAGACTAGAAGTGACGTTACAGCCGTAGTGAGTAGAAGCACTGATATCTGGCATTACAGGTGAAGCATATGGCTATGTCATGTGTACAAGCTACTTCCCCGGAGCACAATGTAATAGCTGAACCGCTCGCATTTGTCGAACAATCGTTGTACGATTCCACATCTAGAACGAACACATCGGTGTGCTAGGGCCTGCTATAACTAAAATTAATGTTTTAGTTATAGTTAAAATCCACCCACACCATAAGGTGTATAGGGTGGTGCCCATCCCCGTTTCATAGTCCTGGGCCACACTGTGGTGCAATCACTGCAGCAGGGGGCTAGTCCACTGGCAGTGGAGTGTGTTTAACTGTTTCAGAAGTATGTACCATTTTTGTAAAGTCAATGCGCCTCTTGTCCAGAGATGTGCCTTACCCGGGAGTTGAACCCAGGCCTTCTGGTTCCAAGTAATTAGAACCAGATGTGGTAAGTAACAGAAGCGCAGACCACTACATCACAGGGACACCCCTGCAAAATGAGTGTATCCTTAGGATAATCTTCAGCTGTGCTGTTCCGGAAAAGGTTGTCTTGGATCAGTGTTGGTTCTGTCACAGCCTGCTCGAAAATTGTAAGACATCAAAATCGTTCGACGACGAATGTAACCGCGCCGTTACCCAAAATACATGCCATGTATCATCAACAGCAATCAACCTCAGTTACCTGCCATGAAACTCTACTTTATAGTGGTTTCCAGGGAATGTCTACTTCACTGAGTGACCGGAAGAGAGCGGAAAGTGTACTACTTAAGACAGAGGAGACGATGAAAGTGCCCGTGAATGCATGGCAATATATGGCAAATCACTAGTAATCTTTATCCGTATTCAGATCATACTGAACTACAGATACAGATATTCGAGTATGATGACCGTGTCAGTTCCTACACCTGAGTGAGGAGGGTTGACACGGTAGCCTTCGCGTGGATTTGTTTAGAGTGGATAACAGGTTGCGAATCTGAGGCCCACACACTTTGGGCATCCGTCTTCTCCAGCGGCACCAATTCGAGGGAGACGTGCTGGTTCTGGTTGGGATGCTTGCAGCGAGCTGCCGGACATGGCATGGCAATGACATGAGTAGCAATTGGCATGTCTTCTTGGTCTGTGGAGTTTTTAGTGTAACAATTCACTAACAACTGTAACAGTAGTGGGGTCGTGTGGCGTAACGGCATGGTTTTCGGCGCCGGCCCAGAACCAAGAGGTCCCGAGTTCGAATCCCCCTGACGCCACCGATGTTGTGGCCCAAGGGAAAGGCATTTTACACGAATTTTACTCACTTCGCCCAGGTGTATTAAAAAATGGGCATATTGTTATCTGTACGTAGTACTGTTAATATAAGTTATAAAAACTTGAGTGCAGTGCCACGTCGTCCTTGTCTGTCAAAAACCGAAGTAACGAAAAACACACCTGGTAACAGCCCCAGGTTGAAAATTGCAACAGATGGGATACAGCTTAATGCTTAAAATCACATAATAACTACCACGAGAAGAGAGAAAGCCGTGCGTCATAAGTCATATCGATCTGATACTTCTGCATTAACCCTGACGGCGTCATTGATGTAGTTATACAACTTGTAACAGATCCACGTCAGCTAATGCCACCACACGTGGGAATCAAAGTAATGCCTTACAAAACTCTAATACACTATTCAAAAACGGAAACCTCAACTTCTGTGCCTCGTTTGTTCTGGTTCTTTCCTCTAACTCGCCGCTTCCTTTGATAAAGAATGTAGCCAGAGATACGGTTTGGTGATGTTAACAGGTATTTGGCCAAATCATCTACTTTTCAAGTAGAGGAGTGGGTCCGGCTGTTTTTGGCGTGTTTTTAGGCGTTTTGTGGGGTTTGAAGAGACAGAGAAAATGACAAAGTAGAAAGCCCGACAAAAACGCCTAAAACACGTCAAAAAAACAGCCGGAGCCCCTCCTCTGCTTGGAGAGTACAAATCATCATCGACGTCGTATCTTGTCGTGCTGTTACCAGTACTGCAACCAGTTGGCTACATACGCTTGCAAAAGATGTTGCATATACAAAAATTTGCAGTCTTCGGCACAGTACCACTCATCGCACCATTCTAAAGCGTACTGCCTGATAGTCTAAGTATCAATTTATTTAGATGTACCGCATTTGGGAAAGGATAGACATAGTTGGTGACCATAACTTTTTCAAGATGTCAACCCGGATACCAGACTATGAGGTTTGAACCAATCACGACAGTAAAATCCCTACTCTTCGCTTTTTGATAAGTGTGATGGGTTCTTTAACATGCTCGAGGTATTCCTTTCCTCAAAAACGTTAACGAAGTTCCAGCTTTTTGTCCTATCGGAGAGGACGTGTCCAACAGAAAATAGGTAATCATTTCCACGAGCCAAGTGATGAAATATGTGTGCCGACTGGACTTAAGAGGCGTATAGATGAATTTAAGATAAAAATGATCTCGAACCAGTAAAGCTCACTGGTCGTGAAAGAAAAGAATAACGACGCCATGTGCAGTATTCACAGGTTCAATATACCGAGGACAATCTCCGGTAAATCTTTTTGACAAGTACAATTTTGCAATTAACAATGGACCACGGCTTAACGTCCCGTCCGAAGGACTGCGACCCTTTCCAGTTGCGAGCATGTCGGTCGGGTGAGCGACACAGGCGGGATTCGAACTCATGGCTTCTTGGTCCAGAGACAGTAGTGCCACTATAAACCACTGGACAGCGCACGCCACTATTCACCTAAGGTATTTTCAACATTGATCAATGACAGTGCAACGTGGTCAAGACTACCTTTTGGCACTCATTTTAACAGTAATGGGCAACGAAGTCTGCAGAACATCCCGAACCACAGCGGAAGCCACCCCGGCCAGAGGCGCGCCCAGGTGGTCACCCGAGATTGAACAGCCAAACAATGTGCATATGTAGCGTGCGTAGTCCAGTGGTTAGCGATCTTGCCTCTGGAACTAGAAGCCCCGGGTTCGATCCCGGCTAGCTGTGTCGCTCACCCGTCATGCACGCTACCGGAAAGGGTTGCAGTCCTTCGGACGGGACGTTAAGCCGTGGTCCACTGTTCATTGTGCTTTTCGAAAAGAGCTACGGGAATTTCCCCGGTACAGTACCTGTAAATACTGTACATAGCGTCTGTCTTCTCTGTCAAGACCAGTGGAAGATAAGCTCATCTGTTCACTGAGTTCATTTGAGCTAAACTGGTTCGAGATCACTTTCCTTTTCCTTTTTAACAATGTGCATATGACATGTTGACATGTGCTAAAAGTTTAAAACGGCCACAATAATGGCTTTCGACCGCAAGGTGCCATTCCCCGATAAGACACAAATGTAACATTGCCATTGGCAAAGAGTAACTTGGATTAGTCTTCGGTTGTGACCTTAGCGCTCCGTTGTATGTTTTCCCCTAAATTACATTGGGACATGTAACTATATTATTTGAATTCAATGATCCGGAACTGTTAGATATAGGAATGATATGTCAAGTGACTGCGATGCCATCTGATATGCGAGAGGACATTATCGTCAGCCACTCAACGGAGCCTTTACTTTTAAGCACTGAACCGGTGTATGCCTTTATATGGTGATTCCCTAGTTATAAAGTGATATGTGAGTAACGGCGGGGCCCGGGTGTCCCTGTGGTGTAGTGGTCTGCGCTTCTGTTACTTACCACATCTGGTTCTGATTACTTGGAACCAGAAGGCCCGAGTTCGTCTCCGGGGTAGGACACCTCTGGACAAGAGGCGCATTGAGTCACACCAAAGACTTTATAAAAAATGGTACATCTTATGAAACAGTATGGAAGTTAAACACACTCCACTGCCAGTGGACTAGCCCCCTGCTGCAGTGATTGCACCACAGTGTGGCCCAGGGCTATGAAACGGTGATGGGCACTGCCCTATACACATTATGGTGTGGGAGGATTTTAACTTTTAATGTGAGTAACATTCAGCTAGCTTCTCCACAGAACATATGATTTGGCTAGTTTTGTTTACCGAATATCTAGTACAATAAGTTACTGACACTTTTACCATCGCCGTAAAAGGGGATTCGCAGACTCCATTATCCGAAGCAGGGGACCACATACGCTAAGCCTTGGTCTTAGAGTTAATGGAATACCGGTGCGATGTGATTTGTTACAAAATGGTACGCTTGTCGCCTGGACACCACAAACCAAAATCTTTGACTCATCAGCTCAAGAAAAGAAGGGATATTTTTTCGGGCAGTAACATGAATCAAATTTGACATGTTTCTGTAATATTATCGATGAAAGCACTTCTTAGCTGGGAACGAAGTTCGATTCTGTGTCGAAAACACCGGGATTTCTGAAGCTTATGAGCATAGCTGCCTGGCAGAGATATGATTGAAAGAAAATAATATTCGTTGATACTAAGAAACATGGACTTCACGTCCGGTACTTGGAAAATGTCTCGAAGAAACGATATCATACAAAACACAAGAAGGCAAAGATTAGGATCACCAGTAGTAAACTCTGTCGGATGGTCGCTGGCTGCAGTTCCAACAGTACTTAGCTGAAAGAAACTCTTACTCGCCAGCGTTGCCTCGCCGGCGATAATCTTTAAAAGACGCAGCTGGTAATAGAATAACTTTATGGTGAGAAAGATCGCTGAGTTATCTGACCCGCCTTAGGGCTTCCTCTCTTGCGCAAGTAATGTAGATGTAATCTAGTGGTCTTTTTTAGTGAAACATATGACAACAAGGCCTGTCTGCAATTTGTGATAATGGCATCTATCTCAGCGGGTGCTCTTGACGGAGATCGCGTCGATTCTTTAAAGGTTTTGACATTTAGAGCTTCTATCTATATCTGTCAAATGTTGTTGCTAAGTCAGAACGGCCATGCCTCACATGTAAGATACTGTAATGTCGCCTAGAGTTCACCGAGGCACGCAGAGTACGCGGCGCGATTCTGTGGTAAACATGTAGAACTTACACGGGATCAACAGTATCAGTTTCGCGCAAATGAAAGAAATACGTCAGCTACGCCTGAAGACTTGATAAGAGGAGATTTTGGTAATATCTGCTAAGGAATATTTCGTTCTATGGTATCGTTAATACATATGCATGCCCAATACCATTTCACCAACATTCGCTGATTCTCGGAAACGGACGAGATTTCCCTTGATATCTGTCGTTGCGTTGCCATTATCACATTTCATTTCGCATCAAACAAATCCACAGCTTTCTTCTTCAAAGCTTCAAACAAACAGCTTCCTGGAAAACGTTTATCGGGGATTTCGTATTCAGTGTTTACCCGAGCTTGAGAGTGGGGGTGGACCCAATAACCCTACAGCTTGGAGACATCTTAAACCAATATGAAATCTATATCTCCATGATCTATTTATGATATACATGTTGGTCGTGTATAGTAACCCATGTAGAACATTTTAATTTGATCAACAATAACATTAAAAAATCGCCAAAAATTGTCATTTCAAAATATAAACGTAGGCTCACATAATCATTTATGTATTACTATCATGTACATTCCTGCAAAGTGATATTGATAAAAATCGAAGTGCAAGCCAAGGAGAGCCTTTTTTTCTAAAAATGGGCGTGGCCTTATAACTCTTGATTACGTAATCATGACGTCATGATAATTTGCCTAAATTATCACCTTGCTATAAGGTATTACCTGAAAAAATAAGGTTCAGGAAGGTTTATAAAGTTTTTTTTTTCAATAACATCCCAAAACTCCTCAGCCACACTTCAACTGTACCTTAAATGTGAGCTAAATTGTAGAATATGATAAGCACGTTTCAACGACTGTGGAGGTATAACTCGTGTTCATTCTATATCAGTGAGTGATTCAAACTTTCGATTCTGGCTGCTTCTTGGTGTTTCTATGGGAGAAGAACTGGGAGTGTAACTGTAGTTGTATTGGTCGACCTTTATATCCTTCTTCCGCTTTTATAGCACCAGTTAAGAAGGCACACGGGCCCGGGGCCACACCGATTGTCACGCCCAATCCGTTCTCGTTAAATGTTGTTTAATGCTCACTAATGAAGGAGATACTGTCACATACAATACCCGTTAAAACAGCCATGCATTTAACGTACCTGATAAAGTTGTAACAACACATCTGTAACCAGTGCATAATGCATATATGGTAATGATGTACTTTGTACATACATGATTGCTATATGCATTATACACAAGTGACAGGTATCATAACATAAGAAATATTGGTCGTAGCTAGCTGTATTTTCGTGTTACATAACGTCCCTTACATTATCTTCTGGACAGGATGTTACTGCAATATATGATCTAAGTCCATTTACCATAGCGCACCCTAATGGTACGGTAATGAGAACAGGAAGTCAGAAATTACACTCGTAAGCTTTAGATGTTAATCAGACCTGAAAGGAGCCACACGTCTTCTTAAAGATACGATGTCTCGGTGGAGCTCATTCCGTCGTTTCAACACAAACATTTACCAAACTCATTAACATGCAACCGACGGTAATCAGACGTGAGTTTACCAGGCGTCATTTCAGAAAAGTCATTTCAGAGACAGTCTATTTATCATGCATGCGCGCCTCTGTGCCGTGCCGAAAGAATTCCACGGCCAATTTTCAGACCTTGGATCTGGTAGTGGGAAGCCACAGGTTAGGCGCGATATCTTTATCAGTCCTTGCTGGCAGTAAATTCGTACATGGTTAGGGAGATTTCCTTGTCTTTGTAGTCGAGATTATGAATTCTTAACATATAATGGATCGTTAATCCTGTCCCTCGGATAGGACGTTAAATGGAGGCGCCGTGTTTGAGGAGAGCCACACCACGTTAAAGAACCCACCGCACTTATCGAAAAGAGTAGGGGTCCTTCCCGGTGTGAGTGGTTCAAAACCTTCAGTCCTATGGCCGCACATGGGTTCGCCCTTAGTAATAGCGTGGGCAACCCTGACATGTACATGCTGAACCAATAAATAAATGGATCGTTGTAGCGTTCAAGTTGATGACCTGCTTACAAACTTTGTTCTTGTGATTTACCGGACAGGACACCAAACCATTTGAGTGCTTCATAAACTAAATCGTAGTTAGACCCGAGTAATATCTGCTGATGTACATCCGTTGACATCTTCACAACGATTCGCCTTGATCTATGTTGCCTTACAGCGCCAGCACTGGCGCCAAATCAATAATTCCTTAAACAATCTCTTTAATAATTCTTACCATCCCAGACCAGGATGTAAATATTAACGACTCAGCCACAGACTGTTGTCTCTAAGAGTCATAGCTCTCTTAGCCTTGCGGCCTGACTTTATAAATAAAAGGAATGATAACTCTGGTGGAATCAATTGCAATTGGTACTAGATAAACGTTAAGTGGATTGGTAAATGCCTGACCACGATTGGAGTTGGTATCGCATTCATTACGTTGTGTTTTATAGCCCCGCGGAAGAAATGATTGCTTGTTAAAAACACAGACTCAATTGCAAACGCAGACTGTTGTCTCTTAGAGTCATTGGTCTCTTAGCCTAGTGGGATGATAATTTCAATTGGTACTAGATAAACTTACAGTGGACTGCTAAATGCCCGGCCACGGCTAGAGTTTTTATCGCATTCATTACGCCGTGTTTTATAGCCCCGCGAAAGAAAAACTTGCCTGAAAACACACACTGGCACGATGATTTTGAAATGTGCATGTTGATTTTGCATCGTGTGTAAAAGACAGTCAGATGATTTGGACGGAATTTCCTCATTTGTATTGGTGTGACATTCAGCACAAAGTGCAAAATGGCAAAATGTAGTGACTGGCTTACATAGTATTTCACTGTGCCGTAAACATAGCCATTAGACCAAGCCTCATCACCATTATCTCGAGCTGCGTGCCTCAGACGGTACAGAATTACCCCGAACTAGCCATCGCAGCAATCCAATGCTCATTACCTTAAACCCATCAAACAGTGGATCATTACGACTGACGATGTCTCCTGCTACAGACTGGTGATACGATGTTCAAATGATTGCCTAGCTCTATTAGTCAGTAGGGCCTTGGTAATCTCTAAGCAGATCCACACCGGACGCGAAAATCGTATGTGCTAGCCAGAGAAGGTCCAGTCAGCGAGAGAGGGTCCAATCTGATTGGACCCAGAGAGGGTCGTATGTGCTAGCCAGAGAAGGTCCAGTCAGCCAGAGATTGGACCCTCTCTGGCTGACTGGACCTTCTCTGGCTAGCACATACGATTTTCGCGCCCGGCGTGGATCTGCCTGGAGATTAGGGCCTTGGAGTTTCTCACATTCCAATGTTCCACCTGACGTTCATGGCCTCAACAGTGAGATTGACTATCAAAGCAGATGTTTGGGCAGAAGATCGAAACGTTTTCTTATTGCCGCTCTTCTCTGACTCACCCTGGGCGATGTGGGGCTGTGTGGGGCTGTGTGGGGCTGTGTGGGGCTGTGTGGGGCTGTGTGGGGCTGTGTGGGGCTGTGTGGGGCTGTGTGGGGCTGTGTGGGGCTGTGTGGGGCTGTGTGGGGCTGTGTGGGGCTGTGTGGGGCTGTGTGGGGCTGTGTGGGGCTGTGTGGGGCTGTGTGGGGCTGTGCGGGGCTGTGCGGGGCTGTGCGGGGCTGTGCGGGGCTGTGCGGGGCTGTGCGGGGCTGTGCGGGGCTGTGCGGGGCTGTGCGGGGCTTGTGGGGCTGTGTGGGGCTGTGTGGGGAGTGTGGGGCACTGTGGGGCTGTGTGGGGGCGTGTGGGCTGTGTGGGGCTGTGGGGGGCTGTGGGGGGCTGTGCGGGGCTGTGCTAGGCTGTGTGGGGCTGTGCGGGGCTGTACGAGGGCGTGTGGGGCTGTGCGGGGCTGAGTGGGGCACTGTGTGGGGCTGTGCGGGGCTGTGCGGGGCTGTGCGGGGCTGTGCGGGGCTGTGCGGGGCTGTTCGGGGCTGTGCGGGGCTGTACGGGGGCGTGTGGGGCTGTACGGTGCTGTACGGGGCTGTGCGGGGCTGTGTGGGGCTGTGTGGGGCTGTGCGGGGCTGTGTAGCAGGAATACATTGTGTGGAACCAATCGGTAGCGGGAGTGCTATTTCCAGAGCAAAATTGCTCCATCAACTTCATTGCTGCTGCTAAGCGCTTCACTCTCAGAGTAGGTGGGCCGGACACACTACTTCTTCCACTTCTTTCCGATAAGATAATGAAGTTTACGCTATGTAAAAAAAATCCCTGGATTGCTTAATGAAGGAACATATTTTACGTCCGTTTTGATCTGATTGACATTTTAATGTACAACTGAAGGGTGGCTGAGGAGTTTTGGGATGTTACTGAACAAAAACTTTATAAACCTTCCTCAACCTTAATTTTTTTTCAGGTGGTACCTTATAACAAGGTGATAATGTATGCAAATTGGTATGACGTCATGATGACCGTATTTTTGGTTGTCGTAACAAAGATAAGAGAATACGGCAACAACCGGTTTCCATTATTGGTAAAAGCTTCACTCTAACTGCTACCGCGGGAACGTTTACCCATCCATTTACTTCTTGCGTGGGCCTCAAGGCATACTCCACAATGAAATCATTCCACGTACAAAAACGTCAAAAGGTTTTGAGACCTCCGTTGTAATATCCACAGGGCATCCAAGCATACGAGCTTTCGGGGAGAACATCATAACTGGAAACGACATCCACTCCACAAGAGTCACTAAAATCCATTCCATTTTGACACTTCACCGACACATCGGGTACGTTTAAAACCCACCTCACTTCTTGGCTAAGAGGAGGGCACGACGTCTGGTGACATAAACACTTAGTTCTCAACACACGGAGGAGCTTGTGCTTGCCACCTGCCATTTAAACTGAGAATACGCCAATTAAGTACGATTTCTATAATTCAAGATCGTCTACTGTTATTACCAAAGGTGTACCCAAGGAGGATTCATTGAAACCAATTATACAATAACGTTATAGATGCCTTCCAGGCACTGGGCATTAGAACTTAGTCAGGCGTTCACAAGAGAAATTTTCAACCCGGGTTGGCGGATGGATGAATCAGAAAAAAAGATGAATACGTACTATTATTGGTGAGTGTGTGAGCATTAATGGATAACTAAAGAGACGGACCAAAGAATGTATTCCTGCAAAGCGGACAGTGGACGATGGTTTGGTAGATAGATGGATAGATAGAATGGATATATGTATGTATGTATGTATGTATGTATGTATGTATGTATGCATGTATGTATGTATGTATGTATGTATGTATGGATGGATGGATGGATGGATGGATGGATGGATGGATGGATGGATGGATATATCTGTATTAGTCAGGCGTTCACAAGAGAAATTTTCAACCCGGGATGGCGGATGGATTGATCAGATCTAGAGAAAAGATGAATACGCACTATTTTGGTGAGTGTGTGAGCATTGATGGATAACTAAAGAGACGGACCAGAGAATGTGTTCCTGCAAAGCGGACAGTGGACGATGGTTTGGTAGATAGATGGATAGATAGAATGGATATATGTATGTATGTATGTATGTATGTATGTATGTATGTATGTATGTATGTATGTATGGATGGATGGATGGATATATCTGTATCTGTATCTATATAGCCGGTATAACTGCCATTCGGCGTAACACACACGCCTATATATATGTATGGATGGATGGATATCAAGATGGATGAACAAATCAATGGATAAGGTGTTAAGGAAAATAGACAAAAAACTAATGAAATATTTTTGAACCGCTAGCATCTTTGCAAATAAAGCACGGTGCTATCGCTTCACATAGCGACTTTGTTAATCGCGATATTTCAGTCACGTTTGTTAGAAAATTAACTCTTTAGTGGAGTAACTCACCACCGTAACGATGTATGTCTCATACAGCAACAGTAATGATTAACTTCGATTTTCAACACCTACACATCTGTCAAGCGCGTCGAAGTGTCTACACGCAGTTCTCAAGTGTAGTTCTCCCGCTTGTACGGAAATGAGCTTGCTGTGCTGAAGCTCAAGCTCCAGGTAAGGTTATAATCAAACGGATGTTTAGAGTGACAATGGAGTTTAAATACCTTGAATGAAGGTGTTGAAGCGACACATGAAGTCCCCGAATATCCAGTTGGCGGTTTGGTCTTCGACCAGATGGATCCACATGCAAAACACTGCGATGAGCAGGTCGGCCACGGCCAGGTTCATGATGTAGAAGTTGGTGGGAGTCCACATCGTCTTGGTGACGAGGACGATGCAGATGACCGTGGCGTTGCCGACAAGCGCTATGAGGAACACCAGGGCGTAGACGATGATCTTGACGGTAGTTTCGGCGGATGTGGGGTACTCGAACCCGGGGAAGGCGTACAGTCGGTTGGTGTGGTTTCCGTAGATGGAAGAGTTCAGTAGAGATGCCGCATCGTGAGGACCCGAGCCCCAATCCCATCCTCCGGGATCTGACATGGTCGCGTTTGGAAACAGGTCGGTCATTTTGGCCGTTGCGCTCGGGCAGTCCCTCTCCTCAGCCCGGCAAAACATGTGCCATTGCCTGGCACGGTGTGCGGCCTAATGTCGTCCGACAGGCGATTTACGTTGCCAATATCCTACCCCACACTCATCTATAAACTGTCCGGATACTTTACGACACGGGCACCGATTGGTGACAGGACGGCGACCCTGCATGAGAAATCACAGGCATATGTTAACTGAAAGGACGGATAATCAATGAAAAACTCATTTCTTACTAACAAGCACGATCTTGGCTGATAAAATGTCAAAAAACTTAGTCACCTTCTGTCCATACTTGATCTTAAGGGTCAGGAAGTTAGTTGGATTCGTCTCCCAGACTTAAGATAGTTCAATTATATCAGACTATGCACTTACCGTATCGGCAAAAAAAGACCGTCTTTTCTGTGTGAACTGCTCGGTACGAGAGATCTGGCTGAACACTGCGCTCCACCGCCGCGGCTTCCAGCGATCACCCGCTCAAGGGTGGCTTCTTAAACCGCCCACGCTCGCGTTTCCAGGGCAATTCGTAGACGCTTCGATCTCGCCGGTTTTATCGCTGAAGTGTTGGGGGCGTGGCGCTGCAAAGGACGTCGGTCCGCTTCGTGAATATCACCATATACAGTCACTACATCCTCCCAATTTATGCAGATGGCGAGGGATGGTTCAATGTTTAAACTTTAAAGGAAACCCAAGCAATATCAGGCTCCAAAAATCGTAATTTGAAAGTCAAATTTATTTAGTCATGTCTATACATGATTAGTTCAAACAAAACTATCACAATGTATAGCAACGTCCATGATACAAAAATAGGACGTTGTTGTGTCGTGAAAACCCACTGAAAATCATAGCCGGAGTTTTTGTAGGCTCGATCACGAAACCAGGGGGATCATCGTACGGCACGCTTTTGCACGGTTTTAACATCCTAAAAGTATGAAGTTATTATGCAAATGTGGTAAACAATGTTAGTAAATGTCACTACCATAAAGATTTCAGCATTTTTTAAATTTCCTTTTTTTACCCTAATATTCCTTTGGTTGCCTTTAACAGTAAACACAGCTTCCAGTAACAGCTGCGAGAATTTAAACGCAACAATATAACTTGCTGCATTAAGATACCACCAGAATTGAAAACAAGATAGCAAAAATTGCGAATACAAATTAGCTCATCATCCGTCTTTTTCAACTGTATTGATCCCGAAAGCGCCGTGCCTATGCCAGATGTGTGTTTGTACCAACCCGTGTCATTGCAATAATGGTGAGCGTGATACCATGAACAGAAGCCTGACAGCATGTGCGGGGGTTCGGAGAAACACAATTAGTATGCCTGTGAACAACTTCTTACAAGGTCAACCGGTTCAATCTACTGTCCAGGTCATTCTTACCACAAATCAGCAGTTGATAGCCTGTGGTCTGATAGATAGGAACTGTTGAATGTAGTTTCTAGCCTCATGGTCCACCAATTGGTAATTTAATTATAATCAGAAGCCGATCAGTTTGGTTTTGGTATAGATCATGCATCCTATTTTGGACAATTCGTAGTCCTTATCAATCATTTATTCCACTACTTCTTCCAGCAATTATGAGGTAAAGCCCCCCTCTCACTGGACCCGCTGAACACTGGCGGCGGCGCTGCAGCCGACCAAATTGACAAAGCACTCAGCGAATTTTATCGACAAAAAGCGAATCTTTTTAAGCTTTGTGCGTTTTGTTGTCTTTTTGATCATACTTGTACGGTTTGATTGATATTCCCATTATAAATAAAGTCAAGTGTAACACAAATCCAGTTTAGGAAGCAGCGACGCCGCCAGCGTGCCGCTGGTCCAGTGAGAGGGGGGCTTAACAGGCGAGACTAGCTACAGGCCATAGCAGCTTGAGCTAACCATCGGTTTACTGGTCCCTAAGAGCAGCTTTCATATAACCACAGCATCCCCCGGATCCATCTGTTCACATTAGGGGATGTATATGGACGTCATATAGGCAAGGCACAGAATCCCGTGGCGCTCCCATGTAGTACTGTAAATGCATTTACGTTCGCGTGGTTTTATTTCGAGTAAATGGAGTGTTCGCGGTGGTTTTAAGTTTGCGTTTGAATCAATAGTAGCGCTGAAGTCATGGGTGGGCAAAAGTTTCGCGGTGGTTTTAAGTTCGCGCTGAAGCTTCATCGCGAAAACCGCGAACATAAAACCACCACGAACATTTCTGCATTTACAGTATATGATCAAGATACGCTAGAGTAACCCAATGTACTGTGCTATTTTTCTAAAGATTCCTAGCTACTTTCAGAGGGGGAGGGGGGCGTTGGTTAAAGCCCGTGCAGTGCCTAGTGGCATAGGGCAGCTAGTTTTCTTGCTGTTTTAGTGGCAGCGTATGTTTCTACAGGGAGGGGTTACTAGCCCATCCCTTTAACGTGCTCGATGCACCTCCTCGAACACGTCCCTTCCGAAAGACTGGTGCAGCCCCAACCGAGATGCCCTTCCTGGCTAGGATTAAACCGGGGTTTCCTAGTTACTACTGTAAATGCCTTTTAAGTTCGCGTGGTTTTCATTTCGCGCTGAGGCGAAAATGGAGTGTAAGCGGTTGTTTTAAGTTCGCGGCAGCGCTATAGTTACACACTGCTACAGTATTGGACAAAAATGTTCGCAGTGGTTTTACAGTAATTGGAAAACAGAAGCTCAACGAACTGTGAGGCTGCTAACAGGTGAGCCACGGGGACATCCCTAGTGGGACGGGTAGCCTGTCTAAATCGCGCTCCTAACGGTCACCGCCTCTTGGAGGAGGGGTCATTAACCTCCACCAACGAGAGACACAGGCTAGGGAGGCGGGCATCGAAACGTAATTCTTGGATATTTGATCTGATATTCGTCCCTTTGAAATATCATATCACTCCACAGGCTACAAAGCACTGCATGTTTCCTACTAGGATTTCAATAGGGCCGGTATACATACATGTAGCCGAGTTCTGACGTAGTCACTAGGTCGGCTCTCCAGCAAGATCTCTCATTTCCCTGATCGAATTTCTTCTCTTGTTTCAATCCCCCTTATCCACCGCGGGGATTTCTACACGATTGGGCGTCAGAGGTAGAAATATGATTCTGTTATGCTAACTTATTCTGTTATTTTGCCCTTTGATGTATGAATGGCTTTATACTCCCTGAAGGAACTCAGTAGGTTAGCAGCTATTACTCACGACCCCTAAAGCCCCCCTCTCACTATACCCGCGGCACGCTGGCGGCGTCGATGCGTCCTAAACTGGATTTGTGTTACCATTGATTTTATAATGAGAATATAATTCAAAACGTACAAGTATGAAAAAAAAAGACAACAAAACACACGAAGCTTTAAAAGATTCGTTTTTTGTCGATGAAATTCGTTGACAGCTTTGTCAATTCGATCGGCCGCAGTGACGCCACCAGCGTGCCGCGGGTCCAGTGAGATGTCGTATGCTAAGATGATGCACGTTGTTTTTTTTATACCGCAATTTTATAGGTAATGCAATATTTCAGAAAACACCCCTATCTTCATGGAATTATGGAACAGGTCTTTAATGTCGTTGGCTTTTGTGGATCTGCGGTAATTGGGTCTTCTCCAAGCAGATGTTGGGTTATGTGTTGTTTAAACGTCCTTTGTCTTGCGGCTTGATACCATAAGTTGCCAGTCTGGGTCCAATTAAGGTCTCCATGCGAATGTTAGGCTTCCTACATTGCCTGTAACTGAGATAGAAAGGAATATCGATAGATATCAATTATGCAAATGAAGAACTAATTTGCATAATTGATAAGAAAAGACTTTGATTTCGTAGCGGTAAACGATGGGAATTTCTTGCAGCATTTGGTAATGTAAAGTAACACCTCAGCACCTAAAGCCCCCCTCTCACTGGACCCGCGGCACGCTGGCGTCGTCGTTGCATCCTAAACTGGACTTGTGTTACCCTTGACTTTATAATGGGAATATCATTCAAAACGTACAAGTATGACCAAGAAGACAACAAAGCAACAAGGAAGATTTTTTTTGTCGATGAAATTCGTTTAGTGCTTTGTCAATTCGATAGGCCGCAGCGTTGCCGCCAGCGTGCCGCGGGTCCAGTGAGAGGGGGGCTTTATCAAGTAAAGTTGACATTATGCAAATCACGGCCTCATTTACATAATTCATGAGCAAATGCTACAATAACCTTTCTGTCTAAGATGAGATTTCATACTTTGAACAACTTGTTTTTGTCTGTGTCTCCACACCAATAAATCAAGATCATTTGGCATGTCGGTAGTTAAAGAAGGTATCACACACCTTAGCCACACTGCAAACATCAGAATTATTTCACGGAGGAATGTGTCCTACGGACTCTTGTTTCAATGGTAAAGTCTTCCTGTTGATAGATCTAATTCACAACTGGCTACTTTAGGAACCATAACACTGGAACAAAATGGGCACTTTTACTTACCTGTACTTGTTGATGTCTCCACAGTAAATTTGAGCGGCCTGCGCTAATGGTTTTCCGTCTCCTTCGTTCGCAGCACCCTGCGCCCTTCCCGTTGACATCTTATTCACATAGTTCCTCGAGAGTTAAGTTGTTTCTTTCCATCAGCAATCTGGCGAAGTTGAAAGGAACCGAAATTCGACGGAAAGTCCCTGAAAATGAACACAAAGGGATGTAGCATATTAGTTTTCCTATTGACAGAAATCGAGTACTTGAACATAAAACATCAAACGAGAAAAGTTTCCTGTCATCTAAACTGAGTTCCATCTCGAAAGATCATGGACGATCGTGTCTTGAAACCTAATGCACCATGAACATAGAGCGCCGCCCAACATTGTAGCAATTTGAGTACCTTAAAGGAGCAAAGCTATTAAAGGCACCCCTTACATTACAGGAACCTTTGTCGGTGACAGGCGCCGGCAATTGGACTTGGAAATATGCCCCATGGTTATCTTAAGATCCATTTCAGATAGTGAAGATGACTTGGATTACAGGGAGACAGGAGATATATCATTCCGTCGAGTCCGTCTTGAAGATCAAGTTCAGTGAAATATATACTACGTGAGTAAGAAAGAAATGATAGTTTACCGTAATAACCACTTGAATCGTAATTTCTTTTTCGGTTGAATTTAGAGCGTCACAGAGACCAAGCATGACAGTTATTTTGTGGATGGCTGTGCAATGTGGCTTCGCGACGGCTCGCCGCTAGTCTTCTCGATAAGCGTGCTGGGTGCAGAGGTCTGGCGCCTTGGGATAACGTCCGAACCCCCTCCACTCACGGGGCCACCGGCTTACATCACCATGCTTAAAGTGCATAAGACACCAATGACATGAAAATTAAAAATTTCCTGAAATTATATAACAACAATAATGTTTGATAACATAGAAATTTTCACAAAACATTGACCATCGAACCATCAAAACATCATACCTCCAGCTTTTGATTCTTCCCACCAGGTAATTACATTCATCAGTGACTTGCCCACTCATGACGTCACAATGAACATGGCAGCCGATTTAGAACTTTGCACTACGGCTCGGAAAGAACATCATTTTTACAAGCAAACAAAATAGATATTGTTATGTCCTTTAATTGAATGTTATCACGATGATCAAGCACTGTTTGCTCATCAAATAATGTTTTTCACAAGCCGTGGTGTAAGGTTCCGAACCGGCTGCCGTGTTCATTGTGACGTCATGAGTGGGCATTAGTCACTGAATCACCTGGGGAGAAGATCAGATAAGAATAAAGAGCTGTATCCATGGAAGTATGGTTTCTGATGATTCAATGTTAGATAACATCAGAAGGGTGAGTTTTTGTTTTAAACATTTACATTCCTTGAATGATGCTACTCCTATTTCAGATAATGTTGTATTTTGGTGTCTTATGCACTAATTAACTGTAATTTAGATGATGGTTAAAAATGCCGCTATGACCTCAGTACAAGCTACTTTCTGCAATGTTGGCGAAATAGATCTATGGTGAACTTAAAACAGACGAGCATTTAGTGTGATGGCTCGAACAAAAAGACAATGCGGAGTTGCAGAATTTTGCTATGGACAACAATAAGCCACCGTTAGAAATTAGAATATCCTCCTTGTCATTCTGTGGGAGTTGGAGTAAACAAGCCCCTTGGAGAAAACAAGGAGGTTATTTTGAACCTCCTTGGAGAAACTAAAGCTATAGAGACCGATGATCGAATAGCACTCTCGACTTTTTAGAAATGTCGCTTGGCGTTTTAGTACCTTTGAGCTCGTTAGGGTTTCAGTACATATTCTCGTCGGGCGTTTCTTCTTGTCATCTCCAGACATCTCCTGAAGAGTAATACGCAGAAGAAATTGGCCGTTAAGTAGAATGAGTAGTTCTTAAGAGGAGTTCGCCGGCCATGTAGTCTCATCGTCGGTTGCAACTTACTTTGTAGTAGAAATTGTCAGGCTAAATAATACACGTACAAATGAAGCCAAATTATAGACTGTGTCCACTACCGTCTCTGAAACATTACCCACACTATCTTTGCCAATTTCTACTCAATTTAAACGCACAGAGATGTCTCGGGGCGACAACAAGGAGAAAGCCTGACGAGAATGAAATGGTTCTAGAATGCAAAGCGACGTTTCTAGAAAGTTTTCAGTTACTCCACCCGTCTAAAACAAGTTCTTGAACACATTATCGTCGACGCCGATATTTGGTTATTCCAGGTAGCCGTTGCTACTACTAGAGTCGTGTGATTAGTTTTCATTTGGGAAAGATTGATTATCTGACATACGGTGGTGACTTGAACTTATAGTTTAAATCAGAATTTGTAGTATCCAATTCTGTATAACGCCAGTGTAAGCAGGGAGAATGAAATAGGGGGATTAAGGTCTATGTGCTGGTGATCTTGCAATGAAATTTCCAATACCTTTTTCATATGTAGGCTTTGAATATCTGGCCAACGTCTATTCTAGCAACAAAAACAAGACTGTTGAAATACCAGTACTGGTGTAGTCATCACGTCATTTTTAAAACATTAAATAAAGGTATATATTACTAAATGTCTAGTACACGTCTGGCCAAGGCACTCGACTTAATATGTTGAATGGAGCTGGATTTCTGGGATAGGATTATTTTTTGAATATCAAAAATCAATCTTATGAAATACCACCAGTTTTAGTGGCGACCTTTTTAGCACTTCACACATATAGCTTTGGGACCAAAACCAGAAATGTCACAAAAGACCTCCTAGGGTTTGGGGAAATGTCAACAAGGATATGTTGCCTTATTTGGAGCCAAACACTATCCGTAGACGCAGGTGCGACGTTGTGAAAGAAATCTATCATGTAGATTTACGTGCTGTGTTGCTGAGAAATAAAGATATAGATAGAGCCGTTGAATGAATGGTGCAAAACCTAAACAAAATGTGGTGTTCAACTATTGTTTATGCAAGCCGTGGTGAGATGGTTCCCTGTCTTCCAGGAAGACACAGTACACCCCAACACCAAATTTAAAACTACAATTCGTCTGTTATTGTTGTGCCATGATTATTTTTAACTACCGCATGATGTAAAAAGCGGTAGAATACGATAAACATTTTACCTCTTACTGTCCATCTAACGACCAGGAAAGAAAAAAAAGGTGTCAATTAAAGAAGCCACAAAGACTTGAATATCTATCACATTTATAAAGTTCTTAAAATAATTCCTGCTAGAAAACGGGATAGTTTGAAAAGTACTAGTTGGGATAACTTCTATTTGTAAAGTGTTATCCCGTCAATTCACTATAAGACACATCTTAGATTCTCTAGTAAATTAGTGGAATAGCACCCCCTTATCTCATTAATTTACTAGTAAGAGATACTTAAAAATCTATTACTATTGTATTGTTTAGATATCTCTTGCTATCCCAACAATACACTAGTAATGGATTTTAGATATCTCTCACTAGTTAATTAATGGGCTAATGGGGTGCTATCCCATTGATTTACTTGTAAGAGATTTTTTTAGATATCTCTTACTAGTAAATTAAGGGGATAAGGGGGTGCTATCCCATTAATTTACTAGTAAGAGAATTTTTTTTATATATCTCGTACTAGTATATTAATGGGATAAGGGGGTACTATCCCATTAATTCACTAGGAAGAGAATTTTTTTTAGATATCTCTTACTAGTATATTAATGGGATAAGGGGGTACTAACCCATTAATTTACTAGTAAGAAAATTTTTTTAGATATCTCTTACTAGTACATTGATGGGATAAGAGGGTACTATCCCATCAATTTACTAGTAACAGATTTTTTTAGATATCTCTTACTAGTAGATTAGTGGGATAAGGGGGTGCTATCCTATTGATTTGATAGAAACAGGTTTTCTTAAAATTGTCTTATAGTGAAATAATGGGAAACGTTTGTGATTTGTTTTCGATTGAAATACTTTTTTGGAATAAAAAATGGGATGAATAGCTTTACAATTTATCAAACATTTACTGACGAAAAGAAAACTGCACAGTCTTCTTAACTTCCCCAAACCCACTCATTGCAGCAAAAAACGTGAGAGAGCTAACACTCAGACTGACTCAGACTTAGTCTCCGGGACTACGGAAATCCACGTTGTTGGCGTCCTTTCTTTATCCTTTACAAGCGACGTTTAAAAGAACCTGGGATTTATCACTCGGTTACATTGCGCCAACCGTCAGTTCGAACGAAACCGAATCCAACCCTGCAATCTTATAGTCTTTACAAGCTGAGTTGTAGTAACGTTGCCCTGGCAACACATACGTTTGAAGTCCACTGACGTAAGGCAGCTATAGTTTGTCACGACAATTCCAGTCATACCGACCAGAATACGTCACTGTGATGGAAGACAGTGTGACGAAGTAGAGCTGAAGGACATTGTCACCGACGTTTGATCTAAAAGAATTCTTAACTTGTTTGGAGAGAAATCAAAGATGAGGACACATGGTAACTGCAGTATTTGGTTTGCAGTGAATGAAGTCGTCAGCAAAAACAAGTAACACATCTTTCCACTGGTGACTGCGACCGCACTGCGACCACTGAGCGGCAAATGACTTGACATATCGCTTAACGAATTTTACGGTTTTTTTGGTGTGTTTTTTGCTTTTTAAATCGTTATTCTAAATATGAAAGCAAGAGTCACACAAATCCTGATTAGGCCTGTGGCGTGATGGTCCATGAACACGGGACCGACACATTAAGCCCCTTAAAACACTTGTGTGTATATATAGAGTTGCGTATTAACATGTTTTTGGTTTAGGTTAAGTTTGCAGCCGAAGAAGTAATTTCCTTGGTTTGATAACTAGACTGCTCAATGGTGGGTCAAAGTAGAAAACAACTTCCTCCTCGCAAAATGTACTTAAACAAAAAAGATGTTACTGTGAAACTCATGCGCACGCACTTGAATATACGCACAAGAAAATTTTAAGTGTGACAGGGCCCTTACAGCGTCACATCGGAGAGACTACACACACTGCCCGTGGTGGGAATATTGATGATATTGAGCTTTAGATGAGTTTCAGAACTCTAACAAAGAGGTCACACTTCGATCGCATGATCTCCTCATTCTAAAGCAACATTCCAATCCCCTATAGACTGCTGTGCCGAGTTGGTGAATAATAGCACTGCGACAACCTACCGTCCAACGGATCTAAAAATGTCGCGAACACGGTAGTTTACCGGACCATGCACGCCGCGCAGTGAGTCCAAACGTGGGTGGGAATTCCGTGGAAATATAGATTTTATGGGGTTGAGCTATTACACAGCACTTTTTCCATTTCCTCGGGTCATACTTGAGCTAGTTTGAAGTGTATTGAGCTCGTCTATTTCGTGATGGCCGTTAATAAGAAGATGTTACAGAGGATCACCCTTACAACCAGTTTATGATCGACCGGTTGCTCGCTCTATTCCATCTAATCAGAAAACACGATAGTCGGCTTTAGAGCAAATCCATTACCTGACCAAGTCTTGAATATGACGGAGACAGAAGGAAAATTTCCAGACTGTAGAATGATGTACAGAATAGCACACCAGTGGATGTATCAGATGCTTAATACATGGTCTAGTACCGACTGAGAATACATTTATATTTTCACCGAATGTGCATTGAAACCGTCTGAAACTTTGGATAATTTGGCAAATGTTTCTTTTTTATATTGAAACATTGAGATGAACCTTTATTTACCCCACCCCAATTCCACTAGGAAAATGTGATCATTTGACAGAGCGCTTAGTGAAATTCATTGATAAAAAAAAACCCGAATCTTTTTACGCTTTTTTGTGCTTTGTTGTGTTTGTAGTCATGCTTTTGCATGATATTCCAATTATGAAGTTAAGGGTTACATAAATCCAATTAAAGTTGAAGCGCGGTCACAGCGTGATCGAATGTTATAGGACCTTATTGATACAAAACGAATCTTTTTACGTGCTTTGTTGTGTCTTAATCATACTTGTAGAGTTTGCATGATATTCCAATCATGAATTTAAGGGATACATAAGTCCAATTAAGGTAGTAGCGAGGTCACAGCTTGATCGAATTTCATAGAAAAATACGAATCTTTTTAGGCTTTTGTGTGCTTTGTTGTGTTTTAGTCATACTTTTAGAGTTTGTATGATATTCAAATTATGAATTTCAGGGATACATAACTCCAATTAAGGTAGCAGTGAGGTCACGGCGTGATCGAATTTCATAGATAAAAAGAATCTTTTTACGCTTTTGTGTGCTTTGAGTGTGTTTTAGTCATACTTTTAGAGCTTGCATGAATTTCCAATTATAAAGTCAGGGGATACATAACTCCAATTAAGATAGTAGCGAGGTCACAGCTTGATCGAATTTCATAGAAAAATACGAATCTTTTTACGCTTTTGTGTGCTTTGTTGTGTTTTAGTCATACTTTTAGAGTTTGTATGATATTCAAATTATGAATTTAACGGATACATAACTCCAATTAAGGTAGTAGCGAGGTCACAGCGTGATCGAATTTCATCGATAAAAACTAATCTTTTTACGCTTTTGTGTGCTTTGTTGTGTTTTAGTCATACTTTTAGAGCTTGAATGATATTCCAATTATGAAGTCAGGGGATACATAAATCCAATTAAGATAGCATCGAGGTCGCAGCGTGATCGCCGTTTAATGGGATGGGGTCTTTACATGGACTCTTGACGACAGTATGTTTTCAAGGCCTGTCCGCTGAACTGAGGTGGTGTCGTGCAAATGAAACCCTCTGGTGCCAAACTCTCCTCGCAAATATTCTCCCTATAGCCGGCGTAGATAGAGTGGTAGAGATTAACGTTATCCTAGGAGGTTGCACGACCATCCATCATAGTAATCCTCATAGCTATACATAGGAATCTGCTCAGTAGATCTGGGCGGACTTATCTCTACAGATCTCCCTGCATGTACTTCTATCGCCTTGACTCCATCTCAAGTCCAGCCCTAAGGCACAACCGAGATGTCTTTGGTATGAAGATGTCGAGTCAAACGTGTCTTTGAGGAGGAGAACTGAGAGCTTCTAGATCCCATCAATCAGATGTGAATACACACGGATCCACTTTGATGGTTTAGGAACTGAAAGAACGGAAATCCTTGGAGAAATCCGTCCGGAACAGTCGCGTGGCATCGGAGACACGGTCATGGATCAATCAATCGTTCGCAGGCATCAGTGTCTGATGCATGGCGGCTGCAGACATGCATAGGGCTCGCCAGGCTGGTCTGCTCTCGGCATAGACGGTCATTGATAGGGAACAGAATCTTCAAAATGCTGAAGGCAGTTGACTTAAATGAAAGTGATTTCCTGCAATTAGATTAGTATATCAGGGCAAACTTTGATTGGTTTTGGTCATCCCCGTTTAAGCTCATGGTGGTCACACATTGCTGACACAGACCTACCGAGCTGCTCCAGATTATGAGTTGAGACTCAGAAAGGTTATCTGCTTGTAGACGAGGTCTTTAAAAGTCGTCTGCGCTAGCCGACCATGAATTGTGACCAATCAAATTAAATTTGAGAAAGTCCTATTCTGCTTGAATGCGATTAGAATAGCGAACTGGGGCTAGAATAAAATGGGTTCCAGGCAGGGCCGGCCCGGGATGGGAGTGGTCCAGAGCAAAGTCGTGGGAAGGTCCTCAATGTGTGCCAGCTGATAAACACGGCTTTCGAAAAAACTAACTTTACTCATTGTGCCTATTGATTGGCGTTCCTCATAATGTGATTCTGGCATTTTCCAATACAATATCGTTGACAAACTACATGTGGCATGCACATGCCAATTGTGGAACTGCGGACACACACCACTGCCGCAACAAACAAAGAAAAACAAAAACAAAAACAAAAAACAAACAAAAAAAAACAAACAAAAAAAACATCCAACTGCCCCCGTTTTCACTGAGGTAATGGGTATATGAGTGAATGCATGGAAAATACGACTTTCTGCAACTAGAATAATCATGTTATGGAAATCAGTTAAAGAGAGTTGGTGGAAAAACAAATACACGTTACTGTAACTGTCTATGTATGGCTTGACTAACTGTATTACTCTCATCTCCCAGCAGGCTGTCTTGTATCTGCATTTCATGACACGACACACATTCATTGAACAATGAAATATACTTTATGTAGAATAATCTATTCCAGTGTGAGTGCGAAAATATCTGCTTCGCTGCCAGTACAATAGCACAGTCGTGTACACGTCAGGATGCCTAATTCGGTATTCTAAGCACCGTCTACTGTTTTTTCTCGGAACACAAATGTGTAACTGATTGTAATGACGAAGATAGGATAACAGAACGTATTGAACTTTTTTTTTCATCACAAAAGATACAGATGTTAAGCTTACTGCATATTACTAATAGGCACACTCAAAAGCATATAACTTCGCCATTCTATACGATAATTGTAATTTCTTGCATCATAAAGATAAATCACATTGAAGATAGCGACAATAGGCTTTCATGAGATATCTGATGGGAAATAAATACTTGTCAAACACATTCCCTTATCTTTGTTTTTCATAAATATTACAGTATAAGTGACGACACTCAACAGCTATTACCCTGTATACAAGTCATTACATCAAATAAGAGTTGATAGATGCCCAGGCTATGTTTCATAACAGGGGAGACTAAACAGTTAGCGCCTGCGCCTAGACCCCACGGTGAGAGACCAGCAAAAACCAGGGTTTAAACCATTGAAAATCGTTTTTTGGTGGAATTTTATATGAAATCTGGGCAGTATAGGAGTGGCTGTGGTAGGATAGAATCTGTATTTGCTGAATTAGTTAAAATAAATGGTCTTTCTCTACCTTATGGGTTTGGCACCCTCCTGATATAGTGGGGTGGTCTTCAACTGGGTGTCTGAAGCCTATAGGACCTATCCAAGGGCTCTGATTAGAGGGGGGTTTATATCTGGAGAATAGCCATATAGAATTTGTCAGGAATGAATCTGATGACAGTTGACATAACTGGTTAGTATTTGAGGGTAAGTTTTTGATGACTGATGTTTTGATTCCTGAGATAATGACACCTTCTTTTTCTTCACTTCCACATAGGGCCACATGCTTTACTGGCATTTATTTCAACTGTTTAGTCTCCCCAACAAAAAACGTCACGAATAGTTTATTAAGGCACACACATCATACCCACAAAACGTACAAAATCTTCGCGTTATCAGTTTGTTATCAGAAATTTTGTCAGAAAGCCAGTCACCAAACATTGTGAAGGTATTTTATCATCCTAACTTAACATCGCGATAATGCACTCATCTTTATGTTATGTATTCCAAACCTCTGGAAATATCCATATACATGTACAATGTGTCGACATCTGCTGTCATTTTAAGATCACAAGAACGATAATTTACGCTATTTCTGTAACAGAATGCTCTGGGTAAGACAGTGCGTTACGTATTCTTAACTTTACTCTCCTCGAGGCTTTTAATTGACGTCATAGTAATTATACGTTGGATCCCCCGAATGCCATGTAGGCCGGTAACTTGATCACAACAGCAGGTGTTGGCTTGTTCAAGAGATGTACTCTGTTATCCAACATGGCGTCAAATGACGTCAAATAAAAAACCTGTATTGGGATGTTTTATTTCTACTAGGGAAAAAAAAACACATAGTTTTGATCGGTAAAATGCTTTGCACTGAAGCCTTTGGCACATATTACTGGTCCCTGTGATTCCGTCATACAACACGTATCTTTTATTTATCTTTTTATTTATTTATTCAATAAACAATAAATAATACAATTCTAAACATTTGTAGGAGTACACAATCAACCAAAAAAGTAAAATCCTGGTTTATCTCATGCATTCCACATGCAAAAGATATACTTTTATTTCACTGCGCCACATGTATTTATTACAATATCACAAAGCTGTGTATTCGTCATAATCTCCAAGCAGATCTCCACGGTGCTAAAATCGTACAAGCTAGCCAGAGAAGCTCCAGTCTGCCAGGGAAGTTATCAGGCACCGTCGGGTTGCTATAAAAACCCCTTCTGCCAGTTGGATACGGTCTTTGAAACCGTTGGGTCTGCTTGGAGACTATATTCGTCACACTCTCCTTTGATAAGTGTTCAAACATAATCTACCGGTAAAGTTAGTCAAGTTAAAATTAAAATCCTTCCCACGAGTTTTAGTGTATAGGGCGGTGCCCATCTCCGTTTCTATAGCCCATGGGTTACGTAGTTTTGAAAGCACTACAGCAGAGGGCTTATCCACAGGTAAAGAGAACCGGTAGTTTCACAACGATTTGAATTTCGAACACACGAGTCACATATGCTCAGACACCGTTTCGATGACTTCAGGTCGCAGCTCCATATCGTTAGCACCTTGTTCGCCGTGGTAGATTCGCGGCATTTCCGGCTCCACCCGGTTTCCCCGGCAACATTTGATCTTCATGGCGTCCTGGAAGCCTTTCCGGAAGTTCTCGTTGAAGCCGCCGTAGATGATCGGGTTGAAGGATGAGTTGGCGTATCCAAGCAGCAGTGCTGCGTATCGAAGGTCTCCGAACCAATCCGGAAGCTGGGGATATAGATAAAAGATGTGGGCATTATAAGTTTGTACTTGATAACGGTTGTCACTAATCTCTAGCTAACCAGATGTAAAAAGTTGGAAAAAAGTTTTTGTAACCGCTAGTTTTGTAGTACGTCTTTCTAGTAAGCCTTAAGTAGTGCACAATTAAAACTCTTTTTAGCCCCACCACTAGGCCAAGAATTGACAATAATCAAGAATTGCTATCTAATACATGGTAAACATGTAAGAAAGAGACTGTCAAAAGTCGCCTACCTGAGTTTTAGTTCATGAAAAACATGCATTGGCAGGGGTGTCAGACCTCTAAAGTTTCAATCCAGAACGAGATTTCAACTTTCTAATAGGCACAACCCCAACGAATCCGGTCATGTTTACAAGAATTGACCTTTGACCTCCTTCTCTATCTGATGGTCACACAAAAACACGAAACTTCTACTGCCTACAGACACCACAAACATGGATGAAAGTCTGATTTTTCAACACAATAGGAAGGTAAAAACCCTTACCTGTAACATCCAGCTCCAATATACCAACATATCTTAGAAAAAAACCTTTACAGCTACTTTTACCAAGGATACCAAACCTATCTACGCTATAGAATAGGCCTTCTGCGCCTACGCCATTACTGGAGTGTGGCTACTAGAGATAGACGTAGAGACACAGATAAAAGGTCACAGGAAGGTCAACGAAATACCCCCGACCGCTTCAACTGCTTCACAACTTTGGCGAAAACATATTGCATTGACCAGCAATATATCTGTATGGATCCTTAAGGTCATATAAAGATCACACGCACTAGAACGCCTCTGAAGCACTGACTCACAAACGGGAACCTCAGTCCCGTGAATAGTTTCATCAGGTTGGTAAGTCACTGAATAGAAATACTCTTTTTACACAACCAAGAGATTTATTCCACCGACGTTTCGGTGACCATCTGTCACCTTCTTCAAGGCAATTCTGACTGGTTCACATAGCAATGTACGTTTGGGACCGCATAGCGATGTCATCTCCTGTGATTGTACATATGTAAATATTTTGCGTTTGGGAATGCATCTCAACACCTGTGCTGCATTACTATGTGAACCAGTCAGAATTGCATTGAAGAAGGTAACAGATGGTGGAATAAATCTCTTGGTTGTTTAAAAAGAGTCTTTTTATTCGAGAACCTCAGTGTCTATACTTACCGGTCCCTTCTTCCTGAAGTCCAGATACATCTGCAGTATCTGATACGGAGTCCAGCAGACGAAGAAGACCAGCACCAAGACCACCAACATCCTGATCACCTGCATGGGGAAGGATTGCTTAGACCTCATCGAAAAAATACACAGAAGAAACTTCCTCTTTTCATACAAACATGTGGTCCCTTCCTCCCGGTAAAAGTTATTAAGAAGCACTTGATTACTACACGGATATCATATGTACCTTCATGTATTTGGCGTTGGTTACAGCTTACAACTAACATCTGTATGAGTACATTTGGCAGCCAGCATAGCATTGAAAATTCTTGCTCTACTAGAATACCAAAACGTTTGACATGTCATGTACAGTTTGGGCGTCTTTTGTCTTGTAAAATCATTACTTTTGATTCGACAATACTAGTAAATTAAATCTTCATAGGTCTGACCTTTTTCTTGATCTTAGCCTGTGTGGATTCCATGGACACGATGGTGACCCCGGGAGTCTTCTTGTTCCACAACTTTTTGCCTATCATGGCGTAGGCACCCGTCATGACCAGGATAGGTATCGTGTAGATGAACACAAAGAGGAAGATTGTATAAGCCTGTCTATGGCTGTAGTAGTCGGCATCTGGCCAGCTCTCAAAGCACCAAACCTGTAAATAGAAAGGTGGGAGGTTAACATTGCTGGAAGGCGAGAGGTTGACATTGCTGGAAGGTGAGAGGTTGATATATATTGCTGAAAGGTGAGAGGTTGACATTGCTGGAAGGTGAGAGGTTGACATTGCTGGAAGGCGAGAGGTTGACATTGCTGGAAGGTGAGAGGTTGATATATATTGCTGAAAGGTGAGAGGTTGACATTGCTGGAAGGTGAGAGGTTGACATTGCTGAAAGGGGAGATGTTAGCATTGCTGAAAGGTGAGAGGTTGACATTGCTGGAAGGTGAGAGGTTGACATTGCTGGAAGGTGAGAGGTTGACATTGCTGGAAGGTGAGATGTTAGCATTGCTGGAAGGTGAGATGTTAGCATTGCTGGAAGGTGAGAGGTTGATATTGCTGGAAGGTGAGAGGTTGACATTGCTGGAAGGTGAGAGGTTGACATTGCTGGAAGGTGAGAGGTTGACATTGCTGGAAGGTGAGAGGTTAACATTACTGGACGGTGAGAGGTTAACATTGCTGGAAGGCGAGAGGTTGACATTGCTTGAAGGTGAGAGGTTAACATTGCTGGAAGGTGAGAGGTTGACATTGCTGGAAGGTGAGAGGTTGACATTGCTGGAAGGTGAGAGGTTGACATTGCTGGAAGGTGAGAGGGTTGACATTGCTGGAAGGTGAGAGGTTGACATTGTTGGAAGGTGAGAGGTTAACATTACTGGAAGGTGAGACGTTGATATTGCTGGAAGGTGAGAGGTTAACATTGCTGGAAGGTGAGAGGTTAACATTACTGGAAGGTGAGAGGTTAACATTGCTGGAAGGTGAGAGGTTAACATTACTGGAAGGTGAGAGGTTAACATTGCTGGAAGGTGAGAGGTTGACATTGCTGGAAGGTGAGAGGTTGACATTGCTGGACGATGAGAGGTTGACATTGCTGGAAGGTGAGAGGTTTACATTGCCGGAAGGTGAGAGGTTTATATTGCTGGAAGGTGAGAGGTTGACATTGCTGGAAGGTGAGAGGTTGACATTACTGGAAGGTGAGTGGTTGACATAGCTGAAAGGGAGAGGTTGACATTACTGGAAGGTAAAAGGTTGACATTGCTGGAAGGTGAGAGGTTGACATTGCTGGAAGGTGAGAGGTTAACATTGCCGGAAAGTGAGAGGTTAACATTGCTGGAAGGTGAGAGGTTAACATTGCCGGAAGGTGAGAGGTTAACATTGCTGGAAGGTGAGAGGTTGACATTGCTGGAAGGTGAGAGGTTGACATTGCTGGAAGGTGAGAGGTTGACATTGCTTGAAGGTTAGAGGTTGACATTGCTGGAAGGTGAGAGGTTGACATTGCTGGAAGATGCCAGATCGCCTTGTGGCACTATCTGGAGATATCGTGGCTTGGGTTTGACAGGAATTCATTACAGTTCACAGTTGGAACTTTTCAATAACCCGAAACAAGTTTCGTGGCACAGATTCCTTTTCTCTTTATCACTGAACTGAATTACTGAGATAGATACCATCAGTTGGAACGTTCAAATAACCTGAAACAAATTTCTTGGCACAAATTGCCCTTTCTCTTTATTACTGAACTGAATTACTGAGATAGATACCACCAAAGCTGCATGCATTGACTAGCTTGACACTCGGTGCACACTGGTAGACACTGTACGTATGAGTATCCGTGTCTAAACGGAAGAGACAACAAGCCGCAAGAGAGAAACGCCTTCCATTAGAAAGAATGAACTTTTTATCATCTCATGCATGGCGACAGTTGAAAGCTTATGACTTGAACTGCAAGATATGGGTTGCCCCTTGATAGTTAAATGTCGCATGCAATCAACACTGGCTACTCTGCTTAAAATGGAGTGGAGAATAACAACCAGAATAACAAAACGCAGGCAGCTTTTTAAGTGAACAAATACGCATCATTTGCAAAGATGTGCTTGTTGAGAATGCCCAATCCGGCTGCTATTGTAGCGTATCGAGCTCAGTAATTCAATAGCACTCTTCAGCTGATTGCGACAGCTGCGTGACTGAAACTTATCATGCTGGAGCCGGAGCTGAAAAGCACAAATGAAAACTCGGATATCTATGGTAACTAAATATATTCTTAAACAATTATTTTATTTTGTTTTGTTTTATTTTATTTTATTTTGTTTTGTTTTGTTTTGTTTTGTTCTGTTTCGTTTCATTTCATTTCATTTCATTTTGTTTCAATTTGTTTTATTTTATTAATTTCAATTTATTTTATTTTAATTTATTTTATTCTATTCTATTCTATTCTATTTTACTTTATCTTATGTTATGTTATTTCATTTCGTTTTATCTCCTTTTATTTCATTTTATTGCACAGCAACTGTACAATGTGGTGTAACATGTGGTGGGTTTTGTCGACACGTGTTTTCTAATTCTAAGAATAATTTAAGTTTAAGAATATGAAAAGTATAACCTCCAGAAAGCCGTCGCCCCAAAGATACTCCCTCTGTTCCAGGACGACCAGTAGAGGCACGTTGGCAGCGATGGCGGCAATCCAGACGAAGGTGATGACCACGGCAGCGTTGGTGTCGGTGACCCGCGCCTTCAGCGGGAAGATGATGGCGTAGAACCGGTCCATGGCGATCACGGTCATTGTCAGGATGCTGCACGCCACAGAGACGCCTGGAAAAGATGAAATCATCGATAGCAAAGCTCTTTATTCACAACAAACGAACTGATAAAACTAGAGTTAACTATTTGTGCTACATATACTTCAGGTCTGCTATGTTAGTTTAGCGATTACATGGTCTTTTTATAAATATGAATTGGTATTGAATTTTTATTTTTATTTGAGTTGAATGTGTGATAGCTGTGTGCCGATTTGTTAAAAATAGAGAGTACGCTAGCGACCCCAAAAAACACCCCTCACAATAAAATGGTATGGCGACCCTGCGACGTCACAAATTCAAGATGGCGGCCACCACACATGCCGACGGATCCAACAAAGGTTTTGCTACGTAAACCTGTAACTATCTGTCATCTTCTTCATAGCAACAATGGCTGGTTCACTTTTGACTGCTAACAATGGGGGCCCAAACGTAAACCATTGTTAGCAGTGACATCAGCTGCAGTACGAAGTGAACCAGCCATTATTGTGATGAAGATGATGACAGACGGTCATCGAAACGTCGGCTGTTATCATCTTCTAGGTTGTGATTAATGAACTTTGATATTCAGTCATTCATTAACCTGATGCACGGAAGATGGAGTCATGCTACCCCTTAGGTAGGGCGGGGTGGGGTATTGATTCTATCAATGTACCTAGCCAGTAGTACAATTGTTGTGCAATACATGTGCAATGCGACCTGACTTGACTCGCTCCTCTGTACACTCTGGAGCACTTAAAGCTGGTTGCAGCTGTTGCCTGCATAAAATGTAAAAGCTCTGACGAAAGATAGCAGATGCTGTCTGAAACGTCTGACTGTTTCAAAATGTTATCCAGTTGCTTGAGTAACTCTTTTTGGCGTATCTTATTACCTGGATGTCTAACCTTCATCAACGCAAAAGCTCTTGTATTTTTGTCCTAAGTATTTCAAGCATTGTGGGTTTGTATACCCAAGACTCTGGATGGCAGTAAATGTTCGAATTTTTAGTTACCTGACTGACTCTGACTACAGCTCATGTTATTTATTTTTCTAAACAGATGTGTGCATTCTTGCTATCTAAAGCCGCATGATGCTAGGCTTACGCAAAGATGTAGACAAGCGCGCTCAGTTATATATATGACGAATGGCGAGGTGCATTTTGTGAAGAAACTGTGACAGGAGACGTCCGCTTGTGACAGCTTCTTCCTGGTGGATTTAGGGAATCTGACAGTGATTTGTGTTGCGTTAAGGTGACCAAACCATGGTAGCCCCACGGGCAAAATGTCGAGTCCTTTCATTTATGACATATTCAAAAGTCTTGTTTTATCACTGCGTCGTTTTATGGTTGAGTTGAGCTCCTTAGTATCTATTGAGGGCAACTTCGTCTCTACTAATGCAAACGGATTCTTTTTTCATACTAAACGTTCAGGGGTAATAGGGGAAGCCCTACCAATCAGGTTCATGACTTTAACTTCACTTTCATCGATCTGATTGTTCCATGGGCATCATGAACTTTCAGCCGGCACGGCGATAACCGCTTGATTTATATTCAGACATACTTAAGAGCAAATTAAACCACAATGCTTGCCGTAACTGTTGCCTACATACAATGTAAAAGCTCTTGTATTTTTTGTTTTTGCTTTGTCTGTTTCAACCTTCGTGGATTTGTATACTAAAGACGTGTTCTCTGGATGGCAGTAAAACGATTTATTATTTATTCATTTATTTATTTATTCATTTATTTCTTTATTGTCAATTTTTAGTAATCTGACTGTCTCTGACCCCACCTCATTTTTCTAAATAAATGTATGTAATTTTATCATCTAAAGCCGCATGATGCTAGGCTTACGCAAAGATGTAGACAAGCGTGCTCAGTTATATATATGACAAATGGCGAGGTGGATTTTGTGAAGAAACTGTGACAGGAGAAGGTTGCTTGTGACAGCTTATTCCGGATGGGTTTAGGGAATCTGACAGTGATTTATGTTGCGTTAAGGTGACCAAACCATGTTAGCCCCAAGGGCAAAATGTCGAGTCCTTTCAGTTATGACATATTCAAAAGTCTTGTTTTATCACTGCGTCGTTTTATGGTTGAGTTCAAGGAAAAGAGCTCCTTAGTATCTATTGAGGGCAAATTCGTCTCTACTAAATGCAAACGATTTTTTTCATACTAAACGTTAGGAGTAATATGGGAAGCCCTACCAATCAGGTTTATGACTTTATCTGCACTGAATATCGATCTGATTGTTCCATGGGTATCATGAACGTTCAGCCGGCACGGCGATAACAGCTTGATTTATATTCAGACATAACAGATGTAACTTTTTACGAAAACATCCATGCAGCGATCAATGCAGGGGCAAGGTCGTGTCATATCCTTGGAAGAACTACAAAGGCAAGGGTTGGGATTTCTTCTGAAAGGAATACTAAAGAAATATATATTGACGTTTTTCCATCCGATTTAGTTAATGGTAATAAAATGCGTCATGATCATGAATAGAAGAATAAAGGACGGATGGTCCTAGACTGTTGATACCTGTATGTAACATCTGGACGTATTAATTTGGATTTGCTATCAACAGTACATCTCGGACAAAAAAATTAGTAACCTAGTGGGAAACGACGAGGATTTTCCTGTAGCTCAACTGGTAACAGCCTCATAGTTGTGCTCTTGGTTCAAATTAGTTGGTTACTGGAAGACCCCCATTCAATCCTGGGGAGGGCATCTCGCTTGGAGCTGTGTCCGTCTTTCGGAAGAGACAAAAAATGGGGCCCCGTGTTCGAGGAGGTGCCTCGAGCAAGTTAAAAGGAGAAGGGCTAGCAACCCATCCCTGAAAAAATATACCCTGCTACTGAAACAGCAAGGAAACTTGCTGCCCTGTGTGTCACAAGGCACTACAGCAGTCTGAACGAACAAACCGGGGAAAGACTTTATCTGACAAATCGACGATGCATCTCAAAAGTTATGTTCAAAAGCTCCGCATCCATCAAGGATTGTAAACACTCGAGTGAATGCCCTATAGTACATAAAGATGGCTTCTGCTGATTGCTTCTTCTTTCCTAGGACACAATGTACTCTCATCGATCTGCCTTCTCCGTGAACGTCACGTAACGTTAGTTCACGTAAAGCCGGATTTTTTCGATACCAATTCGGCGGAACAATAAACCATCCTTTTTTTCATGTTTCTACAAAATTAAATTTTGTAACTATGATCATGATAACCCTTATCATACATGTTACTAGATGACAAGTATCAAACAATAGGGAATATGAGTGCAGATTTTGCTGGGGTCAGTTTTGACCCCACTGGACCACGCGTAAACTTTCTAAGATAACTTAATCAACAATGAGCCAATCTCGGTAAAAATTTGTGAGAAGTTATAAGAAATATATACAAACAAACTCATAGAAGGAATTTTGTTTTCGACTCGAAATGCCTAAATGGCACATGTTGATATACGCCTGGGGTCAGTTTTGCCCCTATACGGTGGTTTGAAGGTTAAGAGCAAATTAAACCACAGTGCTTGTCGTAACTGTTGCCTGCATACAATGTAAAAGCTCTTGTATTTTTCGTTTGTGCTTTGTCTGTTTCAACCTTCGTGGGTTTGTATACCCAACAAATGTTCTCTGGACGGCAGTAAAACGAATTTTTAGCAATGATAATGATAACTTGATTGCACAACAATTGTACAAGGTACAAAGTATGGCATCCACTGGTACATTATAATATAACATTCTATTAGGCTAATAAATCTATCTTACACAATAAGGTGTAGTAGTATGGGATGGCAATGGGATTTTACAATCATTGGAGGACTTTCTAACGTCTATACATTCTTTGATATATTTTCCAATGTATACCATGCAGGGGTTGTCATATGTCATTATGTACTTAAATTTGCTATTCAAGTCCAGTGAGATAAATTCTGGTAAATCCGACGATAGTATTGAGTAACCTGGCTGACTCTGACTCCAGCTCATTTTTCTAAACAGATGTATGCATTCTTGCTATCTAAAGCCTCATAATGCCAGGCTTACGCAAAGATGTAGACAAGCGCGCTCAGTATGACAAATGGCGGGGTGAATTTTGTGAAGAAACTGTGACAGGAGAAGTCCGCTTGTGACAGCTTCTTCCTGGTGGGTTTAGGGAATCTGACTGTGATTTATGTTGCGTTAAGGTGACCAAACCAGGTTAGCCCCACGGGCAAAATGTCGAGTACTTTCATTTATGACATATTCAAAAGTCTTGTTTTATCATTGCCTCGTTTTATGGTTGAGTTCAAGAAAAGAACTCCATAGTATCTATTGAGGGCAACTTCGTCTCTACTAATGCAAACGGCTTTCTTTTTCATACTAAACGTTTTGAACTAAATAATAGGGGAAGCCCTACCGATCAGGTTCATGACTTTATCTGCACTTTCATCGATCTGATTGTTCCATGGGCATCATGAACGTTCAGCCGGCACGGCAATAACAGCTTGATTTATATTCAGACATACTTAAGAGCAAATTAAACCACAATGCTTGCCGTAACTGTTGCCTGCATACAATGTAAAATCTCTTGTATTTTTTGTTTTTGCTTTGTCTGTTTTAACCTTCTCGGATTTGTATACTAAAGACGTGTTCTCTGGATGGCAGTAAACCGCTTTTTAGTAATCTGATGACTGATTCTGAGTCCAGTTCATTTTTCCAAATAAATAAATGTATGCATTCTTATTCTCTTCTTCACAAGTTTCGAAGAGAACTCCATTTCTTGTCTACTCGCAGATACTACAACACAAGGAGGATAGTCGCGACATCGTTATGTGTGTATTCTTATTATCTAAAGCCGTATGATGCTATAAGGCTTACGCAAAGATGTAGACAAGCGCGCTCGGTTGAAAAATGGCGGGGTGAATTTTGTGAAGAAACTGTGACAGGAGAAGACCTCTTGTGACAGTTTCTTCCTGGTGGCTTTATGGAATCTGACAGTGATTTATGTTGCGTTAAGGTGACCAAACCATGTTAGCCCCAAGGGCAAAATGTCGAGTCCTTTCTTTTATGACATATTCAAAAGTTTTGTTTTATCACTGCGTCATTTTTATGGTTCAGTTCAAGAATAGAGCTCCTTAGTATCTATTAAGGGCAACTTCGTCTCTACTAATGCAAACGGCTTGTTTTTTCATACTAAACGTTCAGGGGTAATAGAGGAAGCCCTACCAATCAGGTTCATGGCCTTTTCTGCACTTTCGTCGATCTGATTGTTCCATGGGCATCATGAACGGTCAGCCGGCACGGCGATAACAGCTTGATTTATATTCAGACATAACAAGGGCGGCTCACCAGATGTAACTTTTCACGTAAACATCCATGCAGCGATCAATGCAGGGGCAAGGTCGTGTCATATCCTTGGAAGAACTACAAAGGCGAGGGCTGGGATTTCCTTCTGAAAGGAATACTAAAGAAAGATATATTGACGTTTTTCCATCCGATTTAGTTAATAGTGAATACGTCATGATCATGAATAGAAGAATAAAGGACGGGTGGTCCTAGACTGTTGAAACCTGTATGTAACATCTTGAGGCATTAATTTGTATTTGATATCAACAAAACATCTCGGACAAAAAAATTAGCAACCTAGTTGGAAACGACGGGGATTTTCCTGTAGCTCAACTGGTAACAGCCTCATAGTTGAGCTCTTGGTTCAAATTAGTTGGTTACTGGAAGACCCCCATTCAATCATGGAAAGGGCATCTCTCTTCATTACCAAAAATCTTTTTCTTGATTTTTCTTATTTTTCTTATTTTCTTATGTTGAGAAATATTTCTCATACAAAATACAAAGAAAAACAAGAAAATTCAAGAAACATTCGGCAAAGTCTTGTCTATGTCAATTCTTACATAAGGAATTTTATTTATATGATATGGTATTCTTACAGATTCTTTCCTTAAGATATTTTTTCTTCAAAATTTTATTCCACTAGAATAATTTTCCCTAACTTTCTTGGTTTAAGAAAGTTCAAGAAAAAGATTTTTAAGATGCAATTCTTGTTTGTGCTCAAAACAGGGATTCTTGTTTGTGCTTAAAACGTTAATTCTAATACAGAATACCATTCTTGCTGACAGAAAGCATTTCTATGAAGAAGGAAAAACAAGAAACATAAGAAAAGCGATTTTTGGTAGTGCTGGTGTTCCAGTAGTTCGGAAGAGACGTAAAATGGGACCCCGTGTTCGAGGAGGTGCCTCGAGCAAGTTAAAGGACAAAGGCTGGCAACCCCTCCCTGTAAAGATATACCCTGCTACTGAAACAGCAAGGAAACTTGCTGCCCTGTGTGCCACGAGGCACTACAACGGTCTGAACGAACGAACCGGGGAAAGACTTTATCTGACAAATCGACGATGCATCTCAAAAGTTATGTTCAAAAGCTCTGCATCCATCAAGGATTGTAAACACTCGAGTGAATGCCCTATAGTACATAAAGATGGCTTCTGCTGATTGCTTCTTCTTTCCTAGGACACAATGTACTCTCATCGATCTGCCTTCTCCGTGAACGTCACGTGACGTTAGTTCACGTAAAGCCGGATTTTTTCGATACCAATCCGGCGGAACAATAAACCATCCTTTTTTTTCATGTTTCTACAAAATTAAATTTTGTAACTATGATCATGATAACCCTTATCATACATGTTACTAGATGACAAGTATCAAACAATAGGGAATATGAGTGCAGATTTTGCTGGGGTCAGTTTTGACCCCACTGGACCACGCGTAAACTTTCTAGGATAACTTAATCAACAATGAGCCAATCTCGGTAAAAATTTGTGAGAAGTTATAAGAAATATATACAAACAAACTCATTGAAGGAATGTTGTTTTCGACTCGAAATGTCTAAATGGCACATGTTGATATACGCCTGGGGTCAGTTTTGACCCCACACGGTGGTTTGAGGGTTAAGAGCAAATTAAACCACAGTGCTTGTCGTAACTGTTGCCTGCATGCAATGTAAAAGCTCTTGTATTTTTTGTTTGTGCTTTGTCTGTTTCAACCTTCGTGGGTTTGTATACCCAACAAATGTTCTCTGGACGGCAGTAAAACGAATTTTTAGCAATAATAATGATAACTTTATTGCACAACGATTGTACAAGGTACAAAGTATGGCATCCACTGGTACATTATAAGATAACATTCTATTAGGCTAATCAATCTATCTTACACAATAAGGTGTAGTAGTATGGGATGGCAATGGGATTTTACAATCACTGGAGGAGTTTCTTACGTCTTGACATTCTTTGATATATTTTCCAATGTATACCATGCAGGGGCTGTCACATGTCATTATGTACTTAAATTTGCTATTCAAGTCCATTGAGATCAATCCTGGTAAATCTGACGATAGTATTGAGTAATCTGACTGACTCTGACTCTAGCTCATTTTTCTAAATAAATGTATTTATTCTTATTATCTAAAGCCGTATGATGCTAGGCTTACGCAAAGATGTAGACAAGCGCGCTCAGTTGACAAATGGCGGGGTGAATTTTGTGAAGAAACTGTGACAGGAGAAGGCCTCTTGTGACAGCTTCCTCCTGATTGGTTTAGGGAATCCGACAGTGATTTATGTTGCGTTAAGGTGGCCAAACCACGGTATCCCCACGGGCAAAATGTCGAGTCCTTTCATTTATGACATATTCAAAAGTCTTGCTTTATCACTGCGTCGTTTTATGGTTGAGTTCAAGAAAAGAGCTCCTTAGTATCTATTGAGGGCAAATTCGTCTCTACTAATGCAAACGGCTTTTTTTTCATACTAAACGTTCAGGGGTAATAGGGGAAGCCTTACCAATCAGGTTCATGACTTTATCTGCACTTTCGTCGATCTGATTGTTCCATAGGCATCATGAACGTTCAGCCGGCACGGCGATAACAGTCTGATTTATATTCAGACATACTTAAGAGCAAATTAAACCACAATGCTTGTCGTAACGTTTGGCTGCATACAATGTAAAAGCTCTAGTATTTTTTTCGTTTGCTTTGTCTGTTTCAACCCTCGTGGCCGTAGATTTGTATACCAAAGACATGTTCTCTGGATGGCAGTAAAACGAATTTTTATTGATAATAATAATAACTTTATTGTACAACAATTGTACAAGGTACAAAATATGGCATCCACTGATACATCATAAGATAACATTCTATTAGGCTAATCAATCTATCTTATACAATATGGTGTAGTAGTATGGGATGGCAATGGGATTTTACAATCATTGGAGGAGTTTCTAACGTCTATACATTCTTTGATATATTTTTCCAATGTATACCATGCAGGGGTTGTCATATGTCATTATGTACTTAAATTTGCTATTCAAGTCCATGGAGATAAATCCTGGTAAATCCGACGATAGTATTGAGTAATCTGGCTGACTCTGACTCCAGCTCATTTTTTTCTAAATAAATGTATGCATTTTTATCATATAAAGCCGCATGATGCTAGGCTTACACAAAGATGTAGACAAGCGCACTCAGTATGACAAATGGCGAGGTGAATTTTGTGAAGAAACTGTGACAGGAGAAGGCCGCTTGTGACAGCTTCTTCCTGGTGGGTTTAGGGAATCTGACAGTGATCTATATTGCGTTAAGGTAAACAAACCATGGTAGCCCCACGGGCAAAATGTCGAGTCCTTTCATTTATAACATATTCAAAAGTCTTGTTTTATCACTGAATGAAATTTGTGAATTTTGTGAAGAAACTGTGACAGGACAAGGCCTTTTGTGACAGCTTCTTCCTGGTGGCTTTCTGGAATCTGACAGTGATTTATATTGCGTTAAGGTGACCAAACCATGTTAACCCCAAAAGGGCAAAATGTCGAGTCCTTTCAGTTATGACATATTCAAAAATCTTGTTTTATCACTGCGTAATTTTTATGGTTGAGTTCAAGAAAAGAGCTCCTTAGTATCTATTGAGGGCAACGTCGTCTCTACTAATGCAAACGGATTTTTTTCTCTTATACTAATTGTTCAGGGGTAATAGAGGAAGCCCTACCAATCAGGTTCATGACTTTAACTGCACTTTCATCGATCTGATTCTTCCATGGGCATCATGAACGTTTAGCGGGCACGGATATAACAGCTTGATTTATATTCCGACATAACAAGGGCGGTAACTTTTCACGAAAACATCCATGCAGCGATCAATGAAGGGGCAAGGTCGTGTCATATCCTCGGGAGAACTACAAAGGCGAGGGTTGGTATTTTCTTCTGAAAGGAATACTAAAGAAAGATATCTTGACGTTTTTTTCCATCTGGTTTAGTTAATGGTAATAAAATGCGTCATGATCATGAATAGAAGAATAAAGAACGGATGGTCCTAGACTGTTGATACCTGTATGTAACATCTGGAGGTGTTAATGTGGTTTTGCTATCAACAGTACATCTCGGACAGAAAAATCAGCAACCTAGTGGGAAACGACGGGGATTTTCCTGTAGCTCAACTGGTAACAGCGCCACAGTTGAGCTCTTGGTTAATTAGGGGGTTACTGGAAGCCCCCCATTTTATCATGGAAAGGGCATCTCTCTTCACTACCAAAAATCTTTTTTCTTGATTTTTCTTATTTTTCTTGATTTTTCTTGTATTCTTATATTGAGAAATATTTTTTCCAAAGAAAAACAAGAAAGCTCAAGAAACCTTCGGCAAAGTCTTCTATGTCAATTCTTACATAAGGAATTTTATTACTTTTTTTTCTGAAAATATTTCTAGCATGATGTTTTCCAATAAGAATTTTCGAGAAAAATAAGAGAAATGGTCTATTCCTGTCTTACTATAAGATTCATTTTCTGTTTGGTTAGATATGGTATTCTTACAGATTCTTTCTTGATTTTTCTTATTTTTCTTGATTTTTCTTGTTTTCTTATGTTGAGAAATATTTTCTTATACAAAGAAAAACAAGAAAATTCAAGAAACCTTCGGCAAAGTCTTGTCTAGGTCAATTCTTACGTAAAGAATTTTATTACTTTTTTTTCTGAAAATATTTCTAGCATGATGTTTTCCAATAAGAATTTTCTAGAAAAATAAGAAAAATTGTCTTTTGCTGTCTTACTATAAGATTCATTTTCTGTTTGGTTAGATATGGTATTCTTACAGATTCTTTCCTTAAGATATCTTTTCTTGAAAATTTGATTCTACTAGAATAATTTTCTTGAACTTTCTTGGTTTAAGAAAGTCAAAGAAAAAAATTCTTAGATACAATTCTTGTTTGTGCTCAAAACAGGGATTCTTGTTTGTGCTTAAAACGGGAATTCTAAAAGAGAATAACATTCTTGGCCTTGCTGACAGAAAACATTTCTTTGAAGAAAGAAAAACAAGAAACATAAGAAAAGCGATTTTTGGTAGTGTTGGTGTTCCAGTAGTTCGGAAGAGACGTAAAATTGGGGCCCCGTGATCGAGGGGGTGCCACGAGCACGTTTAACAAAAGGGAAGGGCTAGCAACCCCTCCCTGTAAAAATATACCCTGCTACTGAAACAGCGAGGAAACTTGCTGCCCTATGTGCCATGAGGCACTACAACGTTATGAACGAACGAACCGGGGAACGACCATATCTGACAAATCGACGATGCATCTCAAAAGTGATGTTCAAAAGCTCAGTATCCGTCAAGGATTGTAAACACTCGAGTCAATGCCCTATAGTACATAATGATAGCTTCTGCTGATTGCTTCTTCCTTCAAAGGACACAATGTACTCTCATCGATCTGCCTTCTCCGTGAACGTCACGTAACGTTAGTTCACGTAAAACCGGGATTTTTTTATACGAGTTTTGGCGGAACACTAAACCATCCTTTTTTCTGTTATTCTGTCAATATCATGGATTACCTTTGCACTTATGCTATATATGTTATATTTTGTCTCTTGTCGTGCTGATACCATAATATTGTAATTTGAAACTACCTTCCATTGCACGCAGAATGACGTTGCTCTCGGACAGGTGCTAACATCTTCTAATGCATGGTTATCGATCCCTTTCAGACAGTGTTCTGAATACGTTAGTCTGTCAGGTTTGCATTGCTGGCGTTATAACTGATGTTGCATCTAGCACATAGCTCTTAATACACCGTTTTTAGAAATGGCGAGTTTATATTACTACCCGAGTCTATGTGAACCAACGTTACATTCGGCTGGCCCGGCGATAACAGCTTGATTTATGGCCACACATAATAAGGCCGCCACGTTCGATGTAACTTGTCATGAAAGCATCCAAGCGGCAATGAGTACTTGTAAGGACAAGCACGTATAATGTCATGTCCTTGCAAAATTACCAAGGCATTGGTTAGGGTTTTTCTTCTGTAAGGAATGTATCGTCCGATGCACCTGTCTGTGAGTTGATGTATACTTTTTTGGGGGCCCAACTCTTTTTCTTCGCACGCTCCCATCAGTTTTGAGGTGCCCAGATGATGTCAACGATATGATAAATCAGTATGGTGTTATCAAGAAATTAGAAAAAAAAGGATACGAAAACGATATAAATGTTGCCTCCAGGAGGTTTTCCACGGTAATAAGAATGGGTATTTATCATGAATACAGGATATTTTCTGAAATTGTTATGATCATATACATACTTCTAACAGCCAGAAGTATCATTTTGGATTTGCTATCAACAGCAGGACACTTTGGGAAACCTACTGTGCAATGACGTCATTGGACAAAACGTCGATGCGTCGCAAGATTAGAATTCAAGGTTAGCATCCATCATCCAGTTGTAAACATCCGAGTCATTGCCCTCTAGTCTACAATATTTGCATCTGTCGATTGCTTTCAAGGACAAAATGTCTATACATGTATTAGACGTCTTTTATTTTATATTTATTGGACTGGCTGTTGAATACGCACATTCAGTGCTGCCCAGATAGCTTGGTGCTATTACAAAAGGCTTTTCCTGCTGACAAAGACAGGACATTAAAATGGATTTTTGACATGAACAGCACAACGAGCTATTACAATATTCTGTACATGTACATAAGACGTATTTTCTCTCACCATCGTCCATTCATCATTCTTACCAACAAGAAAAGCTCACATCGATCCACCTTGTCTGTGGACGGCCAGACTCAAAACCCTCCAAATGCTCACTTCAATCTTGTATCGTTAAGTTTACAAGATAATACACTGTAATTTATCTAGATCTTGGATGCTTCGTAACAGATAACGATCAAGAAATGTAGTCTTGCCATTTGTAAAGACATATTGAAATGATTTGATACAGGATACGAACGCATGTAATGTTTGTCATAGCTGTAAAATGCAACAGTTACAAGACATTACAACTAAACTACGATGTCTCGTGTTGTGAAAACAGACTCTTAAAGACATCCAGAGCATTTTATGAGGCTTGAAACTTGAATTTAAAAACTCAAAATTGTAGTCATTCGTACACATGGTAAGTCTCAATAACACTATTATACCATTACAAATCGAAATTAAAGGAGCAAAGATATGATGTCGTTGTGTGGTGAGACCTGATAGAAAATCCAAGCCCTAATAGACTGATCCTGACTGTACATCAAAATTAGCGGTTCAACCAATGAGAGAGTGACTGCATCTCCGTCAAATATTTGTATTTTTATGTTTTGATTTTGCATTTCCACGTTTTCACGGAGGTGGGCGGAGCTATGGTTTCTACATAGTAGGCGCGTGAGACTAAAAGATCACCATGTAGATTATTTTTTGCGATTTTTGCGCACTTTTGATAAGATATCCGAACGCGAATGTGGTAGACAGTGGCATCACTTGTCAATTTCATAAAAATTACAGCAACTAGAATATTTCCAGTTTTCAAGTCTCATAAAACGCTCTCTGTGCCTTTAAACCAATACAACTTCCTTAATTCGTAATCTCTTATGAAATATTGTTTGTGAAACCGTAAATGGTCTTCTCGGTCCTATGGAAAGTGTCGATGTAAAGAATCCGCGGTTACTAATAGCAACATGCGTGTGTGGACTCTTCAAGAGGATGATGACGTCAATGGCGCCCAAGCTGTGATTGCAGACCAAAGGCTGAGGCGCAAGTGCGCCCAGATAGTGCTAGTGTGTGTAGCACGGAGTTATTAAGACGCCTTGTTGTATACTAATAAGCCAGCGGCGACGTCCCTGACATTGGATAGTAGTTTTTCCATCACCTCATAGTCTCTTTTCAATAAACGAGAACATGCATAATGTAAAGGAGATACTAAATGCAACAGGAGTGTGTCGCGGTACTAGTATTAAAACCATTTCGTTACTAATAAGCCAGCGGCAACGTCCCTGGCATTGGACACGTAGTTTTTCCATCACCTCATGATCTCTTTTCTATAAACGAGAACATGCATAATGTAAAGGAGATACTAACTGCAACATGGGTGTGCTGCAGTACTAGTATCAAATGATGGACAAACACCGTGCTATCTTTTCCTAGTTGGTTTGTTACGATAAAGATCTATTCATTCATTTCTCTTTTCCTGAATAGACCATGGGGTGAAACTTCGTATGCAATGTCAGGGACGTCGCCGCTGGCTTATTAGTATCGAAATGGTTTCGATACTAGTACTGCAGCGCACTCATGTTGCATTTAGTATGTCCTTTACATTATGATCGATACGAATGGGGATTATATAGCTTGTAATGTTGCGTTACACCCCTCTTCCCCTAAGGCTGCGATAAGGCTGCGACCGCGCTTAGTGACCAAAGATTTGACAGATCTATTCATAAATTTCAAAGATGAATAGCTGATTTGTCTTTAACATCTTGAGTGTTTTGCGTCTTTTAGATATTACTTTTAGATCTTGAATCATATTCTATTATGAAATCAAGTGTCAAACAAATCCAAATCTGTCGCTGTACGGTCACTCAGTGATCGCCGTGTAGTGCATGGGGGGGGGGGGATTAGGGGCAATTAACTACACTGTACATGTAGTTGTACAGCTCGATTTCAACCTCAGCTATCTCACAACGTTACATGGTGTAAAAAAAACTACAAGTACTTCAATTGATTGGTGATTTGTATTCATCCCCTGTCGTTTCTCACAGTTTCGCCAAAGTGACAAATATGTCGGCTCTTCTGTTTCTAGCTGATAACAAATTGCGGTCCCGTGTTGAAAGCCACGGGATTCCAGCCAGGACCCAAGAGGTTTACGTTTAGATGGAAGGTGTAATTGCTGTGTACCAAAGGGGCGTGACGTCCGTGGACGTAACATTTGTCTTACTTTCACATATGGACAGCCGTGGCGTTGTGCCATGTCTGATGTGACAAATGTGCGTTCTAACATCATTTGTTTTATTTATTTATTTATATATTGGTTCGGCATGTAAATGCCAGGGTTGCCAAACTAGCTACCCGGAGGCTATTACTAAGGGCGAACCCATGTGCGGCCGACTGTAGGTTTTTTGGACCATCGCACACCGTGGCATGCCCCTACTTTTTTTCGAAAGGTGAGGTGGGTTCTTTTACGTGCGCAGGGTGTGGCTCTCCCCAAACACGGGACCTCCATTTAACGTCCTATCCGAGGGACGTCCCTAACCCTAGATGAGCTAGGGACTCATTTACACCTGAGTGAAGTGAGGAAAGTCGTGTTAAGTGCCTTTCCCAATGGCACAACGTCGGGGCACATGTTCAAACATGTCGGGGGGCAGCCTTGGATCAAACCGGGGTCCCCTTGTTTGACAGTCGAATGTTCTATCCATAACGCCACACGACGTCACATCATTCGTCAGCGGTTAAAAATGAATTTTGTTCCGTCCCGTTAAGTTTGCAATTGCTCACATCATTAACCATCAAATCCAGACACCCTCATGGCAGGTTCCTAATACTAGAATTTGTAGATCGGTCCCCAGAAAGTGCGAAATGGAACGAAATGGAACGAAATGGAACGAACTAAAACAGCATAATGTAACATTTCGTTCCACTTCGTTCCATTTCGCACTTTCTGGAGCTGGAGACCCGTGTAGATGGGGTATTCTTGACTCTATACGTGTGTTGTAAGAAAGCCAAAACCTTATCAGTGAAGTGGTAAACTTCTAAGACTATTTGCACTTAAGGCGAGAGGATCTACTCCTCATCAGTTGGTGTTGCGCTGACCTGAATGCCAAATATGGGCATGTGCAACCTTCAAAGTCCTCGCAGTAAAGGTTCAAAGTAAAGTGTAACGTCTTCTACTTCAAAAGAGAAGTGCAATGGGGGTGTCTATTATCACCACACTAAGAATCAGCTGTCATTAACTACGTATAGAATCAGGAAGGCACAACCGCACGCCTCTGGAGCAAAGAATTTGTCAATTCTGTAACTTAAATAAGATAGAAGATGAAGTCCACTTTATTGTAGCTTGTAGTTTATATACATGTAGCAACGATAGAAATGTTTTGTTTGATTATATTATGGGAACGTTTCCACACTCCATGTCTAATATTGAGAAATTCATTTTTATCATGCGTTTTGACCATACAATACCAAACAAGTCCATCTCTACATACATTTCTAACATCACAAAGAGACGAGAAGAAGCCGAAGCTATGAATTAGTGTAGTTTTAGAACCGTTGTATTAGATTAGTCATTATATGAACATTACCATCTATTCTGTACCTATATGCCTGTACGTAGCCCGTGATAGGGCATTAATGATAATGCACAATAAAGATTATTATTATCATAACACCAACTTGAAACCATCGTCATTCTCAGTAATGTAAATGAAGAAAAATGTCGTGATGTTTGTAGCAGTCATGTCGTCTATGATGACTGGGATGTTCTTACCATGGACACTACCATTGGCAAGGACTTTTAGTTAAAAAGTAAAAATCCTCCCACGCTATAAGGTGTATAGGGCGGTGCCCATCCCTGTTTCATAGCCCTGGGCCACACTGTGGTGCAATCACTGCAGCAGGGGGCCCAGTCCACTGGCAGTGAAGTGTGTTTAACTTCCATGCTGTTTCATAAGTACGTACCATTTTTATAAAGTCTTTGGTATGGCTCAATGCGCCTCTCGTCCAGAGGTGTCCTACCCGGGAGTTGAACTCGGGCCTTCTGGTTCCAAGTAATTAGAACCAGATGAGGTAAGTAACAGACGCGCAGACCGCTACACCGCAGGGACACCCCCGGCAAGGTCCCGATGAAGTGCGCACTTCCGCGCATATACAGCATTAACGTGCTTGTGAGCAGCAACAGCTACAGTAATCTAGCATTTACAAATCAAGTGCGTTACACACCATTAGACTAAAGTTAGGTATTTGTGCTACATTTACTTCAGGTTTGCTAAGTTAGTTTAATGATTACGGGGTCTTTTAATAAATATGAATTGGTAGTGAATTTTCCTTTTTACTTGAGTTGAATGTGTGATAGTTGTGAGAACGCTAGGGACCCGAAAAAACACCCCTGCCAAAAAAATGGTATGGCGACCCTGTGACGTCACAAATTCAAGATGGCTGCCGCCACACATGCCAACGGATCCAACAAAGGTTTTGCTACGCAAACCTGTAATTACGGAGCCAGGAACACGTCATTTTGAAAGTTCCTTCAAAACAAGGATACAGTTGGCAGCTCACTCTAGATTTAGTATCAACGCGAGTAGATACCAAATGTAACAACTTGCAAGCTACAGCAAAACCTTTCATTTCAGTAACAAATCCTCGTTCGATTACGGATCATTTCGACTACTCCCTCATTGAAGTTCGACATACAACGTCAAAACCTCAAACACCGTTAGCCAGATCGACATTTTAATCTACTGCGTGGTGGCCAAAGTGCTGTTAAGGATCGCAACGTTCCAATGCCTATCCGGATTGTACTTGTAAATTGCCCACATTAAAGACCAACTTAAAGGTCAGCAAACGACGGTTCGTTGCAGATCACGTATTAAGCCTACATACGGTCCAGACTTAGTGACTATGGCCACTCATGTGTTGTGTGCGTTAAGACCTTTTCCTTACTTAAGTACACCAGGAAGGCTGCCTTACACGCCCGGTGACATTTGAGTGGTCAAAACAACATTAACGCCAGGAGAACGAGCAATCTGAAGTCATGGCAGCAATAAAGAAACGACTTAAAACAATTTTCTGAGCCGTGACTTGTACTTTCGGAACCCCTTGGGCTACATTTAAGTATTTTCGTGCTTTTTACTAGTAGAATGAGTTCAATGAACTCACATATCAGCTCTCACAGCCGTAGCAACCAATATTGTCCTGTCTTCTGAGGTACCTTGATAAATTGGTTTTTATACCTTACTTTGATTCAAGAAATGCCACAAAAGTCATAAAAATACATTGAACAATATGTTGGGTTCCGGATCTTGCGGCATGATATGACAAGCTGTAAACTTAAAACTGCACGAATGTAGAGATTTAACGTTATCAGTTATTAAGGAAGAGAGAGCTGCGCTTTATAAATGCTACAATATAGGTTTCCCAATTTCATACATCTTGGCAACGCGGAAAAAATTCATATTTTTATTGGCTTTAGATAAACCCTTGATTATTAAACACACATGTACTTATTCACACTATTACTAAGAAGCGAGAAGTGGCCAAATAAACGTAATCATTAGACTAATGCTAGCTTATCATTGTATTTGCAAACTGTGATTTTTTTCTGTTGTAACCAGTACTGAACCCAGTGGGTATGTGTGTGCAATAAAGGTCTTCATTCACTCATTAACTGTATGAGATCACTTGCATTCCGTTGGAAATGCGAACACTTCAATCTATTGGTATCCAGCAGGCGGATAGAATGCATTTTGCAAGAGATTCAAGCATGGATAATGCTATTGCAGTGATCTTTGCACTTAAGACCTGTGGATGAAATCAAGGTCAGTGCGTTAAGTTCCCGCTGGGCCTGCATCAAGAGTTCATACTGGATTCAAGACTTAACAACTGGCCCGTAAGATTGCGTGTAAGTCATTTCATCCTTCGCTACACTTTAGCCGCGTAGCATTTGCCTCCGCATCGACCCAAGCAAGTATCAAATATTGAGTTTTACTGCCCGGCCTGAGTAATCAAAATTTTATATAATGCCCCCATATTCTACTAGATGGTGATCACGCTGCGACGTCGCTGCGACCTACACTGGATTTGTCTAACCCTTGACCCAGGGGCTGAATTGCGAGGAGAGCACATTCGGCGGGGCTAGATCGCAAGGTTCTGTAGCGACTGCCATTCGGCGCGCAGGTGACCTCAAAACGACAATTGCCCCATGTGCGGCCAAAGGACCACTTGAACCACTCACACCGGTAAGGACCCCTACTCTTTTCGTTAAGTGCGGTGGGTTCTTTAACGTGCTCGAGGTGTGGCTCTCCTCAAACACGGAACCTCCATTTAACGTCCTATCCGAGGGACGTCCCTAACCGAAACTAGGTACTGTGTTGCAAAACGTAGAATTATGTCTGAAAAGACATCAAAACACTCAAATGGAAAAATGCAAGTTTTTTTTTTATGTATTCAATCCCTTGATTCATAATAAAAGTTAAGTCTGGCAGCGCGGTCGCAACCAGGTCACCGTCTACTGGAATGGGGGTGTTTCTGAAACAACAGAGGCTCAATGGAGAAATTGATGAATCGCCAGGGGGCGTAAATGCACCACTGTAACATCACTTCTCTGGAGGCATTTCCACCAACAATAGATCACGTCTGACGTACAGAAGACAGCTTGAAGACCTCGAAAACAGATAATAGTAAGACCTTTAACCGTCTCAAGGTTTCTTGGCGTTTAAGGATCCAATAGGAAGTAAGCCTGACTTTATACTAAGATACGGATTAGGGTTACTGATTCTGCTCGATCAATCTTCCTGCAGTTTGGACGAATGCTGCACAGGGGCGCTGCATGTATACGCGATTATTCCTGATACTGTAAATGCATGAATGTTCAAGGTAGTTTTATGTTCGCGATTTTCGTGACCGTTTCACCGCGAACTTTAAACCACCGCGAACATTTGTGTCCAATATTGTAGCAGTACGTGACTATAGCACTGCCGCGAAATCAAAACCACAGCGAACACAAAGGATGGAGTTATTGAAACAACACGTTATGCCGTTGGGAAGGTGGCTGATGGAGGTCTTTAAGGTTGTGTAGTATTAGTAAAGATAACACAGTTAATTTAAAGATCAGAGCCATTAAATGAAAGCGGATGGTGCCAAAAATAGTTGTTAAAGCAACTGGATACAAATTTGAAACAGTCAGACGTTTCAGACAGCATCCGCTGTCTTTCGTCAGTGACTAAAGATAGGACTGGGAAACTTTCAGGCACTTGGGATAGCGCACTGCCGGACAAACAACATTTAGTTACTGTATTAAAACAACAGTAGCAAATTGAACTATTAGCATACAACCTTGTCTTGAATCAACCTTCTTTTGAAGACTATAGCTACCTGAAGACATCATAAATTATCTCAACCTCATTAACATATCTATTCCGAGTTTTGGTATAAAACCTGGTTTCCCAGTCCTATCTTTAGTCACTGACGACTGATAGCGGATGCTGTCTGAAATGTCTGACTGTTTCAAAATTTTATCCAGTTGCTTTAATAACTATTTTTGGCATAACTTACTACCTGGATGTCTAACCTTCATCAACGTGAAAGCGGATTGTGTCTATACAAAATATATCCAAAATTTGGATATGGTATCCCTCTACAACGTGCCAATTTAAAAATAGGCATGTTGAAAAGTGCTACCACATCCAAATTCCAATGCTATTTTGTGAGAAAAAAAATACGCTTCCAGGTGTTCTAATTACTTAGCGGTGCCATATAACCTTGGGCGCTAGGGGAGCCTCTTGATGTGCTTAATTTGACATGCAGTCGCTCCCTCATTGGTCGAACCGCTAATTGTGATGGACAGTCAGGATCAGTCTATTAGGGCTTGGATTTTCTATCAGTTCTCACCACGCAACGACATCGTATCTTGCTCCTTCAACCCTCAAACACCCGAACCTATTTTTGCGACTAAAATCACCCCCATGAAACTCCTTATGGGCCGTACCCGGTCTTATGGGCCGTACCCGGTAAAATTATGGGCCGTACCCGGTCTTATGGGCCGTACCCGGTAAAATTATGGGCCGTACCCGGACTTATGGGCCGTACCCTGTACCTATGGGCCGTACCCAATGGCCGACATCGCCCGGCCACAGGGCGTAGTGGCGTGAAAGTCGCGTCTAGATACCCTGTACCGCAACGATACACAATCACACATAGCCTATGCTCTGGCAAACATTCCTGGCCACCTCTCTGCCGAGTGGCGTTGTACAAATCGCCCCCAATTTCGAGAACACTCACGCAAGCTGTGGCGAGATGCCTGCTGCAGTGCTCGCGTGGGGTCGAGAAACCCGGAAGTGATGCTGTTCTTTGGCGGGAAATTTCATTTTTACCCGCGTTCAGTCCAGCCGGCAGGTGCAACGGAAGGTTGGTGAAATGTCTAGTGAATTTAGACTATCATTCCGTGAAATATACGATTTGGTAACGCACAATGGAATCACCTGTTTCTAGAATTCTAGCCAATGTCGAAACAACAGGAATCAGATGGATTACAATAGAGATATAATCTCTGTCCACAGGGTTCTCTGAATATACTTAATACTATCATATAGGGTGGAAGGGCACTCTGAAACTAGATCTGAGTGTAGTGGACCGAACCTCAGAAGCAACCTTTTTTTGGTGTTGTATACTGGAATTATAGGTACTAGAATTTGTCATTAAATTTGATTGCAACAATAAACATGGCATTTTGTATACAAATAATTTGACCATCCCACTACTACCACTGCCAAAGATGAATTCAGGTGAAGAACCCCCCGACGCAGTTGCCACAGGTAATGACGAGCCACCACAAATTGTAGAAGGACAGGAAACAGGTGCCATGGACAACTGCAGGTGACCTTTCCATATTCAATTATTTCTGTGAATATACAGTATAACATGTATGTATAGAGCATTGGAGAATATCTACTTTCATATACTTGTTTTATTGTATCATTCAATATTGAAAAAGTGCATTGCATGCGCATTGTTACATCCCTGTGTACCACAATTTTATGACTCTATTTCTCTTAAAACCAGTGATTGATAGCTTGGGTACCAGCGTCATAGATAACTCTGGGAGGATTTGCAATATGAGTGAATAACAGGTGTCAGACTGAGTGAAATTTTGTTCCAAATTTACAGTTACTAATTATAAGAAGTTGACAGTAAAAGTACATAGTTACATGTCAATGTGTTTTCTTCAGATTTTTAAGTTGTTTGTTGGTACTTTTTTTTTCTTTTGAGCCCTTCACACTTTGTATACATAAACAAACTATGTGTGCATACTAAAATAACAGATATCTCACTTCTCCCCTTTTAGAATTAAACATCGTCTTGTGTAACATCTGTGGGGAAAATATACCTGCTTCCCACTACAGAAGACACAACCTCAGACACAGAGCAACGTTTACTTGTGAGGAATGCTCTACATCCTTTCATGACAAGTTTGCACTAAAAAAAACATGTAGACATTCAGCACAACAATGAAATACTAGTCTGCAAGGAGTGTGGCAAGAGTTTAAGTCATACTCTGGTTTCAGGCAACACTGTTTCATACATGAGTCCAAAGAGCACACCTGCACAACCTGCAAACTGACATTTACAAACAAAGTAAAGTTGTACCACCATCGTCGGAAGGCCCACGCCCCACAGAAGACATGTGACCACCTGAAGACCCATCAGCAGGCCAAGGATCACAAGTGCACGGTGTGCACTGCTTCTTTCAAACAGAAACAAAGTTTGAAAAGACACTTGAGCACACATGAAGACCCCAAGACCTGTAACATGTGCAGTAAAAGCTACCAGGGAGCGAGGCAGCTCATGCGCCACATGGCAACAGTACACAAAAATTCTACTGATTGATCATACAAAGTCATACGTTACATGCAGCCCCTAATTATGTTCCATATCTTTAATCATTAACCATGTAAGTCCTGTAAGATCTGAACAATATGCAATTACTTTTTCAAACTAGTACTCAAATCAATGAATGATTTTGACAATGCGACAATCATTCCACTTTGAAATAAGATAATGTTTGGCAAAATGGAGAAAAAAATTACATTGAAATTTTGAATACAGCAGTGAAGTTTACTTATAGAAGACCAATTCGCTCATGAGGCAGGATCTTTGAAAGATCTGTTCTATGGTACTGCCTTACACCAGTCTGCCCCTTTAAAGGAGCACCAAGTTTAGTAGAAAAAGTATTCGTTGGTTTCTTGCGGCGTGCCCTTGATGTCAGATCAAAGGGATGGTTTTTTGCCTTCACAAGAGCCAGCCTAGTTGGTGGTTCCCACTGTTCAGGGTGGTCTGTTTCTGTAAAGATGACATCTGTACTTTGACAGGGGTAGACAGGCTTGCTACTTGTCGTTGGGGAATCCACGGGCCCTGAAATAAAAAAAAAAAAAATTACTGTTACTACGGTACTTAATGTGTTATAACTTTTAAGCATAAGGTTTACAGATATAGAGTAATAAACTGTGACTTTATTGGCAAATAGTGTGTCATGTATCAATGTCCCTTTGAAATTCAAGTTGTTATTGATTTCTGCTTGCCTACTGAATGAGTGACTCTTTTGTAGATTAGAAATTATCACAATCTACAAGAACAAATTAAAAATGGACATGAAGTAAACTACCACATGAGCACACATGAAGCCTCCAAGACCTTATAAGATCTGTGATTGTAGTCATACAATAATGCTGCTATCAAATTCTGCCAGCTGAACACTATACTTTCAAATTTCTGTATGAATATTGCATTGGTTATGTGAGAAGGCTTTTAATGTCTTACTCCAAATAGGTTTACCCAGGTTTGTTTGTGAGTCACCTGTACCCATAAGTACTGAAATCTTTTTTTTTTTGCCAACTAAGAGTTCCTTGTTCAACGGGGGCTGGTCGTCTGAGTGACCAACTTGGCCGGGGATGATAAGGGAGTCAGACAATGTACCACTTTCCTTTTGGGAAAGGGGATGGCAGCATATGTCCTTTTGTCCTTCTTTCCAAGATGGAGCTTGATAGGCTTTTTTCTTGTCATTGTGCAATACTCTGGAATGAAGATTGAATAAGACAGTCAAAGATGTAGAGTATTAAACTAGAAACAGTTCATCTTCACCTAGAGTTTTAGCAATATGCTGTTGTTGTTGTCTCTATTACACCACTGTCTCGTCGGTATATGGTCACTTGTGCAGTGCAGCATGCCCGGGCTCCCTGTCATGCTACACCGCCCTGGCCTCCCCCTTCCACACTTTACAAACAAATCAAATCCCCTGTAATAATAATAACAAGAACAAAATCTTACGTTACAGTGAATCTATGTTGGAGGAGTGACCTAATAGGGCGGTAATAAAAGTTATATACCATGGATGAAATTGTGAAATACGTACCGATAGCAAGGAGCTCGAGAGTTTTGTCCGGATCCACATTTGTTCGCGACGCCTCCCACACAACCCAGCTGATGATGATGATCGATGCGAAGCTCACTTCCAGGTTTCTCGACCCCACGCGAGCACTGCAGCAGGCATCTCGCCACAGCTTGCGTGAGTGTTCTCGAAATTGGGGGCGATTTGTACAACGCCACTCGGCAGAGAGGTGGCCAGGAATGTTTGCCAGAGCATAGGCTATGTGTGATTGTGTATCGTTGCGGTACAGGGTATCTAGACGCGACTTTCACGCCACTACGCCCTGTGGCCGGGCGATGTCGGCCATTGGGTACGGCCCATAGGTACAGGGTACGGCCCATAAGTCCGGGTACGGCCCATAATTTTACCGGGTACGGCCCATAAGACCGGGTACGGCCCATAATTTTACCGGGTACGGCCCATAAGACCGGGTACGGCCCATAAGGAGTTTCATGGGGGTGAAAATGACTGAGCGGGGTCAAAAATGACCCAAAAATATTTTGTTCAGTAAAACCTCCCTTTTCACTTTTTTCACTGATTGTTATCCGTACATTGCTGTATCAATGTAAGAGGGATGTTTTGACATCTTTAGATATGAATAATTCCCGTTCATTATCATAATTTATGCAAAAAGACTGGAAGGACCACGTCTTGAACTATTCCGGAGGGGATTTCTGAGGCCCATGCCAAATTTCATGTTGCATAATTAATGAACGGCTTACGCGAGAGCCACCAAACTTGGTGGCCTTTCATAAAATTTCATAAACAAAAATTTCAAAGTGATAAAGTAAGTTCATCGTTTTGCGTGTTGCCATGGCAACGGGTTTTTGACAGGCATATTTTACAAAATCTTCGAATTTCAGTTCAAACAATGACGTTTTGAGGCTTTGTTGGCATGACAAATGTATTTTCTTACATTTTTATCATCTTATGTAATCCAATGTAACTTTTATGATTCAACATTGATATTCTATGCTGATTTGATGACGTCATCCGTCAAAATCTAAGATGGCGGATAGAATCACACAAAATTACGTCATAATGACGTCATATTACGTCATTATGACATGAAATTTATTATGGTAATGCCAATGTACATGTGCATCATCCTCTGAAAATTTGGTGGTAACACGATAAGTAGTTCAGGAGTTACAGAGGGCAGGTCTCAAAAACAGCACATTATTTTTGCTGGGGTCAAAAATGACCCCAGCGGACTCAACGCAGACTTTCCTAAAAAACGTCAACAGTATTGTGTCCATCTCCCTATAAAATTGTGAGAGGTTAGAAAATATGTCCACTGACAAAGTCACGGAAGATCAATGATGTTCAAATATCACGTCAAAACCCACTCGGGTGTTTGAGGGTTAATGTCGATATGATAGTATCGATATAATGTCGATATGTTATTATCTTCGCCGAGTACTGTAGTACTCGGGGTAGATTATGTTTTCGGTTGAGCCAGCTGTTTGGTGGGTCTGTATGTATGTCAAGAGCATAACTCAAGAAACCTTTGATGAATCTTTATGGTTTTTGATAGGTGTGTAGTGGTTGTGCAAAGGAAGGTCAAGTTCAAAAATGGTTCACCTTGCGTTTTTCAACAGTACTGCAGCGGACTTTTGATTTTTGTGCGTTTGTATGTAGGCAAAAAAAGTGACGGAAACGTTGATGGATTCATGATTTTTTGCAGGTGTGTAGATGTTGTAGACACAGAGGTCAAGTTCAAAAATGGTTCTCCTGGTATTTTCCGTCGGTACTGCAGCGGGCTTTGTGTGGATGTGTATTTCTTGTGGACAACATAACTCAAGAAGCTGTTGATGGATCTGTATGATATTTAGTGGATGGGTAGGGTTTACGGAAAGGAAGGTCAAGTTCAATAATGGGCCTTCTAGCGGGTACCTAAGGTACTACAGCGGAGCTTCAAAATTAAATGGCATATTTTCTGAAAGTGCCATGGTCACGATAGTTGTGTGGTAGATAGTTAATGCCACAAGAAGTAAATTCTGTAAGTTTGGGCCCCCTAGCGGCTTGTTTAGAACTGCAGTGGGTGTTTTTGTTTTGACATTCGGACACGTATTACTTGAGAAGGGGTGAAGAGATTGTCGTGAAGTTTTGTATGTAGAGAACTCAGATGGTGCTTTACACAATCGATGTCTAATTATAGAAAACAGTTGCTAATCTTCATAATTAGTAAGGATAATTGTAAATCCATTACATTCCATATAAGGCATGTGACAGTGTTCCCGAAACAGGCCAGCAGAAGGCATTGTCTAGAAGTATAAATAAACAGATGGGGTACATAAATAAACAAATGGGGCAGTCTCGCTACAATTCAAGCAGATGTGTGGGTCCGGTTGGTTTTTAAAGTGTTCAGTTTCGGCATTTTTGTCCAACACACGGTTGGAGACATAACGGAAAGGGAACAAAATAGAAAGCCTTACAAAACACCTAAAAACATGTGAATAACCAGCCGGACCCACTCCTCTGCTCAGATAGTACACTGCACCAAAACTGCACCACTGCTAGGTATTACCTAGCACCGTATGGAAAAGTAACATGTACTATGTCTTGCAAAATGTGTATGATATGGAATAAAGATTTATTCTATTCATATATATTGACTGTACCATTTTATTATAACTTTTTTGATGACCAGTTATAACATATATCAGCACACTATACACATATACTAGCCCTGTACCACCAAATGATTTTTATCCCTATCTAGACTGGACTCATCCCCCCCCCCCCCCATCATAAATTTCAGACGGTATGGTGTATGATCAAGTTTGCAGGGGGTGATAAGCATGTAAATATTAATCACTCTCCACAATAACTTGAATAAGCTTTGATTATTCGGCGAAGATAATGTGTTCGTGGAACTCTAGTTTAAACTTACTATGTGTAGGAATAACTAGAAATTGGAGTTTTTAATTTCATATTCAAGTTTCAAGCCTCATAAAATGCTCTGGTGTGTGCACACTTTAATTAATTTGGGGTTTCAAGAAGATGATATCCATGAAATTTATTCGGTGTGGTCTTAGATGATTTAAGGGAAGGTCGAGACTACATGTGTTCAATCATTTGTCCTTGACGTATTGCAAAACTATTGGATTTCACCAGGGGGCGCCCTTTCCATTGCTAGCCAGCTTTCCAACCTTGTGGTGAAATGCTGGATTGTTTTGTATCATGTACTGTATAATCATAATGATATCGTGATGTATTGTTTTTAGAGAGAACAATGCTAGTCCATAGCTAGCCTGTGTTACACAAGTTTTCGCCGTCAGGGGCTGATCTGACTTCCCTCCCTGACAAATGGAAGGGATGCTAGAAGCTTGATTTAGCAAGGCTACCGTCTAGCTATAACCTGCCTGCCTACCTGCCTACGTGCACAGGCCAGAAACTGGCCCCTTGCTTTCCAGGTGGAGCCTCCAAGAAGTCCTGTCCCTTGCCCTATCCTCTGCTTCCCGAATGTTTAAACCAGTGTCCTTCACGATCTGGTCTTTCCATCTCTTGGGTGGTCTTCCCCGGGGTCTGGGGGTAGCGAACTTCTGGCTGTAGGCTTTGTAGACTAATATTTGTGGGGTCTTCTAACAACATGTCCAAACCACCTCAGCCTTCTTGTCTGTACCATTTCGACGATGGCTAAAACCATGATGCGCGAATTGCTGCTGTTACTACACTGATATTACCTGCCTAATGCTTATTTTCTCAATTATGACTGATTCCAAAATTGCAGTGACATCATCTACAACCTATGTTTTCTTAGATCTTGGGACTGTTGCCCATGGTGAGTGTTATGTGGACTAATTGATTCACGCCACAATGATGTGTCTTTGGTTGACGCAATTACACGGCAATAATGCATAAGCCCATAAAGACGGTATGACTGTTATCAAGCTAATAGCTTGGGATTGAGATAACCACGTAGCATATATGGATCTAGATTGCGGCGCTTAAGGGACCGTTTATTATAGATTGCATCCGCGAGCGTATTAAGTGTAGAAAAGGGGGAAAAACTATGATGAGAGGGCACACAGAGATGGGATGAAGGTGTCTACAATTACCTGACCTAAAATCTATCTTCCTTTTGAAATATTGATTTATATGTTTCGTTTGTTTTGTGCCATTAAATGTACATGATTAACAGAGAGATAATGAATATCAGTATCTATATGAAGCTTATCAAACCCGATTTGTGTTGTTTTTATAATATTCCAAATGTAGTATCAGAGAAGGATACATATAGGTTGTTGTGCATTGTGTCATCAGTTCGATTCCTGTAACAACGGTTACGAAATCTAAAAATATGGACATCGTCTTTGTTTTGCTCATTTTCATTTTCTATGCGTTTTTACATGTTGGCTTCCTATCCGAGGGACGCCTCTAATCCTAGATGAGCTAGGTACTCATTTACACGAGTGAAGTGAGGAAAGTCATATTAAGTGCCTTTCCCACGGGCACAACATCGGGGCGCAAGTTCGGACATTAGATCCCGGGTCCCGTTGTTTAACAGCCGCACGCTCTACCACTTGCGCCACACGACGCCACTCATCCCTCGGATAGGACGTTAAATGGAGGTCCTGTGTTTGGGGAGAGCCACACCCTGCGCACGTAAAATAACCCACCATACCTTTCGAAAAAGAGTAGGGGCATGCCCCGGTGTGCGATGGTCCAAATCCTTCTATTTAGAGTTGGTGATTCACTACAAATCACCCGGACGGAGGCCTGGCGAACCTCCATCTCGTATCAGCCATACGGTGATTTACACCATTCACCCGGACGGGAGACCTGGCGCATCCCCGTCTTGTGTCAGCCAGCGAAAGAGTATGTCACCCCGCAAGGGGCGATAAAACCCCGACGGTGCACGTCGCACATAAGCACGTAAGCACATCGACTACCTACCTATCTACATGTTAGATTCGCGGTCCCTAGAAGGGTGTTACACATAGAATCTACATGGTTTGGCTTAGTGTTGGTCTAAGCAAGACTTTCATCAAAACGTTTTTTTATAGATGGAACCGCCGAAGCTATAATTCTTTTGAAAATTAATTTCAATGCAAACTCGTCTGCCCACTAGTTGACAAACATCATAACAACAACGTTGACAGACTGCAACATTTTTCTGAAGATACATTGTCCTGAATGCCGAGAACTGCTAAAAGACTTCGCTAACCACCCCACTCGTCATCTCTTTACCCCCCCCCCCTCACTGGACCCGCGGCACGCTGGCGGCGTCGCTGCGGCCGATCGAATTGACAAAGCACTCAACGAATTTCATCGACAAAGAACGAATATTTTTAAGCTTTATGTGTTTTGTTGTCTTTTTGGTCACACTTGTACGTTTTGAATGATATTCCCATTATTAAGTCAAGAGTAACACAAATACAGTTTAGGACGCAGCGAAGCCGCCAGCGTGCCGCGGGTCCAGTGAGAGGGGGGCTTTATTGTATATATGGGAGACTATTCAACATTGATGATACGGCCGTTGTTACAATACGCAAATGTAGTAATGTTATACGTAGGCTGCAACACAAAACAGAATAACACTCTTGAAGCAGTACAGAGGAGGGCAATGAAGATAATCTACAGCAACAGCATCCAGACAACCTCCTCCCCACTCTTAACCTTATCCAGACTGGGGGGGGGGCGGGTAAAAGTGCCTGCGCCAACTTTGACATCGTATAACTGCCGAACGACATATGCTAGGACTACCAAACTTTGTGATTTTCCTAAAATTTTGTTGGCAACAATATCATGATGATTGTATAAGTTTATCGTTTTTTATGTTGCCATGGCAACGGGGATCTGAAAGGCATTTTATGCAAAAATTACAGATTTTTTAAAAACAATGATATTTCTTAGGTTTTCTTGCTCAACCATACAAGTTTTCCAACATGTACAGCATTATATGTAATGAGATTTAACTTTCAGGATTTTATATTCATAATTTATGCTAATTTCATGACGTAATTGGTCAAAATCCAAGATGGCGGACCATTACACTATTTTAGATATCAACAGGCTTTTTCGCCTTGAAAATCATCACTACGTGGCATTTTCTTTACCAGAAACATTTAAATGAACGTTTCTAGTCTATTTTTTAATGTTTTTTGGGTCATAAGTGGAAAAAAAAGTATTTTTGAAAATTTCAAAATGGCCGATCCAAGATGGCGGATCCCAAGGGGTCGCTAACAACACGTGACGTCATTTAATGACGTCATTTTGACGTCAACGTAGTTACGATTTACGTAATATGTCTTGGTATACCTTAAAGTCAACAATACATACTATTTTGTTTAATACTTTTAGATATTACGGGAATTCCCTATTTTGCCAATAAAATCACACCAATGACGTCTTAATTACATCATATTACGTCAAGACGTCACCAAAATTCTAGGAATTATAAACTTGAACATCACTCCCTACAAATTTGGGAATGATACATCATACCGTTCAGAAGAAATGGGCGAATGAGCCCCCCCCCCCCACCCCGTCCCAGATATCCAAAAAAAGCCCAGTCTGGATAGGGTTAAGGAAAGACGGGAGTCAGCAGCAAAAACACTCTTTATGCAAATGCGGAATTTTACCCACCCCCTGTACTCCTCCATGGTTCCGAACGAGAGACACCTGAACATGTACACCCGACGGTCAACCCTAAGGAACCAACACCACTTCTCCACACCAAAGTTCAGAACTGAGAGACTGAGAAAATCTTTTTTATTTCATGCAATAAGCCTCAGTAATCAGGATTTGCAAATGCCGTGTTTGAATGCCTCTGCCACTTAACGGACTAAGTAATTCTAACTGTAACCGTCTATGTCGTTTTTAATATGTATATGAATGTTTAATGTGTACATGAATTTGTCACTTACTGTGCAATTCAGCCATGTCATGACTGCTATGCAATTTGAATAAACAGTTATGAGATTGACGTAGAGTTGCTTCATGAGCGATGACAGCAGTTTGGGCAATTTGCTTCCCTTGCAAGCCGTTGCACACCGAAGCCTCATGGTAATGCTACTTGAAAAGTGATTGAGTTGTCTCTAAATTGAGCGTAAAACGCTGATGAGCACTTAAGGTTGTCACGCTTGTTCTGAATGCAAAATTACTCTGCGAGCGCGAAAATACCACGGTAATCAACTTGCACGTCCAAGCGTAAAGGGTATGTTAAATTGTTCATTAAAAGCTTAAACGCTGCGGTAGTTCAATAAGTCTTCTGTCAGGTTAAGTTCCAAGTTGTGTTGCCTTCCCTCCAGTGGCGAAGACAGCGCCGTGCTGAATTCTAAATCTAAAATGACGTTTCATTCACACCTTATCTGCAGAGATATCAATTTCAAAAGTTACAATTTGATACGTCTTAGCTTTACATAATAGTTTTTACGTGTCATCTAAAATGACGTTTCATTCACACCTGATTCTGCAGAGATATTGATTTCAGAAGTTGCAATTTGATACGTCTGAACTTTACATAATAGCTGTTACGTGTCTTCTACCCGGAAAACGTTACCAAGAAAATACAGAACTAGAACACTCTAATTCAGACTGCACCGGCCTGTAATCAAATGTATCAGACCAAAATTAACTAAATTGCAATATCTCTCCTTGAGTTTGCAGATGAATTGTGGCCGGGTTTGATGGAAAATGAATTGCACTTATCTAGTAGGAGGAATAAATGGGCATTAATCCACCCAGACATCAAAAGATGCAGTGACGAACACAAAGATCACAAATAATTTATCAGATCGTAACTACAAAGCAGGCGTTGTCTTTGATCTGAAGCTATATAACCTGAAGCATGCTTAAAAAAAACGAGTGGAGTAAAGTACATGTGTCTTCTTATGGACGGCCAGACATTCAATGTACTCTGGAAACCTTAGCTTCATTCGATGTACTTAAACAAAAATCAATGGATGTCTTTGTACTTATTTGGCTACTTTTACTACCCGAATCTTCCCTCACAGCTGTCATGTAATCTCCAAGGAGATCTCCACGGTGCTAAAATCGTACAAACTATCCAGAGAAGCTCCAGTCAGCCAGAGAAGTTGTCAGGCACCGTCGGGTTGCAAAAACATTATTTCTGCCAGTTTGATACGGTCTTTGCAGCCGTAGGATCTGCCTGGAGACTAGCTGTCATCACCAATCGATCGCTGTCATCATGATAGTCACACATTGACTGCCCTCGACTCGCGTATGATCAAGAGACCACACGGCATTTCAGACCATGTTTGTGGTGGCAAACCCTCGTATTGAAGTCCGGATACAGAACTACCTGCAGTGTCGCACTCAGATTGATTTCCAACTGCAACTTCAGCAGCCGCGGTGAAAACTCATGTCGGAGGTACAGCAATGAGGATTTTATGACATAACATAACTTTACTGCACAACAATTGTACAAGGTACAAAATCTGATATTCACTGGTACACAAATAACATTCTATTAGGCTAATCAGTCTATCTTATACAATATGGTGTAGTAGTATGGGATGACAATTGGATTTTACAATCATTGGAGGAGTTTCTAACGCCTAGATATTCTTTGATATACTTCTCAATGTATACCATGCATGGGTTGTCATACGTTAGTGTGCTCCGGTGTCAGTGGAGATTGGCAGTGTTATCTAACAAAGCTTATTCAGAACAGTCCTTATAATTTTTTTTTGAAATTGCCCTATCAAACTGTTTCGGATCAATCATGAGATAATATTATCCCCTAATGACTGTCATAATCTTAACACATTGAAGGCTAAGACAGAAGGACGGAAAAATATGGAAGCGAAGGCTTAAAGCTTGAGATGAGACCGTCATCACAAAGACTTACTTTGTGGCACAGTCTAATTTTGAAACCATTTTATGTGTGTCCGTGTTAACTTTATATTGGCCATTCATTGTTTATATGAAAATACAAGAACGCAAATCTCTAAAGGGGTAATATTCCGGGTAGGCTCACAAAAGGTATTTTTAATTGGTAAGACGCCTAGACTCCCTCGGCAAATTCTGTTATCTTGTCAGGCGGCAAGGCAAATTCATTTGACATTTTTGACACATGCGCGGAGATAACATCTGGAGTGTTCAGTTCTAGTCGTCAAACTCGATGATAAAGTGTCAGCTCGTTACCTTAAAAGGAGATACGGTAGCTTCAGGGGCTGGCCAAGAGATCTTAGACGCTTTTATCTGATTGCTGTTGACGGAGCCGTCGATGATCAATAGCATGAGAATATGGTCTAAAGCAGTTAGAATTTCATACTCTGTTTTCGTCGAGAGTAGCCATGCGTTCCATGATGGTTGGCTAGATGCGATTCCCGTGATAAAAATTGGATTATTATCGGCGCTATCCCAAGTGAATCTGCGTAGATAGGTGTTAAAAATGAAAGTAATTCACCAAAAAGCTCAGGCAATACAAATATCAAAGGCCATGGCCACGAGAGAAAAACGAAAGGTTGATATGTAATGATATTTCTTTCTATCAAAGTTTTACTTTTCATATACAATGTAATGGGGTTGGACAAAGCTTTTACGCCTCCTAAAAGACTAGTCTTAAAAGGAGTAAGTAAAAGACTGGCTGAATGAGTGAGATTTTTTGTACGGATGGCAAGCATTCATCAATGCTGCTTTTAAGCGTTAACTTCTTCAAAGTAATTGGACACGTATCCCCCATTAGCTATGCTTTTCAACTACCCATCGTGCGGGGGATACACTGTGGGTGTTAGCATGCGGGGGTGGGGCCTAATGTTCAACACGCGTAGATGCAAATGTAAAAGCAGAGCCTAACGAGGACTTAATTCAAAGGGCCGAAGGAAGCCACGGTCACTTGAATCACTGACGTACATGTACGTAGAACGACAGTAAACAAGAGCTTTTAAAAAAAGCTGGCGTTTCGGCTACGTTTATGAGTGTGAATTGTCTTTTCCCTTTACTTGAAGTAAAATCTGCCAGAGGAAGTCACTCAAGGGCTGTTCAGTCTATAAGAAAAATTGTCATTTTGGGAAATGAGTATTGTTTTAATAGAGAAAGGCAGATTGGGGAAAGCAATTTTGAAGTTACGTCACTTAACTTAAGTGCTTTTGAAAAAGCTGGTCTTGGCCTACAACTTGTACTTATTTGTAAAATGTATAATAGGCTCATTATAAAAGCTATCAATGTAATTATGTACATGGCACGCAATAAAACATAAAATTTGAAAAAGCACCATTGAATCATCAGCACTATGGTAATTAAGTGAAATAGAAGTTCATAACAGCTAAGGTTCTATCTAAAATGACTACCAAATGTCAAACAAATCAACAGCTACCTCATCCGTATTATTCTGGTTTCCGAAATTACAACATTTCTTCCTTATTTTCCTGGGTAATTTTGCTAAAATTCATGAAAATTCCCATAGTTTTGTGCCGAGGGGCGCCACTTTCCACGTCCGTGTTGTCTGAATGAAGTCGATACTGAACAATGGAGCATTTGCTACTGTAACAAAGAATCGCTGTTTTGCAAACAACATCAAGAGCCTCTGTTTACATCGGGGATAGAAGTTTAGTGGCGAGTGTTTTGCAAGAATCATGTTACCGCGCATAGGAGCCGCTGCACGGTATTTTCCATTACAATGAACAGAAAAATTCGAATGCCGGGTTTGGAATCTATGAAGTCCTGTTCATAAGACAAAGGCCTTGTATATATTAAATGAATATTTAAAAATAACAAATATAAAATATTTCTTTATTTATTAATGAAAAAAAATGATATTCATAAATATGATATTGATAGATTAATATAATATCAATATATATTTTTGATATTCAATATCTAAAAAGAAAAAAAAATCCATGCACGGACACGAACCCGGATCTTCTGGGTCCGAATTGCTTCGCGTTGCCAGATCGGCCAAGCTGCGGTACGTAATTAGTCACTCTGGACGTAATGCTATAACCTCACTATATGGTATCATTTATGCCGATTTTTGGTCGTTTTCTTGACGAAATCATTTTTTTTCTTCTGCAATCTTGTGGAATAGATGTAATATGGTCATTTTTCAGGATATCAAAGTCCGAAACCACAATGCAATGATATTTCCGAACAGTTGTAGCAGTTACATGCGGTCGCCCTCCTGTGTCACATGCAAATCTAGCCTGCCTGCCTTTTCGTGCTCTCTTGCCATATAAGGCAACGGCTATACAAGGATTTGGGAACGTATTGCCATATAAGGTCTTATTGTGTGCGACACAGTGTTGAACCAAGCTTCCCTGGTTCCTGCCTGCAAGGTAAAAGCCAGGACAATGCGTTCCGGCGCGCATGCGCCAAAACGCAAAAAAATATCTGACAAAGCGATGACGTGATTGAAGCAAAGCTTTCAGACGTACATGTACGTCAGTGATTGAAAACTCAAAACATGTTAGTGCTAACAGCAGGAACTTCTTTTGGTTCGTTAGGTGAATTAGAGGTTAGATTGGCTAAATCACGCTTAAAGTAGCCCTTAGTCAGACCATAAGTAGTTGAACCCGTATCTCTCATTAGCTATGCTTTTCAACCAGTTATCGTGCGAGGGCTTCACTGTAGGTGTTCCAACGCGGGGATGGGGGCCTGATGTTCAACACGCGTAATATAAAGGCAGCGCCTAATAACGAGGACTTAATTCAAACGCCTGAAGGGAGCAGCGGTCACTTGAAGACGACAAAGCGATGGCGTGATTGAACCAAAGCTTTCAGACGTACATGTACGTCAGTGATTGAAAACTTGAAACATGTTAGTGCTAACAGCAGGAATTTCTTTTGGTTCGTTAGATGAATTAGAAGTTAGATTGGCTAAATCACGCTTCAGGTAGCCCAAAGTCACACCAGACTCCAAGGTGAAGAGCTTCGTATGACGGTTACAGGTTCTTTCGCTACATTGTCAGTTCGCTACAGTACTTTTCGCTACATATGGCAGAAGTTGTTTCGCATATTACTTCTCTAGATAGATTAATAACATTATAAATCGTATTCCTACAATCACGTAGGATTGATATCAATGAATGAATGAATTTATGGCGTCTGTATTAGCTATCCGTATGTCACAACAGAGCAAATTTTACTTGCGTACCTTGCTATTCCCACCAGTTTCGGCGTCACACCAATATATTGTTGGGAATTTGTTGCACAGCTCCTAGCTGTCTAAAAAAATCGCTGTTTTATACATCGGCAAACAAATACGCGTACAAAAGGCTGGGAACATGGTACCAATTTTTTGGCGTCCGTATGAGATGTGAGCCCGATGCTTTTCATACGGTGTGCGGTGCGATTTCTTACGGCGTGTGAATGGATTCAACTTATACCATGTAGCGAAACAACTTCGGTCATGTAGCGAAACGGCTGTAGCGAACTGACAACGTAGCGAAACAACCGGTTACCCCATGGACAGTGGGAGTCAACCAGACTAAATTAACAGGCTCTACAAATATCATTTTTAATAGCGATATAGTTAGACACGTGGAAGTAAAGTGATATGGCTCATTCTACACTGATGCTTGAAAGAACGACAGTAAAAAAATATCTGACATAAAACAACAGCCAAGAGACGTATTAGCAAACCGAAGATACTGAATAAGGAATAGTGAAGTTTCGAGCTCACCAACTTATTTGATAAACGTTATTTCAAATTCGTGCCAATGGGCAAATTGTGAGTGAAGAAGAACTAAATGCATCCAGAGCATTTTATGAGGCTTAAAACTTGACTAAAAAAACTCAAATTTCTAGTCCTTCCTACACATGGTAAGTTTCAATAACACTATACCATTAACGTTACATATCGACATTAAATGAGCAAAGATACGATGTCGTTGTGTGGTGAGACCTGATAGAAAATCCAAGCACTAATAGACTGATCCTGACTGTCTATCACAATTAGCGGTTTGACCAATTAGAGAGTGACGGCATATCCGTCAAATATATGCATTTTTTTGCATTTCTACGTTTTGACGGAGGTGCGTGGGACAATGGTATCGGTCTATTTACACTAGGCGCGTGAAACTAAAAGATCACCATGTAGCTTATTTTTTGTGCCACTTTTGAGCACTTTTGATAAGAAATCCGCATGCAAATGTGGTAAACAGTGGCATTAAATGTCAATTTCATAAAGATTACAGCAACTAGAATATTTCTAGTTTTCAAGCCTCATAAAATGTTCTGGGTGCCTTTAATGATAGTGTACAAACATAAGGTAGTTGAATATACATCTGAAACAGACAACGAAGATCAAAATACGCTGCTAGCCCATGATAAGGTTCTATATCTACGTTACTGATACTTAGTTTGGATTGGCTTGCTTCTTTGGAAGAATAAAAAAAGCCCCACGCTTCAATGAATGATATGCTGGATGGATGATTTTAGTAGGGAGACAATTTTCTCTAGATGACTTAGAAAAGAAAATCTTTCAGACATTTTGTATACTCTCGTCAATAATCTATTTAATGAACAAACCAAGTGAATGTTTACACTGAACCAAGATCACGATTCAGTGACAAACATTCGTTGGCTCTCTTTCGTCTGATGTTTCCGAAAAAAACATAGCGCACTTCCTTTGATCAATAACCTGCTGAAATCGACTCTAATGTGCCGGGCCTTCACACATGTTTGCTGCAGTACCAATTCCGTGCTGTCAGGCGTACCATTCTGATTGTGAGGAAAATATCAACCAAGTTGTTTGGTCTCCAGGGCAACAGGTACTGGTGGGAATCACGCGTTTTTGCACGATTTGTCTCCATGCCAATTTATTTTGCTAATGGTGGACCACCGTCTTATTCTCTAAGGGCTTGTTAAGAGTTGTTTTGTGCCGACCGTAGCTTCGCTAATTAAAGAAGAATACCCTTTAAGGCAAGCTAATGAATGCCATTTACAAGATTTAAGGTATGCTATTACGTTAGAGGGGATCAGCACTTCCGGTGAGGCTAGCAAATAAGCTTCATTTTAAATTGGCAATTTCAAATCTGTTATTCTATCTCCCGCTGATACTAGTAGCTATTTCTAAAACTGTTAAATCAAACACGACGCTCTTACAAGATATTCTTTTTTCTTCTTCTTCTCGCCCAGTTGCCTGTTAGACCAATAGGTCTGTCAGTTAAGGGCCTCTTATCAGTGATCTCCACAGTGATATCCGCTGTGCGATTTTGTTTGTTTGTTTATATTGCATACCTGGTAAACCGCATCAAGGCGTGACACACCAAGTTTGTACTGAAGAGTACAAGCTGCATATCCAGACTGATTTATATGATCCACACACACCGGGAAGTACCCCTAATCTTTTCGATAAGTGTGCTGGGTTCTTTAACGTGCTTAAAAGGTGTGGCTCTCCTCAAACGGGACCTCCATCTAACGTCCCTAACGTTAAGCTAGGTACTCATTTACACATGAGTGAAGTGAGGAAAGTCGTGTAAAGTGCCTTTCCTGAGGGCACAACGCCAACGGGACAAATCAGGGAACCCCGGATTCGAACCCGGTATCTCTGGGTTCTGGGGCCAAACACCCTGCCACTACGCCACCGCGACACCACAGTTGCCTGTTAGACCAATAGGTCTGTCAGTTGAGGGCCTCTAATCAGCGATCTCCAGGCTGTGTGATTTAAGCACAGTGTCTTTGCGTCTTGCAGTGTAATGTTCCTTTTGTCCCATATTTTCTTGAGACCATCGGTCCACCTCATTCTGGGCCTTCCCAGTTGAATTCCTTTTTCTTTTCACCTTACACTTATTTTCTATGTTTTGTTAACTGCGATGGACTTTGTGTTAATCTGTATTATTTCAGTATCGAGTTAATATGCTATGATTTAATATAAAATTTATAATTTTTATAAGCAATCAATTATCATTTTTGTCATCATTTTGTTACTGTTATTATCATCTGCTTTGTTGTGATATTGTTGTCACTTATTACTATAATTATGTTATGAACTGTTAGATTTATATTATTTTTTGCTTATGTTTTTGTTAACAGCGATGGACTCTGTGTTAATCTCTATTATTTCAGTATCGAGTTATGCTATGATTTGATCATACTTTCTTTATGCAACCAATTACTATTTTGTCAGCATTTTGTTACTATTATTATTGTCTGATTTGTTGTCATATTGTTATTGTTATTGTTATCACTTACTACTATAATTATGTTGTGAATTGATAGATTTATGTTATTTTTTGTTGTTCTAAATAAGGGAAGACCTTGTGTAAGCCATCATGGCTTTTTTCTTCCCCCAGCACGTGTATTTTCTGTTCTACCCCTTTCAATTATGTACTACAGACTTTTTTGATATGTGCAAATAAATCAAATCAAGTCTTTTTCCTGGGGGTTTCTATTCCAGAATACGTTTCACATCCCTTGTGTCGGGCATTCTCTTTACATACCCGAACCGTTCTCAGCTGACTTTTTTTTCTACAGAGATGATGATTGGTTCCACCTTTAAAGAGTTTCAAATGGTTGTATTTCGTTTGTGATCAGGTTACGTTAACCCGTAGAACCCTCACCTCCGCTGCTTGGGGAATGCTTTTTCGTCTTTCGATGAGGGTCCATGTTTCACAGCCATAGCTTAAGATTGGCTTCAATATGCTATTGTAAATGTCAAGTTTCACATCTTTAGGGATATTGCGGTCTCTCTTACAAGAGATAGTACAGACAAGCCTGGTCGGGCAACCACCATGTCCAGACAACTACCTCCAGTCACAAGCTACTGAAATAATCTCGGGGGCCAATGAAGAAATGAAGAAAGACTGAATGCAGCCAGAGGTTGTTTCTACAACTACCTGAGCTGCAGAATACAGTGGATCATCATCATACTGTAATTGCCACCGATAGATCTGCCTGGGGATAAACATTAAAACGGTTCCGTCCATTTTTACATAGTTAAACACCAACTTATCTTCAGCAACCAGTTGCCTCAGTCCCTTGAGTGTTGATTTGCTGAAATAAGATTTGACTGTGCTGGACAAATGAAATTTCCGAATAAAGTGCAGCATGTTAACAACATGAATTTAGCGACGTGTGAAAAACAAATCTAAATTTCTGATCACAAAACTACATCAGGTACCAGAGCGTCCATGCATTTTAATTTATTAAGTATCAATGTTGGAATCTCAGATTTACCTTTTTTCCCTTGTCTTTGGTCCGACATTTTGCTGTAACACATGATTCTCAATTGCATGCAATTCTGACCTGAAGTTGATATTGAATTCGTTGTCACGTTGAATGGACCATCCTGCATAGAGCAGCCTCAGAAATACTTTAGGTTTGTTGTAACCCAGAGAATGTTACTAGTTACAAGTACTAGTTAGTTAGTTAGTTAGCTAAAATCCTCCCACACCATAATGCGTTTAGGCGGTGCCCATCTCCGTTTCATAGCCCTGGGCCACACTGTGGTGCAATCACTGCAGCAGGGGGCTAGTCCACTGGCAGTGGAGTGTGTTTAACTTCCATACTGTTTCAGAAGTATGTACCGTTTTTATAAAGTCTTTGGTATGACTCAATGCACCACCTCTTGTCCAGAGGTGTCCTACCCGGGAATTGAACTCCGGCCTTCTGGTTCCAAGTAATTTGAACCACAGGGACACGCCCCACTAGTACTGTGGACAAGAGAATAGAACAATTCTATAGAGGATGATGCGTTTATTGCAAAAACATCTCAGGCGTTAATTTAAGTCGAAATGAGTTGAAATTGTTGCCCATCACAGTCACGGCATGCTATCAACTGGAGTGCCACACCTCTAAACCTAAGGCAAAGTAGTCTTTCTTTTTCAAGGGGTAGTGCAATGCGGCTTCGCAACGGCTCGCGTTTTTGGTCAAGCACACCGGGTCGCCCCTACTCTTCCCGATAAGTGTGATGAGTTCTTTTACGTGCAGAGGTTTGACGCTTGAGGCTTATGCCTGAATCTCCCTCATACATGGGGCCTCCGGCTTTACGTCACCAACCGAAATGAAGAATGCAATCCCTCACAACATGTCTGAGCTGAGGCGGTAATACTCGTTGAACAATTCATATTGAGATGATAAAATTTTCCAAGAAATTGTGAGTGTACCAAATCCAAGGATACAGTATATTTGCCCAAATTAGTTACTCAAGCAACTGGATAAAATTTTATCCAGTTGCTTGAGTAACTATTTTTGGCGTATCTTACTTCCTGGATGTCTAACCTTCATCAACGTACAGTATATTTGTATCACTTAAAAATGTTTATGAATGACATCCAGTATATTTTGTGGATATAGATATCATTTCTAAAGACTAAGCATGCCAGGCAAAACAAGACAGTGACTTTTTCTTTTGAGCCCTTTTCCGTTTGAGCCCTTTTCCTTTTAAAAGATTTAAAAGACTAGACAAAGCTTTGCGGTGGCGCCAGATTGGAACCGCTGGCAAGTAACGGTTACGTCAGTGCCTTGCAGACACAGATAACCCCACTAAAAGAGGTCAAGGTTGCTTAAGAAGAAAACATTAATATTCCATAGTGAGATAGTCCATTGAGAAACACCCTGGAAAGCTCCACCCAGACGATCCCATGTTGATACATGCAAAATGTGCTGTGAGAAGATAAATGCCAAGGAGTGGGCATGGTGAGAACAAACTTAGTTTAAAGGTGCCCTAAGCGATTTTAGGGGGTAAAACTTAAAATATTCTGGGGAAAGCAATTCTGTTTGGTGAAATTGAAATTGACATTTACTTCCCCATATTAGCACATTTGCATCATTATTTCATACTTTGGGCGTTTAAAAAGAGCACATAAACAAGCCGCAAAAGGAGTATTTTATTTATTGGTACCACCCAAATATCAGTCCAGAATCCAGCCGTAACCGTTTTCTGTCGACAATTTTCGGTAAACAATTATACAAGAACACACTAATCCTGTTTGCAAAAAAATTATGATGGTATTCATTTTCGTGCTTTTGAGTGGCAAATAAAGGACCGGGTTGAGACTGGCCTATGAGTATGTCAACAACATTTCTAGGCATGACTGTACATGAATGGAAATATCATCATGGTCAGATTTCATAATATAAAGTCAATCGTGAAAAAGTCGTTCACTTTCATTGCACGTTTTAACCATAACCCCATATTTCGTGCCAATCCGAGTCTAATCTGGACCTCCCAACCAAATGGGAATTGGATGTAGTGAAACAGCAACTATCCAAATCAACTGCTGGCGATTGCAGAAGAATTGTAATCAAACCCATACAAAGCGAGGGGTGTCCCTGTGGTGAAGTGTGGTGTGGTCTGAGCTTCTGTTACTTACCACGTCTGGTTCTGATTACTTGGAACCAGAAGGCCCGAGTTCAACTCCCGGGTAGAGCACCTCTGGACAAGAGGTGCATTGAGTCATACCAAAGACTTTATAAAAATGGTACATACTTCTGAAACAGTATGGAAGTTAAACACACTCCACTGCCAGTGGACTAGCCCCCTGCTGCAGTGATTGCACCACAGTGTGGCCCAGGGCTATGAAACGGGGATGGACACCACCCTAAACACCTTATGGTGTGGGAGGATTTTAACTTAACCATGCATAGCGAAGCTTCCTTTATGGGCATCCAAAAACTGGAACTACATTAAATTCAGTTCACGCAGGGTTATTTGTGGTCTCTCATCTTATGATCAGCGACTGTGAAATGTTATTTGTCATTCCACCCCCTGAGCGAATGAAAAACCATAACCATGGAATGAAATTACCTAGAACGTAGCTTCCACCGCGATTCGGTGACTCTGAAATTGAAGGGAGTGGCGCCAAATGTCAAAGTGCCTGCCTAGAACACATCATCTGTATGGTCCTTACATGGAGCCAATACCTTGTGTTTATCACATTGCTGATTGCAGTATTGATTCGTTCAAACCGTACACTCGATGCAGGAACGCTCTATTCACCGTTGTACACATCATTATCCGTTAGTAGCCTGCATGCAATTAACTGAAGCAACTCTCATTACCTTTGCCAGAAGATTATCTTTTCGATTTGGCTAGGCTGGAGAGACTGTGGATGAAGATGGCGTAACACTTGAAGCTAAGGATGAGTGGAGCAAATGTGTATCTGTTCTGTATTATGTGATTGTAAACCTTGCAGTAAATCAGCACTGGCTGCCATTGCACGGGTAAATTCTGACCAATAAACCATTACTATGAGTGTTGATGATTTTTTACTGTTGGGGAGACAAAGGCCAAGTTGGAGAATGGATCTCCTGGTGGGTTCCTACGGTACTGCTGTGGACCTTTTGTGTTTGTCCGTTAGTTCGTTATCACAATAACTCGAGATGCTGAAGATGGATCGTGATAAAATGTAGTAGGTGGGTAGGGGTTAAAAACAAGGAGTGCGATTTTGAGTTCAAGTTCGATAACGAGCCTCCTATCGTCTGTTTACGGCACTGCAGTGGGATTTTTAGTTCAAGTTCCGGACGTGTCATGGTCGTCATTTTTGGGTAGTAAAACACACGTGGGCCAGAGATGAAGTGGAGTAAGCCTGGGTTCCTAGCGGCGTGTTTGGAACTGCAGGGGTTGGATGATTGTCGTTGCTTTTGGTTTGTAGGTACCCTAGGTAATGATTAACAGACTGAGATGTCTATAGTTCAAATCAGGGCTGCATTTGCATGAATAACGAGGAGAAGTGATAATTCCATTGTAAGCTATTAATCGACCTTTATTCCGGGACACAGCTTTCTTGAGGGATTGCCTGACTATCAAACATAAATCATGCAAATCAGGACTACATTTGCATAATTAAGGAAAGTCTAGAATAGCCTCCTTTTCTAACTAAAGATAAGACATCCATACTTTGGACAACTTCTGTTATTCGGGTAGACAACTGATATGATACATTTGTAAGTTATATGGAAATGAGGACCTTATCAATGAGAAAAAAAAAATAACGATACACGAGTCAACAAAGTTGATAACATTTGGCAAAGGTATGAGGTCTTGGCCATGGAACTCTAGTGTTTGTCATGTTTTGGGTTGGAAACATTTTTTTAAGGAAATTTGTCATCAGTGCGGTTCAGCACCTGGCAATTTGTGGGGTACTTTGTGATAGGACATATGTAGCAGGGGTCTATTTGTTGACTGATGGCCAATCCCTCTACTTTCTTCAGGCCATCTGGACCAATTGTAAAATACAAAAATAATACAACATAAATACCACTGTCTAAATTCCTCTCGGCATCAGTGGTGTCCGTGGTTACAGGATAATTGTTATCGCCGCTACAAAAAGATCACGAAGTCCAGTCCATGACAGCCTGTCACATTACGGTGAAGGTCCCGCGTTACTATGCAAACGGCCTGTCAGAGGTACAATCGGTGCCCCGTCCACGGTGGGCGATAATGTAAGCAACACTTGATATGAGATTGAAAAGGTGAAATGAACAGGGCTATCGAGGCTGACAAGACCTAATAGCAGCTCAATTATCGCTGAAATGTCAATTTGGGGTTGAGAGCCAACTAAATAGAGAGCATTTCGCTGACGAATGGTCGGAACATCACAGAATATTAATTGATGAACGGATCCGGACACCTAAGAAATGGTTCCGGGTATTGTATTGGGGACTTTGTACCCATCATTTTCTACTAATCCATGGCCTCGATATTTCAATGCTTCCTTGCGCTGTTGTTTATAGTACAACTCTAAATAAATCCATTACGTGCGAGCTGGATTAGTTGTAGTATAAACGACATGGGGCGACACAACGCGTGGTCATATCAACAAACATTATGATCATGTCAGTCAGAAGAACATGCCGTTTGTATCAGCAGAAAGTGGAAACAATCGGTGATCCTGAATTCCCTAATAGCATTTAGTACCTTATAATACAAATAGTACTTCAATGATACGTGTATGATCATTGAAAGATACGACTGGGTTTGTATGCATAAATGTAGTCTCTACGATGTTGTGAAGGAAGACTCGTAGTTTTATGTATCGTGCCATTCTCCACAATAACGTACCATACCAAACTATATACCAGCACATTATGGTTCTACACTGTCGAGGTTGTGCTTGGATAACCGTACTCATAACGTATATGATTATTGAAAGTTACGACTGGATTTTTATGCATAAATGTAGTATCTACGATGTTGTGAAAGAAGACTCGTACTTTTTTATGTATCGTACCATTCTCCTCAATAACGTACCATACCAAACTATATACCAGCACATTATTCTTCTACAATGTCGAGGTTGTGCTTGGATAATCGTACTCATAACGTGTATGATTATTTAAAGGTACGATTTTTATGCATAAATGTAGTCTCTACGATGTTGTGAAGAAAGTACTTTTTATGTATCGTGCCATTCTCCACAATAGCGTACCATACCATACCAAAATATATACCAGAAAAGTATGCTTCTACATTGTCGAGGTTGTGCCTGGATAACCGTAGGCGTCTTTATGTCAAGTAAGCCTGGTTTATCGATCTATACTATCCATACGCCAGATGTTGACACCGACTTGTACACGGGCACAGGTATCAAGAACGGTAATTTTCCCTGACAGCCCCTACCTTGTATGAATAACCGTAGGCGTCTTCATGTCAAGTAAGCCTGGTGTATCGATCTATTCTATCCATACGCAAGATGATGACACCGGGCAAAGGTATCAAGAAAGGTAATTCTCCGTGACAGCCCCTACCTTGTATGAAGTTGTTGAAGCGGCACATGACGTCTCCGAAGATCCAGTTGGGAATCATACTTTGGACCAGATGGATCCACATGCAGAACAAGGCGATGAGTAGGTCGGCCACGGCCAGGTTCATGATGTAGAAGTTGGTGGGAGTCCACATCGTCTTGTTGAGCGAAACGATGAAAATGACTGTCGAGTTGCCCACGAGCGCCATCAGAAGCAGCAGGGAATACACCACGATCTTGATGGTCACTTCGGCGGTGTCTGGATGCTCGTACCCCGGGTAGGGATAGTACCGTGGCGTCGGAGTCGTGCCGAAAGTCGAATTCTCTTCCCAGGGAGTCCCCGTGATCGACATGTTGGGATACAGCAGCACCCAAGACGAGAAGTTCAGGTATGGACTGATCGTAGAAATCAGCATCTTGACACCGTAGGGTTTTGGCAATGTTCAAATGGCCACTAACAGCCACGCCGAGCTCTGTAGCCGCTACTTAAGACCGGCACCGCCCATATCAAGTCCCTATAAGAAACAACGTACGTAAAATCTAGACTGCCATGAGAATGTAGAAAGCGACAGCTTCACAATCGCAAAATGAGAAGGTAGAATTGAGAGGAATGTGACCCGACTGAGTGCAAGAATCTTGATGGAAAGAGCGATTGTTTCGACTGCTCCTGTCTACCGTCCTTAAGGCTGACTGGCAGCCAGCCTGGCCTGCTGCACGTAACTACTTTCGCAGGGATATACGTAGGGGGGCAATAGTTAACCAGTTATTCATTCACGTCACCATGGCTGTGTATGCATACGTCAGGCGGAAACCGCCGTCTATTGTAGATATGAAATATTAGAGTCTGTGAATGAGTCTTAATGTCGACGATAGTGCCATTTACGTATTGACGTATGACCTATTCGCAATTCTGACGAATTGTCTCTAACGTCGGTTGCTTTTGTGAGCGCACGTATAGTGTGAATGAATTATTCCGAAGTGAATTGACCACTTAGCTATATTCATACGTTGTGTAATACCAACAAATGAGACACTTAGTACGTTACAACACTACTATTGAAAATAATTGTAATGCCCACAATGAAGTCACGAAGCATGCGTGTGTAGCTGTATTGAAAATCAATTATTTCTTTGAAGGTGCGTAGCCCTAAGGTTCCTATAAGAACTTTACAAGAGCAAAAATACGAGAGGAATGAGAGAGTGAGGGAGGCGCAGGGGGAAGTCAAGTGAAGAAGACGAGCACATATAACATTACGTCTTTCAAAGATGTGGCTGTGGCGTTGTGTTGGTGTAACGGATAGGGTGTTTGGCCCAGAACCTTGAGGTCCTGGGTTCGAATCCCCAGACATGCTACCAATGGTATACCCTTGGGAAAGTCACTTTACATGACTATCCTCACTCCAGGTGTAAAAATGTGTACCTGACTTCGGTTGGGGAGGTAAAAGACGGTGGAGGGCAGAGTTCGGTTAGGGGTGTGCCCTAGACATAGTGGATTAACAACACAGCTGTCCATACGGCCCCAAAAAGGCTATGAGACGACCTTGCTCTACCAGCAACTTTACTCACGGTCGTTCTAAGCTAAGACTGGTTTCAAAGTGTAGGTGCTGACCTTGACTCCATGTAATTGAAGACGCGCAACATGCAACGCAAAGAACATCTACTAAGAACAGCCGATGACTCTTCGTCCGACGAGGTCACCTTGATTCATAGGCTGGGTTAACACATGCATTTCCAAGCACACTCGGGGTGTGTTCCGAGTGTGTGCCGAGTGTGTTCCGAGTGTGTTCCGAGTGTGCTCCGAGAGTATTCGGAACCACGTGTATAACCCCAGGCATAGTGAGGTTAAGGGTTTGGGTCAAGGCCTTCTTTCGTAGATTGTACCGAGCTATGTGCAGCTCACCGGATCACAGCCTCAAGGTCCTTTCGAAATGGTCATTAGCTACGGACCGCGTGTTTTGATGCAATTTTCACCCTCTGTTATTCCGGTAATTTCGCTCAGATAAGCCCATAAGCCTAAACAGAATGGACAGCGAGGCAATTGTGATTCAAACTACAGCCCCTTACGTCAGGACGGACCTTTATGATCGACGTTTCGGCGTCATACCATTACTTTCCTCTGTGATCCCAGTGACCTAATCGTAACTTGCAGGAGAGCCTTCATTATGGGACGTATGTTTACGATAACTGAGGCAATACCATTGCCTCATAACTCGAGTATTTTCATAACGCCATGAAAAGAAAATGGTATGTGTTGGGTTCCTGTACTTAAAATTTCCATACGATAATAACATACATGTCTGAGCAAATTGATACAAATGTTTCAACAGCAGTACATAACTACCCTTATGCCGTATCCACCAATAAAAAAGGGACTCCTGTGTTATATAGTATGGCTGTAAACTATAAAACACACGCCATTACCCGCTTTATATCGTTGAATATGGTGTAGGCATTACATCATATCTAGTTATCTCCAAGGCAAAAGTTGGAAGCAGAAGCATATCTAAAATGACAGATTGTTCCAGTAGTTAATAACTAGAAGTCCATGAACCATGATGCTACAACGATGTATTCTTGGCGTCAGGTTTCCCCGGAGGCATTTTCCAACCGGTCTCTCTTAATGATCTTTCTTTGAGCATCCATTTATGATATGGAGTTCGGGACAACATCTTCCATTCCCGAAAATATGTTACCATTCAGTAATGAATATTACTCCTATAAATCAATATTTTGTCTCTTATTCCAGATCTGCAACTCCCTAATGTAGGCCATGTAAAATGTTCCCCGCTCCATTAACCTTTAATGCGCGACTGTAGCAACAAGGAGATACTCCCCAATTTTGTCTTCCACCCTACATATACATTTTAAACGCCTGTACACGAATGTAGTTTTCAGGCAATCCATGGTTACTGACGAAATACAGTGGATGCTGTCTGAAATTTTCATCCAGTAGCTTGAGTAACCGACCTTTGGCGTATTTTTTTACCTGGATGTCCAACCTTCATCAACGAATCTACAATAACCATATTGTATAATGAATAACCATATCGTATACAATCCACTACAATATAGATAACAAGATTATTGTGAATTCAGACCAACGATAGGATCGCTTTATTATCGTGTACGTACCACAGGTAAGACAAAGTCCAAATGTCCTGAGCTCGATCGAGTATTTCCCTTTATACTAGCTCTTGGAGATTGTTCAACAGCCGAGCGAGCCGTCATGCTATACAAATAACTGGCTCAGACAAACTTAACGTTTTCGATTTAATGGATTTTCCGACATCAGTTAAGCCAAAGTACTCGGAACAGGTTCTAAAGCCTGGAGGCCATATTCATTTGAACTTTGATATCATTTCCGGATGTACACTTCTTTGCACAACTTTGAAAACTGAGAGACGTCTTCTATCGTCTTAGCCAGGAGCACAAAGTCTTGAGTGGGTTTACTTGCTGCACGCTTTATCTTTCTGCAAGGTGTAGGAGTGTACTTAAACCGAGTTAAGACCCCAAGCGAGACTGAATGGACATAATTCTTATCCCTTGAAAGGACCCTACTAATGGCGGTAGATCGATGATCCGAATATGGGTTTCAACCCGAGACCTTACCTACGCATTCAAGCCGAGAAAAGATGTTTTATGTTTCTTTCTGGAGAGATTTTGAGTCCGTCCTGAGAAGCCTCCTTCAGATATAGATCTTTCAAGCATTAGACAGGTTTGACCCTTAAGGTCAGCCGCCTTTCACCACAAGCAACTGTCAGAGGATCGCGATCTTTCTTGAGTAGCGTACCTTATCTTTGGTAAAGGAGAAGGGTGTGACTTACAATGTACATCCCTCGAGTAGAGAAATGCAAAGGGAAGCAATGGAGAGCTGGACGTCCCTAATTATTAAGTCAAGGCTTTCGTTCGGTTGCTGTATGCCTTAGTCATATATTCTAACGTTGGGTAACATAAATTCGTGGGGTACTTAAATTCGGGATTTTTCGAAAACGGGGTATTTAGGGATATGTGCTAGATGCAACATCAGTAATACCGCTAGAAATGCAAACTTGACAGACTAACGTACTCAGAACACTGTCTGAAAAGCTTCGATAAGCATGCATTAGAAGGCGACGAGGACAAAAACTCTCCGTCCCTTATTGGAACAGTCTGAGGGCTTCGTGGGAGACTCACACTACATCGTTGTCGGCTGGTTTATAAGACAAATGTCACATCCTCTTACTGCTAAACACAATCATTTACAAGACAACTTATTTTCTTAAAATTGCTGACCTGCAATTGGACTCTAAGTGTGATCAATCATCAAAACCCCTCTTTGTTGCTACAACCTACGGCACGTGTATTTTCCCGCCGCCATATCATTACCCAGAATCCTGTTGTCAAGCAGACGACAAAGGTTTGTGAGGAACACGTTTTTGTCTAAATGTTGCGTGTGATTGTGGACTGAGGACGACATTTTCCTCAAAGTTTGCTCCTAACACAACACAACAAGGCATGCATGGACATAGTAGTATTATCAATGCTACGACATCCGGCTAACTTGCCATGAATAATGTACACGTTGCCATGACGGTGAATGTCGACTTTGACGTTCTATAACTACCGACTCAACACACGGGTTGTTCCCGTATGCCTGATGTGTGCGGTACGGCCGTTTTTTCGTGTATTTTTTTTACTTGGACACGTCTATATCCATAGCACTCTCCTCAAGCCAAGGATGGAACGAATAGCTGCTGTATAAAATGTGATTAGCGGTAAGATATTTAAGACGAATCTTCTCTCCCGAATTAATGTGCCCCCCTGTCCGACAGCACCGTAATTGTGCTTGCGGCGGACGGTAGTTTCAAGTTGAAATATTATGGTGTCAGCACGACTAGAGACAAAATCTACCATATATATGATTAGTGCAAAGATAGTACATGATACTGACAGAATAATAGAAAAAAAGGATGGTTTATTGTTCTGCTACATTGATTTCAGTCAACCATTATCGGAAAAATCCCGAATTTAGGTTACCCAACGTTTACATTCCTGGCACTTTGGGGATCTGTTGTAGTTTTATGGGCCGTGGGTTTTGCGCTTTAGATTTGGAGCCTTATGGACTGACCGACTGAACTAAACCTTATAATATGTATTTAGGCATCTTATTTGTGCGTCCAAACTTGAACAGCATAGCAAAAACAACAAATTGAACCAAATTAAATCAGTGGCCGGAGGGTGTTAGTCCTTCGAAGGACGATATATATAAATACAAACAAGCGATAGAGATTAGATTTCAACCAGATAAGTTCAGATACGTTTGAAATACAGTAACTATACAAAACTTATTCCTGGAAGAGTAAGGGAGAGATTGTCAGGGATGTCCTCCTGTGGGCACCAAAACATGGGCATGCAAGTGTAGGCAGACCTCACACGACATACATGCAGCAGCTCTGTGAGGATACAGGATGCACACCAGAAGATCTGCCAAGAGCAATGGAGGACAGAGAGGACTGGAGGAAGAGGGATATGGCCATCCGTGAAACACTCACGCCAAGATGATGATACAAAACATGCACCAAATAATAATTATAAAAGTATCGTCAACATGCTTTCGGAAGGCCAAGAACTGAAGACATATATTCATAGGCATTGTTTAAGCCATACGCCGCCTTTTGGCCTTAAAGGATGCCGTCATTGGCAAACACCCCACGTACTCGCTTTGCCAAACGCATTTGCAGTATAGCCCTGCTACTGGCTCAGCACAAATCTAATGAGGCGGGTAATATCGTTGAAGTCAGCTCAAGAAAGGATTTTCCTGCTGCAGTTCAAATAATCTACCTGAACCCCATTTCGCATTTTTACGCCCGTGCCCCGGATAATGTAGCAGCTTTCCGGGGAGATTACGGGAGTGAAATGGAAGTGCTGCTTTTACTGGCCTCTATTGATGTCTTTCTAAAGTGTTATGACTTCTACGCAGACGATGACGAAGGTACCATCAAGGTTCACCAGCACATATGAAAGTGTCTAAAACAGATCATAGTTGGATGCTGAATTGAAATCGCTTTTATAATCAAGTAAAAAGTCTGGTTCACTGGAAATTGCAAGTGAGCAAAGCCTTTGTAACTGACCATGGTCTCTCTATGGTTGAGAGTTGGTCTCGAGAATGGTCATCTCTGGTTGGGACTTGGTCGGTGAGGTTGCCTGCCAGTCTTCGTAACAACCGACTATTAATTTTGACAAACAAAAACTCGGGAAAGTCATATTTACAGGTTTGCGTAGCAGAACCTTTGTTGGATCCGTACGTTGGCATGTGGGGTGGCCGCCATCTTGATTTTGTGACGTCGCAGGGTAGCCATACCATTTCATTGGGAGGAGTGTTTGTTGGAGTCGCTAGCGTTCTCTCTATTTTTAATAAATCGGCACACAACTATCACCCATTCAACTAAGATAGAAATTCAATACCAATTCATATTTATAAAAAAAGTCCCCGTGATCGCTAAACTAACATAGCAAACCTATATGCGTAGCACAAATAATTAATTCTAGTCTTTTTTCCCTGCTAGCAAATTGCGAGCAAATTGAAGTAGATTAGGATGGATTCCAAGCTAATCCCGACCAAGGTTGGGAATTCGTCGGCAGCAAAGTTGTGGGAAGGTCCTGAATGTGTGACAAGGTCTTGAGCAGTGCCGGTCATGTAAAACACATTCAAAATCTACATTCATAATTCATAATTTAGAACATGGACGCTATCTTCAGAGTTCATCTGTGCTTGCTTCTCAGTATCTGTATCTAAATATATATAGCCGGTATAACCGTCGGGCCGGCGTAACACACCAGCTTTCCAGGCACGTGGCGCGGTAGCAGAAACATACATTGTAGCATAGAGTCCATTCCAAGTCACCGAAAGGGTTGTCATTGTCATCATTTATAACTGTTGTTAATTCTTTGTAATTCTTTGTCCAGGAGATTTCATACTTTGGAAATATTGTGAATGTCATTTCAACTTTATTATCATTTGCCCGGTTGTGTAAAACGTTGGAAATATTAATGATGCGGAATATGGTATTTTAATAGTTTCTAAATAAAGATTACAACATCTACCATTTTCTACCATCTTTTACAATTATTTGTGACATTTTGAAAATGGGTCAGTGGGCTGTGAAGAAAGCAATTCACACATCTTTGCGAATTATGCTTGGGCAGCATGCATAGATGGCTTGCCACAAAAGACCTAACAGTGTCAAGCAGTGAAATCTAAAAATATACAGAGGCAGACAATAGGGCTGGATCAGCACCTACTTTTATGGGGGCAATTACCCAGATCCACTATTTAGAAAGTGTTGTAAACATTTCTCTATATTTCGAAATTTAGAAGAATCACATAGATATTTGCAAATTATTCTAGATAAAGATATTTTTGTGCAGTCCCTTTCAAAATGTTTCTAAAACATCTATTTGGATTCAAATAAATTCAAATTTTCATATTCAATTTTTTTAAATATTGTGACTTGAATTATTCTGCTTTAGACATTCTTTAATTGAATTAGATTCAAACTAATTACACATATTATTTTAAAAACCCTTGTGGTGACTTAGAATGGACTCTATACAAAAAAGTCATGTATATGTAGTGTCGCAAACGGTCAAACCGTTGACGGTATACAACGGCCTGCCAGTGATAACCTCTCGTCTGCAGATGTACTCCCCAGTGGGCACACCTTAATTGGTGAATCGAAGAAGACGACTGTTTCACTGTTTCTACAATTATATCCAGTTGCTTGGGCGGAAGATGACTGCTTCTGGCACTAAATACGGTCATTATTCTCTGTAAGCATCTACATCAAAGGTCGCTGTGGATCAAAGTGCGTCATCCTACGTGTGTGCCCAAAGCATATGACATTAGAGAACAGAGGGTTGTGACGACTTCAAACGAAACTAACTACCGGTGGATGAATTCGAATAACATCTTACGCCCAAAACATGCTTGTTTGTCAGTTATCATGTTCTATGGATAGATACATAACATGCCGTTCTTTGAGATCACTCTTGTATTTCTAAAGAAAATGCGTGATGAACAACATGTTACATCATCATTAGCTATCGATATGTAGGTAGGGAATAACCCATCACAAATGTCATTCCACATCATGCGGCCCCGTATTTCTCCATCCAAGCTTTTAAACCTTAGGTAGCGTGAGCAGTCCAGTGGTTAGCGATCTTGCCTCTGGAACTAGAAGCCCCGGCATCCGACATGCATGCTACCGGAAAGGGTCGCAGTCCTAAGCCACTGTTTATTGTGCTTGTCGAAAAGAGCTAGGGGAATTTCCCCCGGTACAATGAACCTGTAAATACTGTTTATAGCGTCTGTCTTCCTGTCACGACCAGTGGAAGATTAGCTCATCTGTTCATTGAGTTCATTTGAGCTAAACTGGTTCGAGATCACTTTCCTTTTTTCCCTTTTCAAACCCAATCCCTGTCTCTCGAGTCATATAGTGTAAAAGTACGGTACTTGTACTGAAAGCCAACGTGTACTAGCTACATAAAACTTAGGGACATAACTGTTTTAGTCTGTGCCGTACCACAAATGTACACGTATCTATTAGGGTTTCTGATTAAGGCATTACGATTTACGCTGTGAACGATACGCCCACTTGAAGATCCGACCGGATCTATATCATACCATGTACGTGTATGTAGATTGGCAAGGACATGTAGAAGAGGACTAGGCACGGGACTATCAGTCCTTCTATACAATGTATAAATGTACATGCATGTAGTAACATCCATTAGTTAACTTTTTGATGCTGTTGCGTTTTCAAGAATATGATCACATGCTCCCAAAGTTAAGAATCAGCATAACATCAAATAACCACTCTCTGCGTAGATGAAGGTTAGACATCCAGGTAGTTAGATGCACAAAAATAGTTATTCAAGCAACTGGATAAAATTGTGAAACAGTCAGACGTTTCATATAGCATCCGCTTTACTGACGAAAGATAGCGGATGCTGTCTGAAATGTTTGACTGTTTCAAAATTCTATCCAGTTGCTTGAGTAATTATTTATTGCACTCTCTGCGTAGTTGAAATAAAGTTAGTATGAAAAATCGACTAGACGGTAGATAAGTGATAGAAACGTAGTCCATATATGTATATGTATGGTCTATTCAGACGAAAAGCTTCCACATGCCAAGAAATATCTACGAAATCTCCCTGCATCTTTCTGATGATCCAAGTTCTTACGTTAGACAATGCTCATAGGAAAAGTGAACAACGAAGTGTCTTTTGAACTGTATATTTGTTTAAATCTTAAAGCCGAAGTCAGTTCGCCATAATGCACCAGCCTACATGACAAAAATGCTTAAATGGCTATCATCCCCAGTGCTCAGAGTTTGGACACGCACTGCCACAAAGCAGCTCTATGGCTACGACCATCACATGCTGGACACCCCTAAGGCAAACGTGGAAACCCTCAAGGGGAGCCTGCAGTACCAAGGACCACTACTGTGGAACAAACTCACTGCGGACCAACGGCACATTACAACAACGTCAGCGTTTAAAAACAGACTGTAGCGAGACTGAAACTGATTGGAAAAGGTTGAAATACTGTGATCACGATTTTATACGTCTGTACATGTAACGTTATCTGTACATACCTGTGTTTTTCTTTCCCTGATTGTATTCTTAATGTTTGTACCCAGGGTTATCTAAAAATCAGATCCGTAGATCTGAGATGTACTCTGGTTAAATAAATAAATTGAAAGCTTGAAACGCATGAGAATAAATGTGATGGACATCTGAGCAACAGGCGTGACTCATAAAGTACGTGACGAAGGCCAACCTGTCCCGTTTATTGCCCCCAATAGACCTTTCTCACGCGGCGGACATGATAGAATGAAAACGAGGCCCATTGTGGCAACCATTAGACCGATCCTAACTGTCAATCACAATTAGCAGTTTAGCCAATGATCACCTGATAATTCGAGAATCGACCAATAAGGAAGTGGTTGCATGACCGTCAAATATTTGGATTTCTATGTTTTTATTTTGCATTTCTACGTTTTGAGAACTATGGGGTCGGTCAACGAAGCTCTAAATTGCTGCATCTTTTTTGTGCATTACATTAGTTACGATATTGATATTTGGATATCATATTTTACAACTTAATGTGATTTAGGAGGAAACTAAATCTGTACATTATTTTTGCTTCTTTGCCTCATTGGCCTCGTCTTCATTCTATCATGTCCGCCGCGTGAGAAAGGTGTATAACTGATTTCGTGTTTTAACTCGTTTTAAAATTGGTATTTCCTCTACATGAAACGCAGTACTTTTATATGTGTATTGAGGAACATGCAGCCACGTGAAATGATCGTGCTAACAGGTGTCCAAATGTGTGAAGATAAGGATGGGAGCTTCTTCTGTCTTAATAGGATCTTCACGCCGAGACCGACTTTTAACGTAAGAAGCTGATGCGATTTAGTGATTCTTCAGACTATCTTTTACGGATACCCCAAGTGTTCTGAATGATAAGAATTTGGACATAATATCATATCGCCCACAGCTGTGTATGATATGTGACGTTACGTGGGTGGACGTATGTCAGAGTTGTTATCTTGAGCGTGCATGAGTCGTCACACGGCTTTACTCAATTACTGAAGCTAGCTCTTAATACACTGTATACTTACTAAACACGAGATCGTGACCGGAATGAGACCCGGCTGCACAGCCCTGACAAAAAATGGTTTTTAAGACTTTCCATCCTTAGGTCTACTTTGTCGCCAGACATCCTTTCGTCGTACTTAAAATTTTGACAATACGCATTCATTTTTCGTTCTTATGATGATACACATGTACACTACTAGTCTCTGTAAGTTATATACTCTGTTTGGAGGTAAATTTCCATACTTGCATGTCTGCCTTGTCCCACAAACGACCAGATCAGTAATATCCAAGCATATCTGTACACGTAGGTTGCGAAGACCGTATCCAACTGGCAGAAAGAAAAATTTCATTGCAATAAAAACTCCTTCTGCCAGTTGGATACGGTCTTTGCAAACGTTGGGTCTGCTTGGAGACTACAGATCAGGTCGAGAGACCAGATAGTTGGGTTTAAAGGCACCCAGAGCATTTTATGAGGCTTGAAAACCGGAAATATTCTAGTTGCTGTAATCTTTATGAAATTGACATTCAATGCCACTGTTTACCACATTTGCGTGAGGATTTCTTATCAAAAGTGCTCAAAAGTGGCACAAAAATAAGCTACATTGTGATATTTTAGTTTCACGCTCCTAGTGTAAATGGACCGATACGTAGAAATGCAAAGTTAAAACATAAAAATGCAAATATTTGACGGACATGCAGTCACTCTCTCATTGTGGGAACCGCTAATTGTGGTGGACAGTCAGGATCAGTCTATTAGGGCTTGGATTTTCTACCAGGTCTCTCCACACAACGACATCGTATCTTTGCTCCTTTAATATCGATATGTAATGGTATAGTGTTATTGAAACTTATTATGTGTAGGAATGACCAGACATTGGAGTATTTTTATTCAACTTTCAAGCCTCATAAAATGCTCTGGATGCCTTTAAGACGATAACCGAAGAGAAAGTTTTGCCCATTGCACATTTTCACCTATCCTTTGCTTATCGAAGAAGTTTATTTCGAACTACATAGAGCAGCTCAGTCAGCAAATTTGAATGATGAACTGAATTGCATGCAGAACAACAGGCACATCACTGAGATGTTCACGAGGGACTGAAACGTGACATCTTGACAAGATTTTATCTGAAGAACAGCACACAGTATCATAATGTTTTAATCAAGTTTTCTCTTGCTTGTCATGTAAGCAGCTCTTCCAATACACGAGAATCCCCTGAGGTCTTCGTGCAAGAAATAATCAAGTGGACCAGAAACGGCTGAAAATTCTTTCGTAGGACTCGGTGGGAAGACCCTGTCCCGATTTAAAGGCACCCAGAGCATTTTATGAGGCTTGAAACTTGAATAAAAAGACCCCAATTTCTAGTCATTCCTACACATAGTAAGTTTCGATAACACTATACCATAACATATCGACATTTAAGGAGCAAAGAAATAATGTCGTTGTGTGGTGAGAACTGATAGAAAATCCAAGCCCTAATAAACTGATCCTGACTGTCCATGATTCACTATAGCTCGCAAAAGAAAGGTCTGGAATCCATCCCATTCTACATGTAGCTCCAGGGTGCTACTTTGATCGCATCTATTATCAAGAAGAATATGACTTTCTCGAATTATAATGGAAGCTCATCTGTGTTGGTAGTAATCGTTATACAGTGCTAAACTTTCGTCCAACACAAAGGTATTCACGGATCGAATTTTCGACGACCACTGTCGCCTTCTTCAGGATCAATAATGACCAATCACTGCCGAACGTAAACTCGCGAGAGTTACAGACATGTGACTTTATTGACACGTGTTATTGCGGATGAGTGACGTTAGTAATTGGTCAAACGTGCCAGGAAGTTTAAAACGCCCACTGTCTCTGTTGAGTGATGGCTTGAGTGCCCTGATGTATATGGCCTCCTTTATACCTCTCGACTTTCATTTGTCACTATTCATCGTCGGCTGTCGCAGACGACTTTCAAAACAAGTGTCCCAGCGATTTCGCACCCCCCTGATTTTGCACCCCCCGGTGCGAAATCGCTAGCGATCTTGAACCCCCCAGCTACAATGTAGCGATCTCGCACCCCCTCCTCGAATCCCCTAGTGATTTTGCACCCCCCAAATATTTGGTTCTCTGTCTGTGCAGCAATCATATTTAAAACTGCATTTTAATACAATAAATCCATAGTTTAACGTGGTAATCGAGAGTATTACAAGTTGCTGTGTCTGACAGAACAAACATCTAAGGCTCCGGGAGCCTATGCCCTGGACTAAAGTAACGCTACTAGTATTTCAGCACAGCGCGATGATGGTGATTCTCTATGCACGATGATTCTTTGCAATATTGTTCCTTAGTCAAGAGGAATGTACGATTAGTTAATAGTTTTATTTCAGTGTTCATAATTGATTTGTCAAATTATCTTAGAGACTTGAATAGCATTTTATCATACAAAATCATATCATATATTGAATGGATGATGTTAAATTGGGTTAGAAAAATTATCAAGCCTAGGCCCAGCCCCTGGAGCGTGTTGAAGATCTGGTCTTCCCATCTTCCTCTAGGGCGACCTCTAGGTCGCTTCCATGACGTGTTGGGTTCCGATAAAATCAGTTTGATGGCGTCTTGAGTAGGAACCGCCCTGGAGACGTGGCCCAGGAAAATCATCTGTTGCTTGGTGATTTTACAACTAACCGGTAGTTGGTTTGTTCTACAACGGACTGTTTCGTTGGGAATGAAGTCATCCCAACGGATGCAAATGACATGACCATGCCTACGACTAACTCCCAACCATGTTCTGCAGAAGGTGTGACAGAGACCTCTAGGTGTCAACATTAGATAAGACAATGCTGTGATAAACGAAAAATGTAATAGTATAACATTACATCAATCATTAGCTAGTTGACTGTTTATGTATCACCGCAACAATTCTAATTAAAGTAAATTAATCTGTGAGTTTTCATTACATGACATTTTCGGCTTCAAGGTCATTAGCCAAGTTATTAACTTAATGCCAGGTAACAATAAATAACACATACACATAGACTATGATTAGGTCTGATCATGATGCTTGGAGACTTGTCATTATCAAACTGGTCACGTAGCACATAGCTGTAAGTACAACCACGAGACATAAACATCGCACTGGTTCAAGGACCTCTCAGGTTTGCTTCTGTCACGTTCTGTGAATAAAAAAGTGTTTCGGATAGCACAACAGCGATCAAGGGCGATCAAAATACAAAGTTTCTGAAAATCGGACAACAAGTAGTACAAAGTGAACATGTGCGTTACCAAGCGTACAAAGAGTGACAACTGTTAAGAGAGAATACTATAAGATATATATAACCAGATATTGAATAGCAAAATGAAAGGATGACTGAAAACATGGGAGTAGTATGCCATCTGGGACTGACAAGGAATAGTTGATAATCTGACGGGGTTTGATTATGTTCAAGCATACTTTTAATAGTATTGGCATTCAACTGCCTTGCTAATGAATCCGATGGGGATCAAATCCGATGAAAGATTGATTTTAGGGCTAATTGCCTCCGGCAGACGTGACAACATGCCACGCAGTTAGACATAAATAGAGCTCTTGTGTTTTTACACGAAGGAAATTGAGATCAAGCAAGACTCAAAGTCTTTAATACTCGAGAGATTTCCAACATGTCAACAGCGAAGAGAAGTTCCCACGCTGAAACGCGAAGGTTGATTCGTTGTTTCCCTAGAAGGGAATTAAGATGTAATTAATCTTACAATAGCGCACCATATCATATCATCTAATTACATCGGAAAGTCGGAAACTTCAATCAATATTCATTGGATTTTGATTCACCTTAAGCCGAAATTGGCATAAACAAGGTAGGATTAATCCCGGCAATAGGAACTATAGTCAGGGGAGCAGTGTGAAAAAATGGTGGCAAAGATAAAGCAAAACATCGAATGCTCAGGACTGTCACTGTACTCAGGAACAAACACACTATCTCAATCCCCTCAGCAAAAACACAAATATTGAATGAAGACCTTTATTGTATGTTCGTGCCCCGAGGGGCTAGATACTGGTCGTTTAACACAAACCTATTACTAACATGTAAGTGACATATACAGTGAAATATATACAGTACATTGTGTAAACATACATGGTAGACGAAAGTGATAGGCTAAGCTAATCGAGTAGAATCAACGTCTTCTCGCTTCTTTGTACACGTGTAGATGTATGAACAGATCATGTTTCTTATACAAGGTTTGTCTAGACGCAACAAAAATATGAATTTATCCGTTGCGTTTAAATATTCAAAGTATGGGAATTTCTCATTACTACATTTGAAAAGAACATTTCTTTCTATATCGTCAAGTTTACAATCTAAAATGAAGTGCCGCTCATCTTCTATTTGATTTGAATTACAATATTGGCAAAGTCTATGTTCTAGAAGCGTGTGGTTGTGCCCTCCTGTTTCAATATGTAATTTGTGACAACTAATCCTGAATTTAGTAACAGCTATTTTGTGCTGTATGTTGTTTATAGATAGATACTCTTCTCCCTTATATATTAAAAAAAAACTCTTTTCTACACCAGGCAATCAGATTGTACAACAAACAATAAAACCCAGTGTGCAATAATGGGCACCTGTTATGCCAGGGACGTATGTATGGATGTATATATTAGACATATTGTATATAGGTGATGATCTCTGTTTTTCTTGTAAATATTCATGTAAATATCACCACCATCCAAGCTTGTTTTGTCTGCCAAGGTTTGATATTTGAATAAAGAAAGAAAGAATATTTGCTTTGCAAGACGTGTTGTTTGTGAAGCCGAGGACTCGATGAAGTAACGGCGCGGTCACATTTCGTAGTACGCCGTCTTACGATATTGCAGAAGTTTGAAGCAGCCAGTGACAGAACCAATTAACGACAAGGATCTAAAACAACCTTTTTCGAGTAACAAGACAGGTGAATTTTCTTACGACATATGCAGGACTATGCCAAGAATGCAGTTTTCGCATTTGAGGAAATTCCTACACTTAGCTAGCTACACTAGGTTGTCTTGAAATTGCGGATGATGCAGTCTGGGTGCCTTAGGGAGTACCTTTAAAAGTGACTTGTGGTGGCTGTCTGGTACATGTACGTGCTAGACATCACGAAAACCCGTTGGTTCCCTTCGGGGAATATAGACTACATATATACAAGACCAACTCCCGCACCGTGGATTGACTTAATGAAGAATACCAACTAAATCCTGCTCGCTTTCTACGGGAGATCTACTCAATCTAGAAGGACCTGAATCGCAAAAAGCGGGAAAATGTCAACCAAGTCACCGGAAGTGCAAGCAGTAATGTCATATTTCGACATTTACGCTTTTTATTGCTGCGTCAATATTTTTTCGGTAAATGTGGAGGGAGGACCTTTTCGCGTGATTGATTCAACCTGCCCCGCAAGGAGATGCGAGAGCTCTAAATGTCATTTTAGAGTACTCTTGCAAAGTAACGCAAAGCCGTGTGCATGTGCGTAATCGTGTTTTCTCAACAGCGGCGCTCCGGGAACTGGGAGCTTGAACAACTTTACGATTCTGCCTTACAGCCATACACAAGACCAAAGAAGTTCTGGTTTGGCTATTATATGTTGTTTTTTAGATAGTAACACTCTCCTCTCGTCTTGTGTATGGCTTTAAGTTTGTACATCTATCTATTCAGATTTATCACATGTGTGCAGATTAGAAACCACATATGCTAGTGTATTTGGAATTTATCCAGAAGCAAATCATCATGATTTAATACGTTGATGAAGGTTTATCTGTGAAGGCTGCAGCAGGGACTGCCACTCGCGGATCGGACTGCACAGCCACCGGAGAACCTGTTCCAGGAGAGGGCGCGTGCCATCGTCTGTTCAGACGGAAGGAGGCCGATGATGATGGATGATGATGATGATGAAGGTTAGACATCCAGGTAGTAAGATACGCCAAAAATAGTTACTCAAGCAACTGGATAAAATTTTGAAACAGTCAGACGTTTCAGACAGCATCCGCTATCTTTCGTCAGTGACTAAAGAAAGATCTGGTAGAACTAGTTTTTATACCAAAACTCTGAATGGATATGTTAATGAAGTGAAGACAATTTCAGATGGTAGCGGATGCTGTCTGAAACGTCTGACTGTTTCGAAATTTTATCCAGTTGCTTGAGTAACTATTTTTGGCGCATCATGATTCAACATCGATACCAGACAAAAATAAAGGAATATGCATGCAAGAAAATCATGTTTTAAGGCATGGAAAGATAGTAGAGTTATGCACAATATTGCACAAAGATTTTGAGCACATTGTATTATATCAGAAAATGCCCAATCTGACACCATACAGATCTAAATCCACAGACTGCATGTCACATGCAGATGGAAAAACAGCAATGTTCTACTTCAATAAGATCTCATGTTTTCTGAAAGTGCATAGATTATTGTCATGTCATTATGACAGGTATGTACGAAATCGTACAAACTGTTAGCATTAAAAAATGTTGACAACAACAAAAACGGCATTGGAGGACATTTGTAATAAATCCCTTCATTTTTTTTAAAAGAACGTGTGTGTTTGACATTCGAATTATATATAACATTTCAATCATTTTGAATAATAAAGGGTACATTCAATTTAACTTGAGCCTTAGAGTTGCGGTAGAACATGCTGATGCCATAAATATTACAACAGCATCAAGAAAAGGTCCTATTAGCTTTTAACAATTCCCTTCTATGCTAATTTGTTTATCTATGATGACAGAGGCAGCTCTGTATTATGCCTAATTGCAAGCAAAATTCATCTTTATATCTTACTGACAGTTCGTCTAAATGGCATCTTATGCATTACGCTGTAACAGCTGTTTTACAATAACCCCGTTTTCTCGACACAAGGACCATAGAGATAGAACTTATTGAATTCAGTTAAGTGATTCCATGTATACTAAGGAGTTCTAAAAGCAGGTAAAACAAACGAACAGGGTAAATTTAAAGCAGCATAAGATTGCAACAAATTTATGCACAATCATACAATCAAAATCGGTTTGTACAGTTTTATAGACTCTTAATTCCCTTCCTGCGTGCTTGAATTGACCTTATCTATAATAGTATAATGTAAACGCTGGTTTAAAGATATGACAATCTTAGGTGTTACACTAAACTACAGATTTAAGTTTTATGTATTTGATCAGTAAAAGTTCCAGTAAAATTTGACGGATCTTTAATGTATCTTAAATCGTGCTCAGGAACCATTTCAATTAGCAAAATTACAATTTTTAGAACTATTCAGCATTATCCTTGAGGCCACACCTTTTTAATTTCCTGGTTAACATATTTCTTTTACAAATCTTAGCACAAGGACATCATTAAAATAGAAAGCTGGGGTGAAAACTTGCACCTGACCCTGTTCACTCCCTGAAACTGTGTGCACCAAAGTAAAAATTTTCATCTGCGATCCTGTTGTTTTCTAATCTAGCATTTTTTTCTAAATTCCATTAACCATGAAATTGAATTGATGTGGCCTGAGGACAGGCCCATAAATGGCTATAATCATTATAAATGTACAAAACGCCATCGGCTGTAAGATTACTGATTTTTCAAAAAGTTGTTTTGATCGCGGAAGTTGGAAGAGCGGCGTTCTACGCAGAGGTGTCTCCACCCATGTTTGCCATCGTAACTACATCCGTGCCAGAGCTATAGAGAGCATTATCGAATCCGACCGAACCGCCACTGTCCATGCTCTTAAGTAGGGGAGGGGAGCCTGCCCTCCGCCGCACGACGAACCAACCAATGGCTATCCCCAGGGCAAGGACAACGACCACGGCCAGCAGGATAGCAACAGTGGAACCTGTGTCCAGGCCTCCACCTGTATGAAAGAAAAGGCGTGGAAATAAGAAATTTGACTTGTTTACCCATTGTACAATAAGTGGACGTACAAACTACAAAGAACAAGAAATAGTAATCCCTTCAATTACCAGTGAGAGTTATAACTGCGGAAGGGCCTTTATATCGGCCATACAGATATAGAATTTTTGCCAAAAGATCTTTAGATCACCAATAACAATTACACTGCTTAAAGAAACTCTTCGGTTATTTAATGACAAAGGTTCTCTAAAATGATAGGTAACAGTTGTGACACTTTGCATTTGATGTCACTGTATCATCATCACTTTTTACACACAACAAACAGCTGTATGGGGCACTTCCTACTACATGTATCTCTTTAGAAGTTAAGCGTCGCAGGTTAAGCCTCGGTGGTCACGTAGTTCCCCTTGACTAACCAGCTGTTAAAGTACTCTTTTGGACCCCAGAAGCCAAAAGGAGAAGAGGCTATCCATACTCCACAGTAAAGAGCATTATCGAATTAGAAACTGGTCTAAATGGAAAAGACCTGACAAAAATGATATGTAACCGAGAATACTGGAGAAACTTTGTAGACGCTTCAACTCGTTAGAGTATGATTATCCATCGTATGTTGTCTCTATGGTGAATAAAAAGTCTCCTTACCGCTTTGCTTCTGAGGTGAAATATTGCCATCGCCGGTGAAGACTACAGGAGGGCGCTGGGTCCCGGTGACTGGCCTGACTGGGGTCGGTGTACGTGTCGGGGGGGTCCGTGTGCTCTGCGTGTTGGGGGTTCTTGGGGTAGTTGTGGTTGAACCTGATACTGGGAAGCCTGAGCTCCCTGTGATAATCAATACAGTTGATTTAAGAGTTGTTGCATGAGAAAATTAACCAGGCAGAGGTCGGAAGACAGGGTCAGCCAAAGTGGCTCATACTTTGTATGTGTGATAGATATGTGGAACTATTCAAAGGGAGCTTAGGCCACACCAATTTAATTTCTTGGTTATCAGATTTTCTTTTTGATTTAGCCAAAAAAAATCATGAAAACAGAGGGCTGGGGTGAAAACTTGCACCTGGCCCTGTTCACTCCCTGAAATTGTGTGCACCAAAGTACAAACTTTCCTCTGACATTTTGTTTTCTTGTTAATTTTCCAATCTAGCATTTTTTAAAGATTCTGTTAACCAAGAAAATTAAAGTGGTGTGGCCTTAATCTGTGACACTTTGCATTTGATGTCACTGTATCATCATCAATCTTCAACTTGCCATTCATTTGCCGACTTTCCATTAAATTCTTTCAGACACTTAATTTCTCATCATTAGGCAATGCATCTCTGTAATTGTTATCACCAATTTGCGGTGGCATGGTCTTAGGTGTTAAATATAATTTGTTATGTACATCTAAGAATCAATGGAAAAAATAAAAGTACACGTCCAAGAAACTCCACCCACCTGGAGATTGTTCACAGACGTACGGTTTGGCGGTTGCACAGTCCAGGTCGTTCCATTTGCCCACCTTGCCCCGCACAAACATCTCCACACAGTCTTCTCCGGTAGCATGAGCGTTGTTGGGCTCACCAGGATTCCACATACTGTGGAAATGTACAAAATTATCATTCTATACAACGTGAAGACAATTTTGTTTTTCTTCTTGCTCTTTATTATCCCAAATTAAGTAACCAACTTTCAACTCAAATGAGTCTAATTCATATTTGGCAGGCATCAAAATGAACTTATCCCTTTTCTCGACTTTCCAAATGTGTCCCAGTTAATTCTACATAATTTGACACTATGCTAACGATTTGTTTTACATTGTCTAGAATTTGATTAAATGTAATAACTGTCATCCTTGGTTGATATTGTTTTTTTGCCATATTCATTTGCCACTTATCAGTCACTATTGGTTCTTTTTGTTATTCATGTTCTGAACGTTTTGTTGATAATGGACTTTTCATATTCATTTGTCCACATAAATTCTGTTTGATTTCAATGTTCTGTAATCTTTGGTTGATATTGATTTTGTTAGATTTATTTGCCAATGATACTGTTATTACTATTTTATGGATATTACTTATATCTACACAGTAGCTCATTTCTGTTTCCACCTTTACTTATTGTTTTGGATCCGTGGCTTATGGTTATATTCCTGTACTTTGTTTTTCTCTTGTTTTGTTCATTTTGTGAAATGCGATGAAAAAATTAAAAGAAAATGAAAAAAATTCTACATATTTTCAACTGTCTTGGAGTAAGCAACTGGAGCAAACTGTGGTATCAATAGCCTACAACGCTGTCGACATAAAAAGATGTTGAAAATCCATAATATTGACTTAAGCCTAATTATCAAGCTCTTACTTATTTCAGTTGCACTTGGCTGCTTAATGTCATCCATTGCACACAAAAATATTACTATAATTGAAAGTTTATTGCAAGTTCTTGTCCGTAGGCAAATACATTTAACAGGAAAAGAACGGACAGACAGTGAACAATATAATGATAACATCTGATTCTAAAGTAGGATCGTGAGTTCAGCTGCCTTACGTGACTGTTGAGTCGAAGGGTGTGTTGTCCACCCACTCAAAGTTCATCTCTCCGGGGATATCGTGCAGTCCGATCCAATACTGGCCTCCATTGTTGGGTAGCAGCTGGGACATGAATAGCTGAGAAAAAGGAGGGAAATACATTTGTTTGAACACAAGTATTTGAACACATTTGTCTAGATCTGGACAGCAAATTGTCTCTTTAACATAGCCTGGGTACCATCCTCCGTAGTATGGCTGAATCTTTTTGCTTGCCAACTCTGTGGAAGCGAAAAGATTGAGCCAGCGGTTACTACGAAGGATGGTACCCAGGCTATCTTCAACTTGCCATTAATTTACCAACTTTCCATTACTTCCGCTATGAGATATCCCCAACTTAAAGCGATGTCTGACCCAGGTGTAGGTTTGTTGGACATTTACACAAAACATCCTGTGCTATAATTTGGAACATTAGAAGCCAAACGTAATATATGTACAATTGTGATACAGGGTATGCTGAGGAAGTCAGTTAAACCTTTTTTTATTATTGGTCAAATTTATATAACTGTACATAAAGCACCATCCAGCAAATCATTGTCTAAAGACATCATTAGGAATGTCTGAAAATTTAAATGATTTATCTCCGCTTTGAAATATATGTCTTTTGGGCAATAGAATTATCAAGACAATTTTCGGAGGCTAAATTTCTGAATATAACATTGAAGGGCTTTAAATGTAAATTTAGTCCCGTTTTATTGTTATACCAAATTTTTACTTCGTTCCAAAAGGAGACTACACAGATGTAATGCCAGAAGACATGAGTGTATGTTTCTTCTTCAAAATGGCAAAGGGAGCATAAGGGGCTATCTACACGTGCACACTTCAAAATATACAAAAGCCTATTGGTAGGCAGAATTTTATGAATAAGTTTATATTGAAACGATCTAGAAGTTGGGTCAATGGTACATCGTAATATGGAGGCAAAGACTTGTTTCCAGGGGATTGGAGTGTCAAAGAGGTACAGCCATGATAATTGCACATTGTGTGGGACATTGCACATTGTGTGGGACATTCTCGGTTAAACTTTACCATGGTGTTGTTGAATGCATTATTCATTCGAAGTGTTTCCAAAATACAAGGGGCCTGATGCGCCGTAAAACACAGCAAGATCTAAAGTAAGGGTAAGGCTTTTCACCCACCTGTTCAGCTCTAGTTGTGATACTGGTAAGGTCTGCCATGTAGGCCATAACTTTACCATGGTGTTGTGGAATGCACTACTCATTTAAAGTGTTCCTAAAATACAAGGTGTCTAATGCGCCGTAAGGTACGCTAAGCCCTGAGGTAAGGGTAAAGCTTTTCACCCACCTGTTCAGCTCTAGTGGTGATACTGGTAAGGTCTGCCATGTAGGCGCCACAGGCTGTTCTCGCTGACCTCCAGTCTTTCGGGTCCTCAACGACGAGATAACAGGACTGGTGATAGGCCAGCCATCCGTCAGGACATGTGATCAAAGTTGGGACTGTAATATAATAGATTGATAAGTTTATCATAAATTCATGCCTGAAGGCTAAAAGCTAATATCAAGATGGATACATGTTGATGAATAATTATGACAGTGTAGGATACAATTTGTCAAGCTCTCTGAAAAAATTATGGTTAAAGGCACCCAGAGCATTTTATGAGGTTTGAAAACTGGAAATATTCTAGTTGCTACAATCTTTATGAAATTAACATTTAATGCCACTGTTAACCACATTTGCGTGCGGATTTGTTATCAAAAGTGCTCAAAAGCGGCACAAAAATAAGCTACATGGTGATCTTTTTGTTTCACGCGCCTAGTGTAAATAGACCGATACCATAGCCCTGACCACCTCTGTCAAAATGTAGACATGCAAAATTAAAACATAAAAATGGAAATATTTGACGAACATGCAGTCACTCTCTCATTGGTCGAACCGCTAATTGTGCTGGACAGTCAGGATCAGTCTACTTGGGCTTGGATTTTCTATCAGTACTCACCACACAACGACATCGTATCTTTGCTCCTTTAATGTCGATATGTAATGGTATAGTGCTATTGAAACTTACTCTGTGTAGGAATAACTAGAAATTTGAGTTTTTTTATTAGTTTCTAGCTTTGTAAAATGGTCTGGATGCCTTTAAAAGTTAATGGTCTTGCTTTGTTTTCTCGTGCAATTACGCTTAAATGTGTTATTAAGGTAAGTCAACTTGAATGTGCTCCTTACTTATTGGGGTCTTGCAGACGTATCCTCTCTGTGCGAAGCACTCCTTGTCGTTCCATTTGCCATCCCTGTACATCTCCACACAGTTCTCCTGTACTGTGTCTGTCGGGTCGCCGCCGTTGTTGTTGTTGTTGTTGGGCTCGTCCTTTGCCCAGTTGGCGTAGCCGATGGCCGATCCATCGTTCCAGACAAATGACTCTACAATGATGACAAAAAAATGATCCAATTTTAATACAATGAATGTCTGGATACTAAAACGAAAGACAGAAAATTTTAATGTTTTATTCCGGAATCGATTCTTTTCATGTGTGTTCCATTTAAAATTTGTTCTTGACTTGTAAAAAATTAAGCATAGTGCCATTTTAATACTATGCATATAGCGTTGATTAAGTTCATAGGAAAATTCCTCATTCTTATAGTCCTGATATATACGTCTTCAGCTGAAAGTAGCCTGAAATCCCCATACAAGCAAAGAAACATTGCATATTAAATTTGGCTCCACCCCTGAAAATATTCTTAGGCTTCAGCCCTCCAAGTTTCATGCTTTCATCGCTGACTAAGCAATTGTTACTACCGGTATATTTTTCATTCATTTCCTGGACTATCATATAGAATTACAGATCAAGAGATGAGTGTAGCTTACGATATCTGTCTCTGTACATCCCGATCCAGACGTTGTACCTCAGCCCACGATGTACAAACCCGCGAATCTCTGTCTCAGCATGAATACTTGCCAACTCTCCTCCCCTGTTCTGGCACTCAAATACAGCCTCGTACCAGGTGACCTGGCCAGAATAGAAAACATTGTTAGTGGTACATATTCGTAGGTACAAAATGTGTGTGCGTGATGAAACAATTTGACAAAATTGCAGTCAAACCAGTTCAAGAAGACCACTCAGGACATAAAATCTGGTCTATGTGGACAGGTGGTCATTATAGACATGATGCTTGTGTCAACAGAAAGAATAACCTAAGGCCACACCAATCTAATTTCTTGGGTAACGGATGTTTTTTCAATTTTAGCACGCGGACATCATTAAAAGAGAAGGCTGGGGTGAAAACTTGCACCTGACCATGTTCACTCCCCGAAACTGTGTGCACCAAAGTAAAAAAACTTTGCTCTGAGATTCTGTTTTCATGTTTATTTTCCAATCTAGCATTTTGTCAAAAATTCCGTTAACCAAGAAATCAAATTGGTATGGCCTAAGGGACCACCAAAATGTGGTAACACTAAATTAAATGTAAGGGTTTAACTGTGTTAGAGATGAAGTGTTGTCAAGAGATGTTGGTTTCATTAGGTGTCTTTGCTTGTAATTTAAGTTCTTAGGCAGTAAATTACCAGACACAAAAATATTCAAGTTTTAACTTAAACAATACCATGTATTTGAATGATTTACACACTAGGGAGTATTCAATGCTATCTGGCCTATCCTTCTGTGCACACCTGTTTTGCAGGGTCCTCGCCCTGCTCCATGTAGAAACAGCTGTTCCCTATGGAGAACCATGACGTGTCTGGGCAGTGGCCAGGAATAGGGTAAGGAGTTGGTGGTGCCATGTCTGTTGAAGTAAATATTACGCATTGAATTTAAATCATCCTTTGGTGTCTGTATATTGGTTGGGTGACATATTCTGTGTGTCTATAGGGCAAAACATTTTGTATCATCTTTATTTGCTATCAGCTATTATTTGCTATCAGTAGCAATCTAAGTTTTTTTTCCAGTGCACTGCAAGAAGATTTCACAGCAATTTTAATAAAACACAATCGTTATAGCAAGTATCGACAATTTGTACAAAGTAGTGTCACTGCCATCATTGACAGTTCTACTTCATACTCAAATATTCTGATATTCCATTGAACATAATTCTTGACAAGTTCTAGAATTTTTCATTCAATTGCTGCTGTTACACATGCACATGTATCTCAACTCGACTCAAGCAGTGTTCTTCACAGATTGTCTTAACAACCAAGAAATCAGAACTTTTATGTGAAAGCTCTGGTATAAAAAACTTGGAAATAATAACTGTTACATATACATAGAACTCACAGCGAGCAGATTGATATTGGGATTAGCAGAGCACTTTGGATTTATTCTGAAAATCTCAAGATTTTGTGCTAGATCTTGAGATTTTATTAGACAATCTTGAGATTTTATGAGACAATCTTGAGATATTTTAAAAGGTCTCAAGATTTTTCCATTGGCAAGATGGTTTCAAAGCATCTCAAGAGTTTTTTTCACAACATCTTGCATCTTGAGACATCTTGATGAATGAAAAAATCTTGAGATGCTTTGAAACATCCTAGAGAAATCTTGAGACCTTTTCAAAGATCTCAAGATTGTCTCATAAAATCTCAAGATTTACTACAATATACACTTATTTTCGACAATTATTGCAAAACAGTCATACTAGAGAGATAAAAAGTACAGTATTACCTGATGTGGTCTTGCAGAGGTACGGCAGCTTGGTTGCACATTGGATGTCGTCCCATCTTCCGTCAAACTCCATTGCCACGCAACCTTCATTAGCTTCCCTACTCGGCTCATTCTCACCCCACCTTGTGTAGAGCACCGGCCAACTATCATCCCAACGGTATACTCCAGGGCTCTGGGAAAAGAATCATGCTTTTAGAAAGAACATTATGCCCCTTTCACACATCAGGAAAATTGATTGACAGTCGAGTCTGTGAGCTCTTAATGACACCTCTCCATCACTGTCCAATTTTCAGAGATCAGCCGATGTTCACAGGTCTTCGAGCTCTGTTCAATGTGATAGGGTAAATTTTCAAGGGAAAAATTATGCCCGAGTCTCTGGCGATTTTTTGATTTGGTAACCTTTTGGAGATTAACAAATATGGCCAAAGCTTGTTGACCGAGTGACATTAGTGCTTTTAAGACAGCCCTTTATCAAAACGGATTCCTTGTTAGTCCTACCTGGTGAAACTACAGAGCATAAATTCAACAGCAAAATCTTCTAGAAAAGTTTCAGTCTAAGTTTCAATCCATTTCTTACATGTATTTTAAGGACTACTGACATGGAATTTCATGCCATTCTGAGTCGGTCACGTGTCTCTTACGTCACGTTCCAGAAGTAGACGGGTCCGTCAACCGAAAATTTTGGTAAGTCCCAATTTCTTTACAGTGTTGGGTGATATGTTTAATCTAAGTTGATAATGAATTCTACCGACACAGATGAACTTTCATGCTAAGTAATTTATGCAATTTTTCTCATACAGAAGCAAATATCTTACATCCATGTCGGAGAGGCCGATCCAAGCCTTCCCCTTGACAGCCGCCTTGAGGAAGTTCTCCTCGTAGACGTCGACCACACTGGCTAAGCGGGAACGCATGGAGCGGCACCCCTCGCGGGCCTGAGACCAGCCTTCCAGGGGCGTCCTCATCAGTTGGTAACAGCTGTTACGCCAAGGCATGAAGCCGGGGATCGCGCACGGGTTGACTGGAGACTGGGTCGCTATGGTTTCTATTGGGAACAGACATTGACATCATATATTATGATAATTATTATTATTGTTAACTGCAATTTTAGAGAGGAAAGTATGTAAAGACATATTACTTAAAAATGGTAAGTTAGATTTATTCAGACACATACATGTAGTCTGATAAATATTTTCATCTCACTAACCAATGAAGGGGATTCATAGGAAATAATTGCTGCCATTTGCTGAATGTTTCCCTACTTGCGTCCCAGTAAACAACATCTGTATGTGTTTGACCACTTTAGAAAAAAAAATTAGAAAAAATTAACGGTTCTAAGTGGCAAATGTGCTAGATGATGGCGCATCGGCAACCAAATCCGCAGTGTGTTTTTTGGCACACAGTTTGACAGATTAGCCGAATAGGCTCGGTGGGCGTCACTCCACCGTCCGGGAAGGTAGTGTAAAGTGTCTTTCCCAAGGGCACAACGTCGGGGCATGGTGAGTATCGAACTCGGGACCTATTGATTCCGAGTTCAACGCTCTAAGTCCTCTAACCGTTACGCCACGTCAACGTCATGTTACCACTTTAGGAGCAACTAATAAAAGAAATGTACAATTTTAATTGATTCAGACACATAATCTTAATCTCTCATATATTGTTATCATCAAGTTGTTAGTGGCCTGGTCTATGGTCTAATACAATATGTGCGTTTTGAGCATCAATGGAAATGAACAGACTACTACTGACTACCCACCAGGAGATCGTTCGCAGACATATTTCTTGGCGGTTGCACAGTCCAGATCGTTCCATTTGCCCACGTTGTCCTGCACAAACATTTCCGCACAGTCTTCTCCGGTAGCATGAGCATTGTTAGGCTCACCAGGATTCCACATACTAAGGGATAAAAATATCTGTTTCAGTAACAATCTGACTTCTTGTTTCTGTTTAAAGTCTAACCATAATCAAATCAAAACACTCATGCATCGTGTTGAAATATTATATATTTGTCAGGCATCAAATTATGCTCCTTTTCTTAAAAATTTCCTTTCCTCTCCTTTCACTGAAGTATCCCAAAGTTATATTTCACCTGCCCCATAGTAAACAAATGGACTAGTTCCCCAAGCTGTTTTGGCTGGATTGCAATGTGGGCACTTTTTATGTTACTGTATCTTTGCGTACCCTAAGCTTACAGTTAGCCCTCGGGCATGAGTTTGCAAAGGACGGTTCTACAACATTGTACCTCATTACACTGAGGACATAAAAGGATGGTGAAAAATTCATAACATTAGTTCCAATCAATTTCCCACTTCTTTCAGTAACAACACTTTGCTAATCTTTTTGTAATCGAATTGCAGATTACAACATTACAGTTAACAGCGAGCAGATTATTATTGGAATGAGCTGAGCACTTTGGACTAATGCTTCTGACCGTTTACAGCATACATATCCAATATTTTGTGAAACACTTCTCTGATACACAACGGATCATAATGACCCTAGCGGGAGGCTTCACGTTTCGTTGAAAATGAAAAAAAACTCAAGATTTATTCTGAAAATCTCAAGATTTTGTGATGAATCTTGAGATTTTATGAGACAATCTTGAGATTTTATGAGACAATCTTGAGATCTTTGAAAAGGTCTCAAGATTTCTCCAGGCTGTTTCAAAGCACATTTCAAAGCATCTCAAGATTTTTTTATCGCATGTCAAGATGCTTTGAAAAAATATCAAGATACAAGATGTTGTAAAAAAATCTTGAGATGCTTTGAAACCATCTTGGAAAAATATTGAGACCTTTTAAAAGACATCAAGATTGTCTCATCTGTTTGGGGTCATTATGATCCGTTGTGTATCAGAGAAGTGTTTCACAAAATATTGGAATATGTACCTTTAAGCTGTAAACAGTCAGAAGCATTAGTCCAAAGTGCTCTGCTCATTCCAATATTAATCTGCTCGCTGTTTTACTACTACTACTGATAAAAACATCTAATGTATATAAGAATATGATTTCTGCTTTTTTATCACCTGAGAGCTAGGCTGTAGGATGTGCCGTCCACCCACACGAAGTTAGTCTCTGATGGGATATCGTGCAGTCCGATCCAATACTGGCCTCCATTGTTAGGTATCAGCTGAGTCATGAATTGCTGAGGAGGAGAAGGAGGGGTGATTCGGTTCAATCTACATTATTCTACACATGACACATTTCCACGCTCAAAACTGTCCCTTCAAATTGTCCTTATATTACATGTATGACAGTTCCATTCATTTCATGACGAGGTATCCTCAACCTGTTAGTGATGCTTGGGCTAAAAGTTGGAGGTCACCAAATCTATGCTTTGCTATAATTTAAAAATTCCACAAGTCCTTTTATCTGTTACTAATATCATTGATAGTTTCTCTTAACTCTACATCTTACATAATGTAAATGCATTTAAGGTTGCTTATTTCGCGGTAGTGAGAAAATGGAGTGTTTGCGTTGTTTTTAAGTTCGCGTTTGAAACCATAGTAGCGCTATATATAAAGTCATAGGTAGGGAAAAAGTTTTGCGCTAGTTTTAAGTTTGCGCTGAAAGTTCACCAACCTCGAATATAAAACCACCGAAAACATTTCTGCATTTACAGTATTACAGACACAGATCAGCAACTGCCACGGTCAATTGACAGGAGTTTGCCGATCTCTAATTGAGAATCTGTCTCTGCCTGAAATCACTCTGACTCTTGAAGGCTTTTTCCAAATCCAGCATCTTACAGACACACAGGTCATCAGCTGCCACGCTCAATCGCACCATGGCAGTTAATGACCCGCATCTGTAAGATGCTACATTTGGAAATGCCAGCCTGGATATTTCTGTCTGAGACAGTGTGCTTTAAAGAAGAGAACAATGTAACTTCCTGTAGTGTGGCAGCTAATAGCCCATTCCATATGAATAATGAGATGATAGATTTGGAAAAAGCCATCTGAAGTTTTTCAGTGAGCCAGGGTAAGGTAGTTACGTTCTTATCTACACAGATTGTCACACCCTTGTCTCAATTGAGCATAGCAGCCTATGACCCGTGTCTGTAAGATGTATGAATTTGAGAAAGCCTTGAACAGTTCTATAATTAACACCTAGAGAATGGAGGTTGTATAACCACCTAATTAACCTTTAACACACTTACGTAGCCATTTGGCTACCAATTTTCTATTGGCTTCGGGGTTAGCCAGCAGGGAGGGGGTTAAAGAAAGGATCCAAACCGATGAACCTCCTTTTCGCAAGATTCTAAAATGTGCCTTGCTCTTCTATGTCCAATTTCTTGACAAGTATCATCATCACCATCATGGGTACCCCCAGATAACCCCGCGAGGGGCAAAGTAGAGGGGGGGGAGGTCCCAGGCTAAGGCCGGCAGGCCTCCAGCCTGGCACGGTATGACTCAAAGGTGGGAGCCGATACAACCATGCCAGGCAGGGGGATGGTGCCGGGGAAGAACGAATTTTTGTATGTGTCTGTCAGGTCGTTGAGTGTTTGAAATTTAAGATGGTGACTACCCCGGGTGCGCCCCAAGTATATACAGCCTGAAAACACGACAGGATCTAAGGTAAGGGTAAGGCTTTTTACCCACCTGTTCAGCTGTTGTAGTGATACTAGTAAGGTCTGCCATGTAGGCGCCACAGGCTGTTCTAGCTGAATTCCAGTCTTTGAAGTCCTCGAAGACTTGGTAACAGGACTGCTGATAAGCTATCCATCCGGTTGGACATGTGGTCTCAGCTGTGGAGATTGGTTAGAACAAAACACTCGTTTTTTCTCAGATTCAAGGCATTGTCAAGTTCAGTTCAGTTCATCCACTGTGAGGTGACACCATTGTCTCCACAAGTCCCTGTCAAGCATAGCATGACCCTCGCCAAATCACTCGAGCAATCGAAGCTGTATAGCCACCTACTGCCCCCCTCAAGCTTAAGGGTTGATATCAGCGGCAGGTCAACCCGTTCATGTCATAAACTTGATACTGTGTACTGCAGAACTGAACGATACCGATCAAGTGCTATCCCCTATATGGCGCTGTTGCTAAACTCGTAATCACAATGCCTACGTTGCCATCGTTTTTGCGTTACTACCATTTTAGCGAAACCAGTAACTTCAAGACATTATGTTTGATGTTGAAGATGTTAATGTGGAGATGTCTGATTTTATATATCTAATATTTCAATGTATATTTACTATTTTAACTGTTAAATTACTGTGTATTTTGATAAGATAACTTTGCAATGCCCGGCAACAATTCAGCCAATTTTCTGCCACCGTGGGGCACGTTTTAGCTTGGATCAAATAAACCATTGACATTGCAGAGTGCAGCTCATCCTCTTGTAGACCCACATCGTCATTGCCCAAGTTAAAGCAACATTTGTTTTTGTCAGTCTTGTAGAATAATAGACCACCAAGTAACGTGATTATACAATACAAACCTTTGTAGGTCTGACAGATGAAGCCCCGATCCTTGCCACACGCCTCGTCATTCCACTGTCCTACATTGTCTTCTAGCACGTACATTTCCACACACTCCTCAACCTACAAGACAACAAGGAAATTTACTTGATTGACAGTCTATCGTGATGTGAGAGGTACTTGTATGCAACATAAAAACATTAAACATTATACTCTCTGAAAAATTAGACTTAGAATTACTATTAAAAATGCATTATACTCTCTTAAAATTATTACACAAAACTGTTTGCCGACAGATGTAACATTTATTGTGGGAGGATTTAATTTACATGTCATTAGATTAAAATTTTGCCCAAATTGAAGGTTTTTTAGACAAGCTGGATCAAGTTAAAAACTTTCAATATACATATATATATATATATATATATGCATGATACCGACAGTGAGGATTTTTTGCAATGCATTGCATAAATATGGTGAGGTGAAAATTTCAAATTGGAGGTTAAAGGTGCCCTAAGCAATTTTAGGGGGTAAAACTTGAAATATTCTGGGGAAAGCAATTCTGTTTGGTGAAATTGAAATTGACGTTTACTTCCCCGTATTAGCACATTTGCATTACTATTTCATACTTTGGTCGTTTAAAAAGAGCACAGAAAGAAGCCACAAAAGGAGTATTGTATTTATTGGTACCACCCAAAAATCAGCCCAGAATCCAGCCGTAACCGTTTTCCGTCGACAATTTTCGTTAACTTCCGGCCCGAGCACATTGAGCCATGACCACGTGATTATTTCTCGGAAGCGCTCGGGACTTATCGGTTAGAATCGTGCATGTTCGGAAGATTAGAAATGATTGCTGGCCTCCAAGTGCTCAGATTTTCAATGAGGTCACACCACACAACGACATCGCATTTTTGGTCCATGATGGTCGATTTGCAATTGGATAGTGTTACTTAAACTTACTTTGATCACGATAGAAATCACTAAAAGATTGATTTTGAAAATATGACTTTCAACGCCCTAATATTGCTTAGGTTGCCTGTAAGTAAAAGATTGCACAGAACGTACATTAGACATCCAGTCGTTCGGTTCTCCGTTGACCCAGTTCGTGTAGGTGACAGGGTGTCCGGAGGTCCACAGGAACATGTGCTGATTGACCTGCTCGGACATTCCAATCCACAGGTTGTCTTGTCTCACACTGTATGGCCACAACTGGGCAGTCAAGAAAGCTGCAGAGAGAATATGAGAAGTCATATTGAGCATAATTAGGGATGTATCCAGGGCCCGTTCCTCCATCCCGGGCACTGTCCGTCCGGAAAATCTGAACTTCATCATGAAGATATGTTTTTCGTAAGCTTAAAATGACAACAGTTGATCAAATTTTGCCTTTTCCTTGCAATGCCCCAACTATAAATTAAGGGTGAATGACCCTTTTGAGGAGACAGCGCTGAACGTTATGTTTCATATATGCAGCCTTTCTTCAAGATCTTTTAAATTTTTTTTCATACAAATGCAAATTTGCACGGGCCTGCTTACAAACAAAATTACAATACAAATACATGTATATGCAGCATTACAGTCTACTTTCCAATATATTATGATTTTGTGGCTGTTCTATGATGAGAGCTTACAGAAACTTTTACTGGAGGTATTTCTTTTACGAAAACAGGACAAAATCTTCACACAGATGTACTTCCTGATATGAAGTTTATCTGGTCTCTACACATAGATTAGCTGAAATTTGAAAAAAAGAAACACATAACACATGACAAGAACAGACCTTGTTCAAACTCGTCGTTGATGGCAACAAGGTTAGCGTACTGGCCCTGGCTCTGACAGAATGACCGAGCTGCAGTCCAGTTCATCTTGTTATTATTCTGCAGGTAGGAAAAAGATAGAATCAGTTTTAGTTTAAGATAGAGCGAGTGCAGAAACGATCACTTAGAGTAATACTTTGCCCCGAATACGACTGCTAACACACGGTTCTAGCTCTGGACATCACTGGCCTTTCTAGACTAGATGCCAGACGTGTCGAACTGTGCCTAAAGTTTGCTCGATCTCACAAGCAGTGGCAGATATCGTGCTTGGCTGCCATCACGAAGGTCGGCAATAGAACTGAGTGTCCACAATAGAACACTCAGAAACAGTACCAATCTGACACAGTTTAAGTGTCATACACAACGTATGCTATTGTGTTGTCTGTTGAATGCCAACAAATGATAATACTTCAACAGACTTTTATTTCTTGCAATCTTAGACTCCATCAATATCTACATGTAGTTATATAATGAATAATAATGATGAATCTTAAATTTGTAATGTTTTGTAAAGTCCTGCTGACATATGTAGGACATATTGTGTACAAAAGCCGCAATTCAGCACCTGTGCTGCAAGTTTTTTTTGTAATTCTTTACATTGAATAAACCATGATCTCTCTCTTTCTCTCAGATAAATTCTGGATTCTGACTCAAGTTCCCAGAATTCTGGCTCAAGTTCCCAGAATTCTACAGAATCGGGTTAATCCCTAGGGGTCATCAGTGGCTACTACATATTTCAAACTTCATTTTTACCCCCAGATATTAAGCCATTTGGGTTTAAGATTTGGGTTTAAGTTTGAGGTAGTCCTAAATTGAAATCTATAATTAAACTGGAGGCTGTTTGTTTTCGTTGAAGTATACATGAATACTCTCAAAGTTCACTGTCCTTTATACTCACATTGACTTGCAAACAATAAGTCTCAAGCTACACACCTCAACCCAATAGCACTTGTTTCCTCCATAGTCTATCCAGCCAGGGGGACAGGTACCCTTCCATGGGTCAGTGGGGGGAGGCACGGTAAGTGGAACAGCCGGCCTCTTGCAGATAAAGCCGTTGGGAGATCCGCAGTTTGCATCATTCCATGATCCTAATGTACAGTATAGTTAATGAGTTGACTGCAGAAATTATGGACAAAATCATATGTGCACATGTATCCAACAATTAAAACATGTAGAATATTGGCAGGGTAATGTTGCACATCCTTTCCAGCATTTTCTGTGTACTGTTAACAAACTTTAAGACTTCATTTCTTTCTCACTTAGCAGCTTTTTATACATGCAATAACAGCCATTTGAAAAATGGGGAATTTCCGACCCACCAACCAACCAAACCACCAATTTACTGTAATAGAGCTTACTAGCCTAAGGATTTTACCAAACACATTCAACACTTAGTTTTGTGGGGTGAAAAGTTGAGGGCCATGATGAAATGTCCGGTGGCATGACATCAATTTCAGTCTGTAATGATACATGTACATACCTGTGCCCTTGTAAATCTGCCCACACTGTTCTTCGCCGAAGCTATCGTTAGGCTCTCCGTCGTTCCAGTTGAGATAGACATATGGAGAGTTGTCGGACCAGCTGTGTCGTACAAAAGATTAAACAAGCATGTTGCTTATGATAACTTTTGCAGGGAGAATACTTCTGACAGTGATATACAATGTATGGACACTATATGAATTCCTCCAAGATTATATGAGCCTTGAATGTATGGTGTAATTAAACCTGTACATTTATTATTCTACCTCAAGGGCTGTTTCATTTTAGATCCCTGGGGCACTGTACAAACATGTCCTTGACTACATTTCTTAAAATGCTGTTCTCATATATTGTGTGTAGTACCATCAGCATCATTCTGTATCTATGTTAGCCAATATAATCGCCCTTCAGCCTAACACAGCAGCTGGTCACGACCAAAAGACATGTCACACCTAACGTCTGCACATCTAGCTGTAAGGCCGCAATAATTTAATTTCTTGGTTGAGGGATTTGATTTTTAAATTTAACAAAAAAGGAAAATCATGAAAAAAGAAGGCTGGGGTGAAAACTCGCGCCTGACCCTGTTCACTCCCTGAAATTGTGTGCACCAAAGTACAAACTTTCCTCTGAGATTCTGTTTTCCTGTTGATTTTCCAATCTAGCATTTTTTTTAAATGCTGTTAACCAAGAAATCAAAATGGTGTGACTGTGGCCTAAGCCTTGTTTAAAACTATCTAATGAACAGTACTTTGTGGCAACACTGTGACAGTTTAGGTGAGATTTACATGTCACTAGTCTTAAAGAACATTGTGACGCCAGTACATCATTCTGTCAAACGAGAGAAAAAATCCTGAAACTTAAAAACTGAAAATATAATGGGAAAACATTCCGTGTTTGTTGCAACTGTTGGCTTTCTAGTTGCATGATATATCTCTGCCTCAAGGTGGTAATACAGTAGGCAAGATAATCTATATTGAATATTTTGCAGTAATATTCAACATTGTCAATTCATGCTTACATGTGCTTAACTTGTAGCAGTTGAAAAAATCTTAAAGTTAGAACGACAAAAGAATTTTACATCTCAATGCTACCAATTTGAAATTGAATACCTGCAATTGCCATTGTACTTGAATGCTGGCAAGGTTTCATTTGTAATCACTTTCTCAAAGGGATTCAGTCTACCACCACTGGGGAAATCTAAAGCCTTGATTGTCCTTGACAATAGCCTATGTAGTATTTCACAATAAATTCTCGAAGGGGTCTGAGCTATTTATATAACAGTAAGAGGAAAATTGTAATAAGATGATACCCTCAACAAATTACCGATAACAGAATAATTCTACTTCCCTTTTATCTAGCCGGTAATTTTACCTTGAATTGAAATGAATGTTGCTGGCATCAATGTGTGAACATCAATCACTCTCACCACCTTAATTGCCCACATGTAGAATTTTCCATCCTTCTTTAAATGCATTACACAGGAGCTCTTGATCCCAAGACTTCAATCCCCAAAGGGATTTTATTGCAAGGAGAATAAAGTACATGCATCAAGTGTTTACTATCAATTTGTGTGAGGGAAAGTGCATTTCTCCTTCTGTGAATAACAGTGTTCAGATAATATTGTCTCCATTTATTTTTGTAGAAAATGCCAAGAAGATGAATTTGAGTTCTGTAAAATTGATTCAATTAGGTTTGCCAGGACTTCAATTTGTAGTAGGAGGGGAGAGGAGGCATTCACTGTGTTGTAATTTCTCCGTTGAAACAACTATGGTACCACAATGCAAAACAGAGCAAATGTTTTTCAGTGTTATGAGTTTGTAGTGAGGTACAAGCGGAATTTAAAGTGATGTCCCTGTGGCGCAAGCGGTAACGCAATCACGCTGCTTCGCCATCTGGATCAAATTCCATGGATCCTAGGACCTGCGTTCGATCCTCGGGGTCGACTCGAGCTCGGACATGTTGTAAGGGATTGCATTCGTCATTTCGGATGGTGACGTAAAGCCGGCAGCCCCGTGTATGAGGGAGCTTCAGGCATTAGCCTCAAGCGTCAAACCTCCGCACGTAAAAGAACCCAACACACTTATCAAGAAGAGTGGGGTGACCCGGTGTGCTTGGCCAAAAACCTGAGCCGTAGTGAAGCTGCTTTGCACTACCGTACCACTAGCTACTTGAAAAAGCATCATGCTTCACCTCAAATGAAATTGCCTTGAAACAAAACAAAGCTACATACCTGTAGATCTGATTCACACCATACTCTCGAATTCCAAGCCAGAAAGTGTTGATTCTGGACCGGAAAATCTAGAAACAGAGAAAAAGTAACTCAGTTATCAATTTGGCATTTGACTACCGCAGGTATATAAACTCTAGCTTAGTTAGGTATGACCATCTGGACATCATCATATTGTGAAACCTTTGTGATGATTTCAACTTGCTTGATCCTTAAGTTTTTACATACAATCTACATGCTACATGCAGTATGCAACCAAACAACATACGTACATATGTTAGAAAGAAGCTCATTTATCTTTATTAGTAATATTACTAAAACTCAGCATGTACTTACAAAAGACCTCATTTCAGAATGGTATTGACCCGAAAAGAAGGGAAGAGGAGCAATTTAGATAAGCTATTCCCCCAGAAACAAAGCAGTTTCTACTAGAAATGACTTGACTTGTGACTGGTGGGGTCGTGTGGTGCGACGCAAGGTGTTCGGCTCAGAATCAAGTGGTTCCGGGTTCGAATCCTGTCATGTCACCGATCTTGTGCCCTTGGGAAAGGCACTTTACACGACCTCCCTCACTCCACCCAGGTGTAAATGGGTACCTGACTTCGGTTGGGAAATGTCTAATTGAGGTCACCTGGTGGCGCAGTTCCACAAAATGCCAGTGTGGATAAAATATGTGTAAATTGTGAATTATGTGAAAGCTGTAAACCCTGCATCAATTCAGCATTAGGAAGGCTGCCATTGCGAGTAATTTCTAACAAAAAAAACTATGAGTTACATTTCTGAAGATGAAGTCCTGTTCATCTGGGCTAGTGATGGACGTGAGGTCTGCCCCGAGCAGGAGACATGTCTGTCGTGCTGGCAGCCATCCCATCAGATTAGTGTCGTTGAAATGGTAGCAAGATCCTCCATAAGATACCCAGTTAGGGTCTCCATCACAGTAGCTATCTGTAATGAATAGAACAACTCAATCTATGTGTACTGGTCATCATCATCATAAGCATTCCACTTTTCTTGCAAGAAAACTTATGCAGAGGCCTTCTAGGACTCAGGAAAAGATCAAAAGAAGCAGGCAAAATGCAGTTTTCAAATCAAAGTGGAGCATATTCAAGCATGTTTTTTTTTTAAAGCTATCACAAATTGGGCAGCTGCAGAGTAACATCAATTTCAGCACCGTGGAGACATGGTTTAAGACAGAGCACCATGGTTTCAGCACCATGGTTTTAGCAACATGATTTCAGCACCTTGGTTTCAGCACCATGGTTTTAGCACCATGATTTCAGCACCATGGCTTTCAACACCATGATTTCAGCACCATGACTTCAGCACCATGGTTTTAGCACCATAGTTTCAGCACAACGATTTCAGCATCATGGTTTCAGCACCATGATTTCAGCACCATGGAAGACATGGTTTTATCAGTTTTCAGCACAATGGTTACCTACAATGGCTGACTTGGTAACATAGTTTCAGGAACTCTTTAGATCATACTACATTGCTGATTTAGTCATTTTAGAAAATATGAGTGTGTGTCTGATATCAAACACTAAATATTTGGCTAAAGTCAAATGGATTGAAAATTGTTGGCCAAATATTACAACCCAGTATAGAGATAAAGAATTAGAAGTTGCTGGCTGATATGTGAATACGCAATGCAAGACTAATGATACTATTACAGTGTTTAAAGAGCATTCTGACAGGTTGTTTTTCATGTCTTACGCACCACAGTGATTGCAGTAATCAGTGGCATGCATTCTCACGCATGAACAGTGTTTCAGACACTGGCACAGTTCTATAGTCTTAAAAAGAACCTTTGCCTTTTCAATGATTAATGGTGCTCTCCAAACCAGACACATACAACTATTCATTACCTTCCCATCCTGCATAAACATACATCTGCAAAATGCTTTTTCTGAATGTCAGCCACGCATTCAAGGAAACCACCTACGGACTAATAATTCACATCACAGTTTGCTGACATTTGTGGGTCTGTAATGATGGAATTTATGAAGCCTTCTCAATGCAAACTTTACATGTGTAATTTGACGAGAAGACTGATGTCACACTGACATTGTTTTCTCTCTCTCAATTGGTAGGTAAAATTTCTTCCTTTCTAATTTATACGATGAAAAAAAAGGGGTTACTTACATGTGACAGGTGCTATTGTTGTCACCGGTATTGGCTGTACTCCTGTGTGGCAAATAAAATAGATTAGAATGAGACAACAACCGAATTCCTGGCGCTCACAAACGTTGAAATATGTCTCTACCATAACGCATTAACATTTATAAATAGTGAAAACATGGAGACAAAATTTCTGGATCTGTTGCTAACTTGCTATGTAAGGCCACACCAATTTAATTTCTTGGTCAACAGATTTTGTTTTTGATTTAAGCACAAGGACATCATTAAAACAGAAGGCTGGGGTGAAAACTTGCAGCTGACCCTGTTCACTCCCTAAACTGTGTGCACCAAAGTACAGACTTTACTCTGATATTCTGTTTTTATGTTGATTTTTCAATCTAGCATTTGAAAAACTGTGTGCACCTAAGTACAGACTTTTTCTCTGCGATTCTGTTTTCATGTTGATTTTTCAATCAAGAATTTAAAAAAAGATTCCGTTAAACTTGAAATTAAATTGGTGTGGCCTAAGATGCCATACACAGAGTCTCTGTACCTCTTCTAATCTTGCAGAACCAGTTACGACTAGCACTACAGTCCATGTCATTCCAGTGAGCTGTTCCTGAGTTGGCGACCATCTCCACACAGTGTTCACCGTCCCCAGCATTGTTAGGCTCGCCGTCATTCCACAGCGTGAACCCAACAGGGCTCCCATCTGTCCACGTGAATCCTGGAGAAAAAAGGGTTGATATACAATTATGACAATCATCATGATGAAGATGAACAACACTTTATCCTAGATTGTCCACGATATCATGATAAACGCTCAAAGCTGTTCACCATTCTCTCTGCTTGTTCAAAAGAATTTGATACATTCCAGTCTATAGTCATTCCAGTCTATAGATAAATTCGAATACACTCTAGAAGGAGACAACCCTTACTGTGTACAAATAGGTAAATATATCAAAGAATGTTTAGATGTTAGAACTAATAGTGTAAGTAACACGTTGAACTCGATATGTTGAAGTATTCATATAGTATTACTTAGGTTAATCATTTTGTAAACCATTGTTTGTTGTTCGCATGTATATTTGTAGAAGACCGTACAAAAGTCGCTGTACTTTTGTCGTGTAAATAAAGATTTCTATTTCTATTATCATCTTAGAAAATACATGTAAGGAAATGGATTTCATTCTAATTCATATTCTTTTACCTTGGACCACCTTCTCAGAAGCAATATATGTTATGTAAAATACCTTTTTAAACAATGCACATTGACGGTCTTTAGCACATGAAAGGATTTAATATCAATACATTTACCATAAATGAGATATTTTCCAAAAGTTTCAACAAGTAATGTTAGTGATATGTCACATTGGCTGTATTTATGAACAGTTACAATCATAATGACTTGCTAATAAATTAATCTCTCTTAGAAGGCAGTCATGTTGATAGGCTATGCGGTCATTAACATTTAAAATAAAACTTTTCACATTTCCATTCGTAAGACTATGTCAAAAACATCCCCCAAAAATTCAAAAGTTTGACAAACCATTCTCAACACTCTTGTCATTCAGTCCTATCCAGTACTGAGCAAAGGCATCACTGGAAAACAAGAAAGCAATAAATTGTTTGCTGGCATATATGAGTTCAAGTGCCGTCAACACATGACTTTGTATCTCATTAAAAATTGCACAAACATTACTTTGCAAGGCATCACCAATTCATTTTCTTGGTTATCAGACATTTTAATGTGAAAGTATACCGATTACACATCAGGCATAGGGCAGGGGGAAAACTTGAATATGACTCTATTCACACCATAAAACTGAGTGCATCATAGCATAAACATTATCCTCAGACTTTGTTTTTATAATGTTTATCCAGCTAAGGTCTCATGCCTGAATTAGTCCGCGTGTAGATGCCCAAATAGTGCGGGCTAAAAAAATATTTGGGCCCCAAAGGTCGGTGTTTAAGTCGATCATAAATTGCCTTTGATCGATACCAATTGATATAAAAAGTATTTGAGGTGAAAGCTTGTTTATGTCTGACAGGATAAGGCAGGAAAGTTTCGGCATCCCAGCGATTGTCGGCCGTACACGCTATTTTGACATGAGTACTGTGGTCGGGCTCTCTCGGCAACAGAGAGCCTCTTGCGGCTGGTAGGTATTTGTAGTTTTAAATGACATTAGATATCGCTCCCCTGGTTATATTTTGGTGACATTTTTTTCGTTGTCTAAAGAGCGTGTGGGCTTGCAATAGAAAGTAAAACATCTCCGGAAACTCGGTGTTTTTATTGAAATTACGGCCATGAAAGGTTCGTGTTTTAACGTTATATCCAATGGGATGGCCTAATTGCCGTGTGAGACCTTAACCATACTCTTTTTAGTGAAAACTGAGAACCAACAAATTAAATTGGTGCGGTCTAAGCACATTAATGCAGGCAAAGAACAGCAAACGAAATTCCACAGAAAAGCAGCTGTAGGAATTCAACTGTGTTTCCTTACTTCATTTGCGTCAGAAGGAAGGTTGACTCTTCAGAGCTGTGTATACTGGCAAGGTCCGCACCCTTAGACTGACAGTTTGCAAGTGCCTCTTCCCATGACATTACGTTGAACTGGTTTGGCGTGTTGATCTGTGAAAAGCATTATGAATCATTTATGCTTTTTAATAGGCACATGATCTGTGAAACGTGACACGCCACGACAACCTGGTCAAGACAATATACTGCAGGGCACTCTGGAAGGAGGTCGCCGCAGGGGACGACAGAGGAAATACTGGCAGGACAACATCGCAGAGTGGACGTCCCTAAGCCTGGCCGAAAGACTGACTGCTGCAAGAAACAGACGAGCCTGGAGACAGATCTCCATCTTCACTGCTACCTTGTCACCCTAACGACCCGGAGGTCAAGGGACTAGGTAGGTAGGTAGGATCTGTGAAATAGCTTTTCAGAGGGTTGGAATTTCCAAACAATAGGTAGGATGGACAAAAATCTAGATCTGGAGGCAGCCCTGCTACAATGTAATATATTTATTAAATGTTCTATTTCCCCACCATAATCTTAGCGAGATGCCCCTTAACTCACCTGGTAACAGTTGTTTGTTCCAGGTTGACCCACCCATCCAGCGGCACAGGGGTCTGTGGATATGGTGGTCTGCACCAGGGAAGGGTGGCGCGTCACGCCGATCCTCTCCACCTCACACACAAACTTGTTCTGGGAGTCACAAGATTGGTCGTCCCAAAGTGAACCACCCATGCCGGCATTCATGGCGACGCAGCTACCCTGGGTGTCATCTACACGGAAACATAGACCAAGTGCCTTCAAGTTACTACAGAATTGTTGAATCATATTGCAAGATCATATTTTACAATGGTAAAGGTCCCAAAGCTTTTGAGGAGATAGGTGCAGTGCACGTGGACCATTAATCCACTGTGTCTAGAGTATGGTACTAAAAGGAGGAGCCCATCTCTCTCCTTCCACCGTCTTTTATCTCCCTAACCAAAGTCAGGTGGAGTGAGGGAAGTCATGTTAAGTGCCTTTCCCAAGGATATAACGTCAAGCCAGGAATCAAACACGTGACCTCTCAATCTCATGCCTGCTATCCTAGCCAATCGGCCATCTGACGCCACATACTTAAAACTGTAGCTGCAATTGAAAAGCTGTCCAGACATAGATCAACTATTACACAGTTTGGTGCACAATCGCTTTGATTAAAATGACACCCAACCCATAAAATGTCCATTTCTGACACCGACGAATAATGATCATTTAACTTAAAAGGACTTAAAGTCAATGTGACCTTCCTCTTTCTTTGCACGCATGCATTTCACGTATACCTCAATATTGCTCCATCTTAATATTACATCATACGTGTTAGCACTTCCTATCATCATACTTTGTGTAGTCATATTTATTTATGCACTTATGTTGTCATGTTTCTATATGTATGAAAACATAAAGATTGTAATATTGTCCTTATAAAAACATTTTGGAAGGCATTCATCTTACCAGGTTGGAAAAGGTCCCAGTTGTCATAAGTGAAGGGCATGTTGTTGGCCCAGACATAATTAGTCGCTCCAGTGGAGGCATCTACAGTAGCAGACAGTCCTATCCAGAAGAAACCATTCAACTGTCCAAGCTGAGCTCCGATGAAGGACTGCTCAAATCTAGGAAATGAATAAAGGTATATGACATTAAAAACCATTTACACTCTTTAATGTATACTTACTTTATGAGACACTAGTAGCCACTGTGTATAAAAAGTACTGATAACAATAACTATTATTAAATAACTTTTTGAACCAGTGTATCAGATTACAATGAAACAGCTCATGATTAGGATGAATGGAATTGAAAAGTTATCATTATTTTGCACCATATGCAGCTAAATTGTGCATGGATATCACTCATCATCATCATCAGTCATCTTCACAATCAGGTGGAGCGGTCCAAAAGTTTACCCTCCAGTGCATCCATTAAGAGGCACTATGTTCCCAAAGGGAGCATGCAGAGTACAATGATCCTGTGATTGAGTGGCAGAAGATACTCTCCAAACAAGTTTGTTTCAGTTTCAATTTCAACCACAAATACATATACGTAAAAGCAAGATTGTCTTGGAAACACAAAATAGTTGAAAGCAAGATGGGGTCACGCTTATAATATAAAACCAATAGACACTTCATGAATACTCATCATCGGACTGTTTTTCAATATTTACAAGTAACAGCCTGGCAGGCAACCATTGGTTGTCTGAATTGCACCGTAGATTATGCTTTGTATAAGAGCTTGTTCTAAAAATGTGATTGTTTAAAGGATTTGCAACATTGGTTTTTGAACGTTTTTTGGCAATGGCAATTACTAAGTGCTGGTATTCATTTTACTGCTCTAAAATTACAATTATTTGGTACAATATCTATCGGTGTTCTTGTTTAAAATTCAGCGTGCTATTCTTACCTGTCCCGGACATGCAACAGCTCTCCCCCCTTGTTCTGACAGAAGAGCCTGGCGTTCTGCCATGTCTCATCATTCTCACTGATCAGGTAACATCTGTTCATGTAGCCCAGCCAGCCCTGAAAACACGCAACACAATCACTCACTGTTTTCATTACAGGCCTGAGCTTTATCATTTCTAGCAGTACCCTTGCCAAACTGTCGTCTAATGTACATGTAGCCTTAATGCCAGAAATGCATATGCAGCACCAATAGTTGGTTCGTGCACACTGCCATGGTAATTTCATAGTAATTATGGCTGTCCAAGTACGACTCCCTCAATGTCCTAGCAGCCATACTTTGAACCAAGGCTTGAACCGATTAGTTGGTATCTTTCCAGCATTTCTGCCACGGCCTTTAGTCATGCAGGGAGCAGAGGAAATCCAGCATTAATGACAAATGTGCTCAGCTAATGCGTGTGATGTGTGACATTAATGCTACATTAGACAACAGTTTGGCAAGGGAAGTTTAGTTTGTTTCATTTCAAGGCATCATCATTTGAGGTGAAGCATGATGCTTTTTCAAGTAACTAGTGGTATAGTGCAATGCGGCTTCGCTACGGCTCGCGTTTTTAGCCAAGCACACCGGGTCACCCCTACTCTTCTAGATAAGTGTGTTGTGTTATTTTACGTGTAGAGGTTTGACGTTTGAGTGTAATGCCTGAAGCTCCCTCATACACGGGGCCGCCGGCTTTACGTCACCATCCAAGATGACGAATTACAACATGTCCGAGCTCGAGTCGACCCCGAGGTTCGAACTCGGGCCCTAGGATCCACGGAATTTGATCCAGATGGCGAAGCAGCGGGGTTGCGTTACCGCTTGCGCCACGGGGACATGTACAAATGGATATGTAATAATATTTAAAGAATTCAGCCCCCAAACAATGAGTGGGACGGAAAAATTTAAGGCTGGAGACAGCCCTGGTTCTAGATTAGGAACAGAACCTCTAATTTTTACATTTGGCCTATACAACTTTGCTCAAATAACTTTTGATGAACATCAACTTACCCGTTCACAGCCTTGAATGGTTGGTTCGACTGTGGGTGGTGTCAGCAGTTGTTTAGGTGCCTCACAGATGTAGGGCATGGTGTTTATGCACAGCTCATCATTCCACTGGCCAGCATGTTCACTGTAGGTGGGACTATCAGGTCGCCCATCATCCTGGAGCAAAATATATCATCAATGGGGTTATAAAAAACCAAGGACCTGGTCTTCAACTAAGATACACACTATTTGACTCCTGGTAATTATAAGAAGTTGCAGCATATTGAATAGAAGCCATGAGTTCTTATTTTGTTACCTATGAATAAGAGGCTATGTTGTAATAGTTATCAAACTGGTGATAAAGGAGTACAATGAAACCTGTTTGTTTGCTTGTTTGTTTGTTTGTTTGTTTGTTTGTTTGTTTGTTTGAGTCTTTCATGAAAAGCTTTTAATTTTGGCCAGTTGGCCACTTTTCGTTGAGGTTATCATTGTCTATATCTATAGAGATTTGACAAAAATGGTCAAAGTAGAAAAGGGGCTACTACAGACAGGATTCTTAATGTCTGAATGGGAAAAATGATCTAAGGGACCACCAAAAAGTCTCAACAATGTTCAGGAGGTTCTTATTCAATGCATAGGTGGTCATTTGTAGTGTAACTGGTTTCGCTGTATTGTAAAACTGCCTACTGAAAAGAGCTAGATTTTGTCAGCCTTGTGTCAGATTTGATGCTTCCAGAGGATTCTCTTCCCTGAACACAAAATTTCACTCATGTGAAGCCCAAGCAATCTTAGGGCCCGAAAATCGGATTTTGAAAGTCAACTTATTTAGTCATTTCTATATATGATTAGTTCGAACAACATTATTACAATGTATAGCAACGTCCATGATGCAAATATATGACGTCGTTGTGATGTGAGAACTCTTGGCTGGAGTTTTTGTAGGCTTGAAAAACTATCATGGTATGGCACGATTTTGTGCGGTTTGATAATGGTCAAAGTATGAAGTTATTTAGCAAATGTGCTAAACAATGTTAGTATTAAATGTCACTATCATGAAGATTTCAGCATATTTTTACTTCCATTTTTTGGCCCTAATATTGCTTTGGTTGCCTTTGAAAACTTACAGCAACAAATATGGAGACGCAGTCCTCCAGTTGACCGTTGCCATGTCCAGCCCAGTTGTTGGGCTCCAGGACGTTCCAGTTGGTGTACGTGTTCCTCGATCCATCTGACCATTGGAAGTAGTTCTGTATGGCCTGGTCATTCAGTCCGATCCAAACCTGTCTGGTGGCGGCTACGAAGGAAGAAAGCATTTGTTAAGCTACGTTGATGAAGGTTAGACATCCAGGTAATACGATACGCCAACAAAAGGTTACTCAAGCAACTGGATAACATTTTGAAACAGTCAGACGTTCCAGACAGCATCCGCTATCTTTCGTCTGTGACTAAAGAAAGATCTGGTAGAACTAGGTTTTATACTAATACTATTCATTAGCATACAACTTTGTCTTAACTTACTATTCTATTGAACCATCTGAAATTCTCTTCACTTCGTTTAACATTATCTATTCAGAGTTTTGGTATAAAACCTAGTTCTACCAGATCTAAATTCCTTAGTCACTGACAAAAGATAGTGGATGCTGTCTGAAACGTCTGACTGTTTCAAAATTTTATTCAGTTGCTTGAGTAACTATTTTTGGCGTATTATTAAGCTACTGCAACATACTTGCAAATGTATGTTAACTAGATCCAGGCAATGAGGGACAGATGCATATAGGGTGCCATCACAACTTCAGACTGGAAAGGTTCGACATTTTGAAAACCCTTATGATAGCCTAATGCACCTCTGATGTTTTTGATTGCTATGATTTGATTTTAGTACAGTAATCAATAACTTGAAGAAAAGTACATTAAGTTGGTAACAATATCATCTCAAACTTTCACAATAAATTCCTACAGGAAAGAAAAGAACCACGTACCTCCAGCAATGAGGCTTGTGACAAAGTAGTTCTCGTTGAAGTCTGCAATGGAGACCAGCTCAGCATTCATACTGCGGCACGTGGTGCTACCTTCGTACCAGGAGGATGCATCCGTCATCACCTTGTAGCAGTTGCTGCCGTATGGGGACCAGCCAAGAGGGCAGCGCAGTTCTACGTATGGGTTGAAAAACCAAACTTGATTATTAGACGAGGATAGTAAGTAAATATTTCAAACAAAAATGTGACAGAACAACTGGAATTTCATTCATCAGTCAACATACTTTCACTACGACGGGGTTATACCGCCCTTTACGGGGTGATATACCCTTTCGTTGGCTGCCATACAAGACGGGGATGCGCCAGGTCTCCCGTCTGGGTGAATGATGTAAATCATTGTATGGCTGATACGAGACAGAGGTTCGCCAGGCCACAACTGGAATATTTTGAGGTATCACCTCACTTCATAAGACATTCATCTAAGAGGTATAATAATCAACTGAGGGTCCATGTTAATTTCAAACATATGAATCATTATAGAAGAGAATGTCAATTACAAGAAGAGTAAGACCAAAACATGATGATACTTACGTCCCATATCAAAGGCAAATGAGAAATGACTTGTCCAGTCGCCATACCTGTGAACAGGTAACAGGTCAGTTATTACAGTGGCAAGTACATTTTGAAAGTCAGGGAGTCTGCTGGACAATATTCTAATCTTACTTGCTGTTACAGAACAACCCTTAGCAGTCATAGATCAACATTATATTGGAAGCATAGAAGACTTATTTTCAGCTAGACTGATGACAAATTTACTACTAGCTTATCAATTGACCCTTTAGTCTGAAACATGCCACAATTGTTACAGTACTTAACGGTTAACCCCAAAACACTTTTTCTAAAAGCTGACCTGAAATGAACAGATGTCTTTTACAAAACATTGGCTTGCTTTTTGTTATTTTTTAGGAGGATTCATCAAAGTGTACTTACGAGCTTGAAGTGACACCATTTTGAGTTGATCCCTGGTAACTCGTCAGGCCGTCACTCTTAATAACCGTCACCCTGCCACCGTGTTCATTTGTGATCCTACCATCATGGAGGGCCGCTACACAGATGTAGGAATCCTGACAGAAACAGCCAAAAAACATACATTGAGCTTCAAGTTTTCTGTTCTAATTGTTATTTTCATCTTTGTGTACCTTTAGAACATAAGGCTAGCAATTATCAAAAGATCTATATATTAGGTATTACAACTGTTGTTTAATCACAAAATAATCTTAACTGTTGCATTCAGTGTACATTTTACAAAATGACACTTTAGGATGGCCAACTCTGCATATGCCACTGCAAAAAAATTATAAAGCTGCCCTTTAAAAAAGTGTGAGTGGCCATGATAGCACTGTCGGTCTGAACAGCCGTTGTTGAGCGAGAAAAGGCATGATCTTCAAATCACAATGCATGAGTAGCCCAGTTCTGCAAAATTCTGCAGACATCTGGAAAATAGAGCCAGATTTCTTCAGAATTCCACAGAGTTCTGGGAAATGGAACAGAATTCTGCAGAGTTCTGGGTACTGGAGACATAATTCTGCAGAATTATACCTTCCGACACTTAAACCCTCCAAATTGGTGTTTTCTTCCTTCAACTTGATGTTCTCTTTCTGCACATCATCTCTCTCTTCCTGCATGTAGATAAATTCTAAATTCTGTCTCAAGTTCCCAGAATTCTGGCTCCAGTTCCTCAGAATTCCTCAGAATTCTATCTCAATTTCTCAGAATTCTGCAGATTTCTTCAGAATTGGGTCAATCCCTAGGGGGTCATCAGTGGCTGTTACATATTTCTAACTTCATTTTTACCTACCAGATGTGATATAAAGCCATTTGGGTTTAAGTTTGAGGTAGTCCTAAATTAAACTGGAAATCCATAATTAGCCTGGAGAGCCTGTTCATCAAAGTTCACACTTACATCTGTGTAGATGCCAGTTCCCCAGAGGAAGTGGTAATTGGACACGCATCCTGGTGGACAGTAGACCCTGCATAAACATAATCAAGTTGCTTTAAGAACTTAAAGAAAGAGGCCTGGTTGTAGAATATCTAAGATTAATACAACAAGAGGAAGGAAAGTAGTACTGCGGGAGCATCTACTACGAAAAACTTACAAGATGTTGTGAAAAAAATCTTGAGATGCTTTGAAACCATCTTGAAAAAATCTTTAGACCTTTTAAAATATCTCAAGATTGTCTGATAAAATCTCAAGATCGTCTCATAAAATCTCAAGATCTAGCACAAGATCATGAGATTTTCAGAATAGATCTTGAGATTTTTTTCATTTTCAACGAGGCGTGAAGAGCCCCGCTGGGGGTCATTATGATCCGTTGTGTATCAGAGAAGTGTTTCACAAAATATTGGACCTGTACCTTTAAGCTATGAAAAGTTGGAAGCATTCGTCCAAAGTGCTCTGCGCATTCCAATATCAATCTGCTCGCTGTTTTAGGTTCAGACTGGCATATACTAGCTAGAAAATATCTATAACTTTCACTCACTGATATCTCATATCATCTTTGTAGTCAGCTCGAGTGCTGCAGGTCACAAGTTCTGAGGAAAAAATACAACAACTGATCACCTACTGCATGACTATCAAGGTGCATGAATGTGGTGTCATTTTAGTTTCTTTTTTCTCACTGTTCGCTCATTCTTACATCATGTGGCTTTCTAGACACACCTATATCAATCATAAAGCTCTATGTAAAGTAATCATCTTCATAACCATTATCAAAACAAACAACATTCATTTTCCTTTCTTCACAAAAGAAGATTTTCAATACAATAGGATCAGGGAGAATATAATTTGATGCCAAAACCAAATATCATAGCACTGAAGGTAAAATCAACTGAAGGTAGCACAGCTAATATAGTTTAAAGACGAACATAATCTACATGATTATATACCACAAAGATCATTGAGCAAATAGTACACAAAAGTACCTCCTGGGTCACATCCCATGATTTCCATTCTCAAGCTGACATGGCCGCTCCACGTCCGCGGATTGACCCGGAGCCAGCGGGTCAGGATTGGGTTGGGGAACATGTTGGTCACAACAGTGTTACGGTCAGAATTTCCTGCAAAATCCTGGATGACGACATGAAGGCAAATTAGATGATTAAGAAAGATACATGTTTCCATCTACCTCAGGGGACATAACTGAACTTTATAATGAAAGCTCATCTGTGTTGGTAGCAATCATAATACAATGCTAAACTTTCTTGCAACACAAAGGTATTCATAGATTGAATTTTCCACGACCACTGTTGCCTTCTTCAGGATCAATAATGATCAATCACTGCCGAACGTAAACTCCCGAGGCAAGTTTGGCCAATTGCTGACGTCATGTATCCGCAATTTTACGTTCTGCAGTGATTGGTCATTATTGATCCTGAAGAAGGCGACAGTGGTCGTCAAAAATTTGATCCGTGAATACCTTAGTGTTGGAAGAAAGTTTAGTATTGTATAATCATAACTGAACTTTGTAGAGGAAGTATCAATTAACTTGACATGTGAAGTCTACTTTTACAGCTGAATGACCTAATGTCACTTTGCTTTCTGTAAGTTTGCAATGTTTTTATGAGAGATTTCAAAGTTTTGCATGTTACAAATTACTAATGTGCCCACTCAGCTTTTCTCTTTACATTAAGAGGTCTTTTTAATGGCCGACCGATATTTTGCTTGACTCTATTTCGTACTTCAACATTTGAGATGTGGTCTCTGTATGTGATACCCAGAATATTCTCTGTGGTCTGTAATTATTTTCTACCTTTTAAACTGATTCAGAAGTAAGCTTTAGAAATAAAGCTTTCAACTGTCTTCACTGTACAAGCACAGATTTTTGTGATTTGGCTCTTGTATGTAGATGCTTATCAAGTAGTGCTGAGGACCGGTACTGCGGACTGGTACTGTAGCGGTACTGTACCGATATAGATTTACACCAAATATGTGCTTATTTTGTGACTGATCTCCTGATCTCATATGCAACACCAAACGTGACCAAAATGATACCTTGGAACAGCATATACAATGTAACTAATATGCAACAGATCATTCAAGCAGGCCGGGAGTTTTGATAGCAAGGCCTAGGGAGTTTGGCAGTAGGAAACCTAGTTATGGTCTTTAGATAAAGATACTGACAAATTGAAAACAGTTCATTTGTGTTTCTGTCATTAGTGAAGAAGTTCAGAAGAACACATGTTGCTTTTTTAAATTGTTCAGGTACAGGTACAGGTCCGAACTTGTACCTAAACCTCTGTACCGGTGCCTGTACCTGTACCTGATGTTACGTTTAGGTACGCAGCACTATTATTAAGCATAATTCTTACAGTTCCATCCCCATCTCCATATGTGCTCCAGGTGCTTCTGTCGTCGCTGTACTGGATCCGGAATGTTGTCACCCACTGGTCGTAGTCAGCCCTGCCCTGAGTCTGGATACCCGTCACACTGGTAGGATTCAGGAGGTCCACCTGGACATCAGAGATAATAAAGCGTCGTATCAATTTCCCACGTACAGAGATCATAGTAGGAACCTTTTTTTATCAGAAACCAAAGATATTCAACAGGAAAAACAGGTTTCATAGGGATTCAAGTAAAAAAAAAGACATACGATCTCTGCATTCTGACCAGTTGTAAAATAACAACAAATAAGTAACCTAAGACCCTTTTTTTAAAGTAACCTGTACATCAAAGTAGAGATGATAGTACTTACATACATAAATGTATGATCAGCACTTAATGCAAACCTAAATGTTGATAGAGTTATTAGGTCTCAAATGACTGTGTATCTCTGCTACATTTGACCCTTACCTCTTCCCTCATGACCTCAATGAAAAGCGGCCTGCCTGCCAATTTGAGCTTATCGTGAATAAACAAAGTTTCAAACAAACAAACAAACAAACAAACAAAAGTTACATAGTAACAAGTTTCCATACCTCTATCCACTGGTTAGGATCATTGGTACCGGCACACCATGCTCCGGCACCGCCTCCACCTTGGCCTTGGTGCAGACGGGCCCGCTCAGGACCATGTTGGTAGTTCCACGATCCAGACGCAGCAAGCTGGCTGTCGTGAATGTCCCCATTTTCCATGCCAAGTGGTTGTAAACAGGCTGCAAAATCCAAGTTTGTTAGTGATGCATTATCAGTGAGTTACGACTAGACAAGACTTCTTCTGATCACTGAGTCAGACATGAATCAAGATCCATCACATGATTACTGTCAGTAAAATAGCACTTAGACCACACCAATTTAATTTCTTGGTTAACGGAATTTAAAAAAAATGCTAGATCGGAAAATCAACATGAAAACAGAATCTCAGAGGAAAGTTTGTACTTTAGTGCACACAGTTTCAGGGAGTGAACAGGGTCAGGTGCAAGTTTTCACGATTTTGTTTTGCTAAAATTTAAAAATAAATCCGTTAACCAAGAAATTAAATTGGTGTGGCCTTTAACAATGAGTTATGGCTTGACAAAACTCTTTTTGATCACTGAGTCAGACATGAATCAAGATCTACAATATGATTAATGTCCGTAAAATAGCACTTAGGGCGTAAAGTATACTATTAGGCTTACCACTGAGGCGTCGCCCAAATCTGACTGCATTATTACAAGTAGGTGGCCTTCAAGTGACAGATAGATAGCGACCCACCTTGTCTCACACAACGATATGTCACTTCCAGATATTTGTACGTCCCAGGGCAAGGGTCGCCAAAGGCTGTGTTAGTAGCCTGCAGCGTGCACGTCTGTTGTCCATCACAGATCCCCCGAACCACGTCCGCGCTCGTGTCCTGCAGACAATTGGTTACAGAGATAGGGCTGTCCGCACAGATGGTCTGGGACGTCCGTCCGTAGTTGGCGTCGATGATCTCAATGACTTCGTCATCGTTGCAATTCAAGTCGAACTGGTACCTTTCACACAGATGGTAAGTGAAGGTGGCTGAAAATTACAGAGACAGGAAAAAAGTTCAAGTTTGTAACATGCTAAATGCCAAAAAAAGGATGGCTTGCTCCATAATTCCCTTAATGGGGTCAGCATCTCAGTTCAGATACATTAAGGCTACAAGATGATAGACAGAAACTATCATGAATGTGGTACTTTGTAGGCAGTAGTAGTGGGCAACCTCAAGCCAACCGTACACACGCCGTATCTTCAGAAAAGACGCTATAGCCACATAGTTGCTGTTTAGAACTTTATTCAAGCCCAGATTCAGACTAGTTTTGCCTAGGTGTGGCTTTCTCGATGGTATGGCGAAACTAGTCTGGATGTGAGCTTGAATAAAGTTCTAAACGGGAACTTGCGGCGACAGCGTCTTTTCTGCATTGCGGCGTGAGTGTGTACGGTTGGCTTGAGGTTGTCCTTACTATTCACCGAATGTGGTACTTTGTGTTACAGACATTCAAAGAAGTATGGACTGCAAAATGATGTACACATGTAAACATGTACAATAACATGACGAGAAAAATTAACAAAAAGATTGATAGCTGCTGGTGACTACGTATACAAGGCTTGATGCAAAACATTTACCAGCAATCTGGGAATGTAAAAATGTTCTCACCATCTGTGGAGCCATCTGACGGTGGTGGCATTGTCGGGACATCTCCTGAACACAAATAAAAAAGTTGTTGAATGTGTAAGAGTCTGTTATGTAGTTCAGTCTCTAACGACAGCAACAATATCAATCATGGTCTGCCAAAAAGTTATTCATACATGTACAGGAAAAGGAGAGTAGAGACTGCAAATTGGCAGAATAGAGGTACTGATTCTAGTCTTTGTGCACAGAGACTTCGATCAGGATGCTGGACTAAGTATGTGTTAGGATGGTCTCCCATTAATGGACAAAGTATGTAGTCATGTTTCCAAATGTTTCAAAAAGAGAGAAGAAACTACTGGGTGATGAACATTAGTTTAGCAATAGTCCACATTTTGACTGTTTTTCAGTTTTCAATGTTAGAATGTAGCATTTTATCAAGAATTTAAGTTTTGCATTATGCTTCTTATAGACCACATGTGGTCATCTGTGCATTTAGCCCTTTTGGGCAGGAATATGCAATAAAGACTATTATTATTAATAAATCCTAAATTTCAAGTCGATCCATTGATATCAAGTGACATGAATCGAAGATGAAAAGTTCTGACTGTGTACTAACTTAAAGGTAATACATGTATCTTTCAATGTACAGAATCCGATTGGGATCTATTCCTTGCAATCTCTACCCTAACATATACATTTTACATGTACTTAATGTATAAGTGCCTGTTTGTAACATGCTAAGGAGTGACACATCAGTCTACAAGAGCGAGGCTTGTTTCAAACTCTTTCAAATACAGTTGTAAAAAAAATGTAAATTACTAAGTATTTCTTGTCAGGTTAACTCCCAGGGTAGAAAAACATTATGACTCACCTCTCCTTTTGCACATGTAACCACGCAGAGCATCACAGGGCATGTCGTTCCACAGAGCATTACTGACCAGCATTTCTGTACAGTCTTCACCGGAACCGGCATTATTGGGCTCTCCTAAAATGTGGATGACGACAAAGTTAGCTGGTGCACTAAGACTAAGATTTATCTATTAGTAAACTATGAATGAATGAAACATTGGTCTTATAAGCAGAATTTGTCCCCAACCAGAGAAATTGAAACTATTCTAATCCAAAATATAATTCACATGTACCTTGAAAGTAATATAAAAGATTTCCAGCTATATATCTCAAGCAAAGTGCCAGTGCTTGTGTATACAATGTACATGTACCAAGATGATTAATAGTGGACCATGGCTAACAAATTCTATCCTTAGAACTATATGGGGCAAGGCTCTGATTCTGAGATGTACAGACAATTCCATTACCAAAAGAAAAATGTGGCTGGGTAAAAGTGAATGATGTCAAAGCCTCTTACAAGTTGAGTACCTCTAAGCTTGCAGGGCATAGGAAAAAAGACTACTTCTCATCAATCAATCAAGCTCCGCCGGCAACACTACCATGATCAGATGCGCCTCTATTTTTTTACAGATAGCTCGTGACTATGTTCACTTTACCTCCTCCCCAGTTGAGGTATGTGAACGGCTGTCCATCACTCCACTCCCAGCCTCCCTCTGTGCCTCTGTCGTGAGCACCGATCCACACACCCGTCACACCATTCACTCCACTCAAACGCCCTGAAAATACAGAAAGAATGAATGAATAAACAAATAAATGAACAAACAAACAAACAACATTCGACGTTGATGAAGGTTAGACATCCAGGTAGTAAGATACGCCAAAACGTCTGACTGTTTCAAAATCTTGCTTGAGTAACTATTTTTTGCGTAAACAACCTTCGAACATTTATCTGACAGTACTAGTTTGCGTAAAAAAGTAACATCAACATTACTCAGTAATATTAGCTATCTTGTGACAACTCATCATTTTTATAAGACATATACTAACTAACAAACTTCCACCAGGCTACATAATTCCAACACCCTGAAAAGATATGTCCAAACAGATCTCCAACCCAACTCCCCCCAGTATAATGCACTCTTGTATTGACTGTACATACCTGGGAGTGCTGCGTGAAAGATCTCTCAAACCCACCGTTTTTAAAAGTGGCGGATTTATGTAACCCGGCAGATTAATGTTAATGTAGGTTAAATCACATTTATTCTAAATGCTGGAGATGCATTCGTTGTCAAAATATGTTTTGCTTTTATCATACATGTACATGTCAGCACTTAAACAACATGTGGGAATAGAACCATTTGTCTAATCTTTTATCCATCTACAAATGGCACAACTAAAGTGGAACATGTCAGCTGCCTTCTCACTAGTGCTGCGTAGGTAAACGTAACACCAGGCACAGGTACGGGTACAGAGGTTTAGGTACAGGTCCGGACCTGTACCTGTACCTGAACAATTTGAAAAATTGACATGTGTTTTTCTGAACTTCTTGATTAACTGTTTTCAACTTGTCAGAATCTTTATTCAAAGAACATAACTATGTTTCCTACCGCCAAACTCCCTTGGCCTTGCTATCAAAAACTTCCGGCCTGCCTGAATAATCTGTTGCATATTAGGTACGCTGTTCCAAGGTGTCACTTTGGTTTGGTGTTGCATGAGGTCAGTAGATCAGTCACAAAATACGCATATACTTGGTGTAAATTCATATCGATACAGTACCAGTACTTCATGATCCAGTAATTTAGACCTGTACCGAATCAATTTTTACGGTACAGTACCGGTACACAGTACACAATACCGGTACGCAGCACTACTTCTCACCGTTGAGGTATGCCTGTTCCTGTGGGGTGGTGATACTGGCAAGGTCCCCGCCTTTGTTCTGACAGTTCTCCCTGGCGTGGTGCCAGGTGCGGAAGGATGCCACGTTAACCTGGTAACAGTAGTCACTCATGGGGTCCTCGTCCCATCCAGGGGGGCACTTTCCACTGGTCCAGCCTGGGAGAGGGGGTCACAGTTCAACATCTGAACAATTATGACTGTGTCTATGTAGGTTAAACATCCTGGTATACATGTATAAGATATACAAGGTAACAGTTACTCAGTGGATGTTGTCTGAAACATCTGACCGTTTCCAAATTTTATCCAGTTGCTTGAGTAACCGTTAAGTTGCGCAATTATGATTATGATTTGGTGTTTTGACTGATTCAATGACACTTCAAGTTAACAATCAGTTTATACTGATTTATAACTGTTTGCAAACTGTTTATTTTTTTAATCCAGTATATGATGACTGAGTGAATGAATGAATGCGACTTGTTTCTATTTTTTTCAAACACAAGATGTAGGATAAAAAAGGACAATAAACACAAAAAATAAAACAATTACTGAAAATAAAACAATTACTGTGATAAACACTAGTCAGAGTTTTAACACAACTTACCGATTGTTGTTGGAATTACTGGTGGTGCTCCAATTTCTGTAGACAGAAAGAAAGTTTGTTACAATAAACTTTCAAATTCAATTTGCCACAAGTGCCCTAATATATGATGACAGAATCTTATTGTTTGTATCAAGGTGTGGGGTGGATGTAGCAGTTACATCTTTTTCCAAATTTTATGCATGTTTTTCTTTAACTGTTGCTACTATTTCATCTAAATAGAACATTCTGAATTGCACATACCCATTTTGATACAAATCACTATTAGCAAGTTATACCATAAGCTGACAAACTTGGATGCAGGGAACTACAAATTCAGCACCAAGGACAGGCCAAAACAGTTCTTGCCTTCATTTAACATTTCCTACACTGTTTTCATAACATCATTATTTCTTTAAGTGGGGTATTCTAAGGAAAATCATCAGTTCTCCCTGCTGCCTAACCACATTATCAAATTTGGTTCCAAATGGCTACCCAAGCAGACTGAAGGATAAACTCACCAGCTGGTTTCTTGCAGGTGTAGTCACGACGGGCATTTCCGTCACAGGGGACGTCATTCCACTTCCCACTCGGCACGAGCAGCACAGTACAGTCCTCCTCTCCAGCATTGTTAGGTTCATTGGGATTCCAGTTGAGAAACGTCTGAAGAAAATAGTACCGTACAGTACGCAAATCTATCAAATAGCAAATCTTCATGACAAAGCCAGAGATATTTAAAAGGAGGGGGGAAACTACTCGATGTCTGAAGAGGATTGTTACATGAATCTACAAGACATAAAACCTTCAGAAATACATTGTTTCAGAGATGGATAAAATTTGATGTGAATGGTGATGGATAATTAGATTGTTGGTGTTGTACTTTACTTACAATAAGAGAGCCGTCAGTCCAAGTAAACGTTCCCTCAACGTCCCTGTCCGTAAAACCTATGAATTGTTGTGTGTTCATGTGAGCTGAAGGGAAACAAGTAAATATAAACACACGTATTCCAACATGATTATGACATACCCATTCCATGGCAGCAAATCTACATTCAACTCAAATAAATAAAAAACAAACAAACATGTCAAACATCTACATATCTTTCAAACCTCTCATGCATGCTGTTTTCTAACTAACGTTTTGTCCAAATAGAGCAGTCGCAACTTGGGATGGCCCGTTTGGACCCAAAACTGTGCTTTAACAGAATTAGCAAGTCAGAGCTCTTGGATGCATGAACCACGAAGTCAGCACCAAGGTCATGACAAAACGGAAAGTTCCTGTCTTTTATTTATCATTTCCCACACAGATTTCTTTTCATCATGAGTTTTAAGGGGTCCTAATATTACATCCCAAAAGTTACTAACACATTTCGGAGACTGTGTTTGAAAATCAAAGTCATTGTCACATTTAGAGGCTAACAGCAGATATAACTATGTACAGCTTCTAATCTGAAAAAAAGTGGATACAGAGGCCCAGGAATTCAGCACCAAGGACAATGGAAAAGAGCAGACTGATTCCTTGGCATTATGATTGCTCCAATACCAAATTACTTTAGCTCTGTAATTGACTACAAATGTCAAGTTTCATTATCATGCCTACAGGCCATGTTCAAGACTAGAAGAAAAACAAGGGAAGCTTACAGCGGATGTAGCTCTGCTCAGCTCCTGAAGTGATACTGGCAAGATTAGCGCCTTGTTGTCTACAGAAGGCATCCGCATCATTCCAGGTGGCCTCTTGTTTCTCAAAATAGTAGCAGTTGCCTTGGAACAGCGACCATCGATCTGGGCATCTCATAAATTCTAGGATAATTAGAATCAAAACAAAAATTATTCTGTGACTCAAACCCTTTTGTAGATGTTTCATCTCATACTAGGTTATCAAAAGCTATGTTTACACAGTAAAGTCAATATGAACTTCTAAATCACATAAAAATCAATTTAGCTGTAGGACGAATCATTCAACAGAAGCAATTGCAGATGGATATCAAAGACAAAATATTAAGTTGCAATAATTACACTTTTACCGATCCTGGTCCATTCCAAACACAACATTTATACTTGCAGATATCATCTAAAGCATTACTGTATACTGTACTACATGCTGTGGTGCCAACCCCCAGGATGAGACACCATCTGCTTGTCTAAATTCTTAACTAGGTGTTGCAGACATCTCCTCAGTGCTGCGGTCACGTGGTCTCCGGTGGTACGGACACATGGAAAGAGCTAGTGGCTGCACCAACACTATCACAAAACTGCAGTTACCGGGCAACAGAGGTCGCGGTAGACCAAAGAAATCTTGGATTGAGTGCGTAAAGAAGGACATTAAAGGGTGAGGCCTCACCAACGTGGACCCACTGGACAGAGCCGCTTGGAAGCGCTGTGTGAAGACTGCTGCCTACCCCTGCGTCAGGGAACCCCACAGCAGTATAATCTAATACTGGATACTACTACTATGCTGTGCTGGTGAACATAGAGACATTCTTACGTCCACTGTTGTCGCATCCTAGGATTTCTGCCCTCATACTGATGTGGTTTGTCCACGTCTGCGGCCAGAAGCGCACATACCGCGTGACAACCGGAGCGTCCAGGAGGTTTGTCACTTCTGTATCTCTGTCGTTGTTAGCCGCAAAAATCTGGTAACATGGTTGTATTAAAGCAAACATTTAGAAAAATGCATGAACCGATATTGAGGGATATTAGCCAAAAAAGGGGAAACATTCAATATAGAAATGATAAAAGCAATGGAAAAGTACATTCAAATATTCACTCACTTACTGATGATAGCAAATGCCATCCTTGATTGTTAAACATGATTCTACTTTAGAAGCTGGTACATCTGTAATGTTATACAATGCCAAGCTTTAGGAGCAGTTATGCTAGCTATACAGATACAGATGCGTCTGCTGAAGTTTCAGTTTCAGATGAATTATATGTATACCTTCTCCTGCATGGTAGTTGTGTCCATGATTGTAGTGAAGGTCTGGCCATCGCTGCTAATTCGCAGTTTGTATGAAGTGACCCACTGTCCGCCTCCCTGTCCGGTGTAACCATTCCGTCCCTGGGTGATGACCCCACTGATGGTACTCATCCGACCTAGGTCAACCTGTCAATCACAAAATAACCGTTATGGTGGTGACGACTTTCAAACTTAGACCACACCGATTTGCTTAAATGGATGGCGTCTGTGTGGCATAGTGGCAGAGCATCCGGCTATGAACCAATGAGACCCAGGTTCAATCCCCAGCGGAGTACCAAGACATGTCCGGACATGCACCCAGACCTTGTGCCCTTTTGAAAGGCACTTCACACATATTTCCCATGCCCTACGCCCAGTAGTAGGGTTTAGGTTGGCGTTAGGAAGGGCACCCAGTCGTACAAAATTTTGCTACAAAAAAGACGAGAGAGAGAGAGAGATGGCATCCTCAAAACTGATGCGAGCATGCAAAGAAAATAAAGGTGGGCAAAAAAACATTGCCTTCAATATGAAATCTAAGTGAACACACAGAATATGGCAATGTTATACCAAACAATAAATTCTTTCCTTTTGGGGAGAAACAGACAAATTGATGCACATCCATATGATCAAGTCAGCGTGGACTGATATGAATACACAAAGTCTGATTCATGATCATTGAGTCTAATGCATGCATACTTCTTCAGTAAACATGGTAATAATCTCTCATTCAAGAGGCAACAACAACACATAGCATGGGCATGCAGACTAGACAGAACTAGGAGGAGGGGGTCTTCCAAGACGAAGGAGGATGGAGGAACTACTTCTACAGGTGTTTCCTTGCTGGTACCTGTAACCATTGATTCTGGTCATCTGTTTGAGCAGACCAGGACCCAAGGCCACCCCCTACACCATCCTGTGTGTTCAGTCTCCCTCTCCAAGCTGCCAGCGACGGGTCAGACGTTGACGAAGCCGTGATGCTTTCATTCGGTATGTACCCTGATTCCATTCCCATTGGTTGATAACAACCTATTTGCATATGAAGGCAAAAAGTGTGATTTTATTACGGACCTGTAGCCACTGATTCTGGTCGTTAGTTCGAGAAGACCAAGATCCAATGCCGCCACCAACTCCATTTTGTGAGTTGAGTCTCGCTCTTCGAGCACCGTGATTCGCGTCATACTCAGAAGAGGCCGTGATACTTTCGTCCGGTATGGACCCAGACTCCATTCCCATTGGTTCATAACAGCCTGTTATACCAAGGATGAAAAGTTGACTTTTGTTAAGTCTTACTTCCAAATTTTCAATTGTCTGGATGATTGTGTGTTTTCTGTTATTTTTTTCATTCTTCAGAAACCATGTTTATTTTCATGTTGGATTTTTCATAAAGGCAAGAAATCAATTTGATTTACTGCTCCTCTTTAAAAGCTTATTTTCATGTCAAAAGCAGCTTTTGCAACTTTTATATTATTTTTCCGTAGTGCAAGCCAGTTAAACTATCTTGAAATTGAAACAGAGTGAGGGTTTCATTAAATTTGCAGCGGGCAGTACATCATCATCATCTTCATCATCATCTGTACAATATGCAGTAGAATATGCAGTAGAACCATATTATGCCATAAAATCTTTATCTTATTTTCTCTTAGTGCCAGCAAGTTAAACTATCTTGAAATTGAAACAGAGTGAGGGTTTCATTAAATTTGCAGCGGGCAGTACATCATCATCTTCATCATCATCTGTACAATATGCAGTAGAATGTGCAGTAGAACCATATTATGCCATAAAATCAAAAAAAGATAGAAGTATAAAATTTTAACACATTTCTTTATACTTTCCAGACATTTTCCTTCTTGAGAAATAAAGATAGATTATTTTGATTGACCTAAAAGTAGATTATACATATATAGCTGTAGAATGTGCCCTGCACAAAAATAAATTGTACTCACTGCCAGAGAGGAGGGTTTCGCCATCAGGGATTTTACAGGTGAAGCCGTGCATGTTGAAACAACTGGCAGTCTCCCACTGTCCCTGGTCAGATCCTACAGTCGTTACGTACAGACAACAACGTTAATAACTTCAAACCTTTCCAAGTCCTGTTTTCCAATCTGTAGTACTACATAACTCAGGCATGCATCAACCAAGTTACTGACGAAAGACAGTAGATGCTTTCTGAAACGTTTGACTGTTTCAAAATTTTATCCAGTTGCTTGAGTAACTATTTTTGGCATATGTTACTACCTGGATGTCTAACTTTCATCAACGTATGCATCAACCTGTATGATATCATAATGACCACAAGTCTAAGTAGTCATCGATACTACTACACTTAGAAAACTTTATTGACACAACAAAAGGACTTTAGCAACCATAAGTCAGTTCTTTAACCATTCTAACACTACATAATGTTGGAAAAGCCCTTTCCAAATACAATTTGATATTCGAATTCATACTCCAATGGGCAAGTACATGTGTTGTTGCTCCTCTGATCACATCCAAGCAGAATATGACTCTGCCGACTTCGATTTTTCGTTTTCACTACAGGTCTAGACTAGTGGGCAACCTCGCTGTCAAACTCCCAACCAGAGATGACCTTGCACACGATTAGCTACCAACCATGGTCTGGAGAAGGTTGGGTGCCCTTCAACTTAGTCTTGTCGGGTATGGGTGACAGGTAGGGGTGGATACCGGTTTGGCTTAATAAGGTCCAAGTCCAAGTTTAGGTCCAGAGATTTAGGTTCAGGTCCGGACCTGAACCTGGACCTGATCCTGCCCAGATGATGTTTTGTTTTATTAGGCCAATATTAAGCATAGAGAATTAATACTGACACGCACGACTATAAACGTTTCTTGGCGAGAAGACTTTCAAGACAAACCAGTGTTTGATATTTGAATGTTGCACTTATTTTAAATGCCTTTTTTTGTCAGAGGGGAGACTCAAAACACTTTTTATCAAACAAAATAGAAACATATATTTGTACTTTGTTCAGTTTTTTTTTATTCAGGTTTTAGGCTTTCAGTTTTTTTGGACTCGGTTCTTGAATGTTATAAAGTTCCGAATCAGGTCCAGCGAACCGGTATCCACCCCTAGACTGACAGGGGCTTAACAGGTTCATTGATACAAAGAGAAGACAAGACACTCACCAGTATATAACCTACTGCAATCCCAGCTGCCTGTTGTGTCTGTGGGGTTGTTTGGGAACCAGTTGGAATACGTCTCGTTACTGCCATCTACCCAGTCAAAATGTCCATCATCTGCCACGTCTGTGTTAAAGAAAGAAAAAAAGAAAGAACCGAACATTGAGATGAAACATTTTATGGACATGAAAATGTGTACTTAGAGCATTAAGTGACTTTGGGCATAATCCATTACATCAAGCCACAGAAATTTATTTCCTTCATATTCGGACATTTTAAGGTGAAAAGTTAGCAGGCGAACATCATAAAAGCAGAGGCCTAAGAGGAAAACTTCAAATATGACTGTATTCACCCCATAAAACTGAGTGCACCAAGGCATAAACCTCAGTCCTCAGGTTTTGTATTGATTTGAAATCTAAGTAAAGCATTTTTTTCTGATCTGAGAACCATCAAATCAGTATGGTCCTATGATTTAAGTATTACCTAAATTCATATATAGTAAATGTGTGACAGTTGTTTTACCAGAAATTCCCAGCCACAAGTCCTGTATTCCCCCAGCAAGCACGGTGGGAAACAGGGTCTGGACAAAGTTCTGCTCATCTTGGCTGTAGAAAAATAAAAGCATGTAAAATCTCATATATGATAAGTATTAAAACTATGATGATGTAGAAATTTATGTCATAATATGTTATATCAATAGGATGGACAATCATAGGCATACATTGTTCTTAAGTATATTGTGTCAAGAATTTTATGAAAAGTCAAATAATTATGAACAACGCATTTTCAAGAAGAAGACAGCAAAATGATGGTCAAATGAGAGTAATGATGATATTGTTTGCAAATTGGATTGGATTCAAAAATATGTACAAAATCTTTCATACATGTATTACAAAGTTTTGTTATTTCAAATACCATGGATGGTCCTGAATATTCATGTGCATTAAGGTTTAGCTACTACGCATAATAATTACTTGGACTGACATGTTATATTCAAGACTGTGCAAACTGTTCCATACCTGTGGATAGTTAACAGCATGGCACCATGACTCTCACAGTAGTGCCTGGCATCCGGCCATGTCATTTTGGGGTTGATGTTGAACTGGTAGCAGTAGCCATTGTAATTGCGCCATCCAGCAGGACATGACCCTAGTGTACAGGTAAACAATGAATCAGTACATACAAAAGGTCCGGGATAAAGTAATCTTATGACCCAACCTGCCTCCATTAAAACCAGGGCTATCTCCAGGACCCCTCCCTCCGTCCCGGGATGGAAATTTACTTGTTAGGACGGAAAGAAATTCACCCTGTTCATCTCAAAATCTGAACTTCATGACATGAAATTGATGAAAATGTATCTTTGGAAGCTTAAAATGATGAATTTAACAACAAAAATAAAAAAAAACATCAGCTCGCAAACAATGAGTAGGACGGAAAAAAATTCGAAGCTAGAGACAGCCCTGATTAAAATATATTAGGAAATACAAATTTCACAGACATACATATGATACAGCTACCACCTTCTCATTAGTTGACTGCTAATTTTGATTGACAGCTTGGATCAAACTACCAGGATCGACTTACAGTGAGTAAACAGACACAGAGTACCGGTAATAAGTAAAGTGCCTGCGAAGCTTACTGTTATAATTAAATCTTGGTAGTCCTTCATTGCCGAAGACGACTGTTATCAAATGTGATTGTACGATATGGATTCTTTATTTGAACTTACGTTGCTTCCCCTTTTCACACAAGAAAGCTTTCTCATTTCTGCAACGGATTGGTCCCCATTTCCCTCCATTGGGATACAACTGGACGCACACAGCTCCTGGAAAGGCCCAGCTAACAGGAAAAATGTCAAAACGTTCAGTCATACACTTGTGAGAACAGCAGTTTGCTAATTTTGCGCATAACCTACATCAAAAGAAATGATTTGAAAACTGTGAACTGTTACAGTATCTCCTATAAGAGTGACACAAATCTGATGGAAATGGTTACAAACACAGAATCTCTTTTGAAAAAATATAGATGATGCTTGAATTCGTATCTAGTAATAATTGATTACCATAAAATACTTAATGTATATGACTTCAGTGATAGTAAAGAAATGTGACTATCATTATGATAGTACTAATATTCTGTATTGAAAACTCAAATAAATCTAAGTGAATGGCATGCATATTCACTCCAAAAAAGATTAGACAGTCCAGTTACTATCTTTGGAAGAAATGTTAAGTTGCTTACTTTCCATCTGATCCTTGGACGTTGGGACCCCAGTTGGTGAAGCTGGCAGGTGGGCCGCCTCCACTCCACTGCACTTGGTTCGGAGAGGCCTGTGGGCACAAGGACAGGTCAGGACAGGTGTTGTATGTTCTGCCATCATGATCACAGTATATTACTCACTGCATGGTTTATTGTCAAGTATCATATAGGTAGATATCGTCGACCGATCAGAAGGCTCCATTTGCGGGTCTGTAATCTTCTGTAAACTTCGTACGGACCCGGTGTTCGAACGTTACTATCAAATGACAGGGGGTTTTGTTTCTATATTTCATGTTAAGACAAATACTACACAAATTAAATACAACACAAGGTAACGTTACATACTAACCACTATATGGACAATGGCTATATGATAATAACGTTAATGACCCGCCCTGAGGCCTATACGGTGTGATAAGGCATGGTCGTTCCTATAACCACCGAATAAAGTGTTCGGTGGTTATAGGAACGACCATGCCTTATCACACCGTATAGGCCTCAGGGCGGGTCATTAACCCTATATTATTCCCCCTCTTATTGAGGTGGGACATTACAATTCAATGTAAATTGGTCTAAATACATTACAGTTCAATGTAAGTCGGTCTAATGACAGATTCCCTGAGAAATGGCTCTGAGGAAACTCACCACATTGACTGAGGAAGGACAAATTCCACACGCAGGACCATGTAAGAGATCATTTTATCATAGGATTGATAAGATAAGGGAAGACTCAACCTGTTTACCAGCAAAACAGAGGCATCTGATGGTCTGTGACATTTATGTGCAAGCATGTCCAACCCTCGCGAGATGGGAACTTCAGACAATAACCCAGGTACGTTGATGAAGGTTAGACATCCAGGTAATAAGATACGCCAAAAATAATTACTCATCAAGCAACTGGATAAGATTTTCAAAATACCCCAGATAGTAAGTGTGAGTGTTTTTCCAACACAACACAACACAGTGTTTTGACTTTTTAAAAGAGTCTAGAAATACTTACTGTGTCCGAGAGGCCGATATATATAGCTTCCTGAATTGTAAGTGCTTTGGACATGACAAAGTTGTTCTCCGCGTCGTCGATGATGGAGACCAGGTCGCCGCCGTACGAGCGGCAGATGGACTGAGCGTCGAGCCAGGTCTCCTTCTGACTTCCGCTGAACTTGTAGCAGCGGTCGTTGTACAGCTCCCAGCCATTTGCCGTGTCACAGGCGTCCACAAGCCCTGTATTGGGGAACAACAGAGCAACGGAATGAATGAATGAGTGAATGAGAGAGTGATTGAATGAATGAATGATTAAATGAATGATTAAATGAATGACTGAATTGGATAGTGGATGAATAAGAAATTGAACTTGTGTGGGAAATGATTAATCTTTATTTACATGTCTATCACTTAGTGCAATGAATTGTTATCACTCATTTCTTTAAGCAAGTTAATTATCAAACCCAATAAGTTAGAACTTAGTGTCAGTAGCTAAGACTAGAGTAGTCATATGTTACATAATGTTCATCATTTTCTGTCCGTCCACTCCGTGTTACATGTACAGCCTACGGGCAAGAATTTGCAATAAACTTTCAAAACTTTCATTAACGTTATACAATAAGTATCGAAGTTGATGTAGAATGTATTGTATTTAGAAACATTTACCCACCAGAAAATCGCTCGCAGACGTAAGGCTTCGCAGTCGTGCACGCCAAATCGTTCCACTTGCCGACGTTTGACCGCACAAACATTTCCACACAGTCCTCGCCAGTAGAATGAGCATTGTTGGGCTCACCATCATTCCACATACTAGACAAACAGAACACAATAATTATTAATTTTTCTTATTACAAAACAAATATTTGTACTGAAAAAGGGAGAAAGTTAATGAAGAAATAGAGTTTTACATACTCCTCCTAAATATGCCACCTCCATTCCTGTACATGTAAATGATAACTGGACAAAGGCAAGACATCCCTCTAATAGAATGGAATAGTCCAAAGATAACGCTTACTAGACAAAATGTTTCAGTGCACTTTGCTCGGCCTATTCATCGTATATTCCTACACTAAATGTAAGATTTCTGCTGCCTTACTTGATTGCTGTGTTGAAGGGTGTGCCGTCCGCCCACACGAAGGTCGTCTCTCCCAGTATGTCGTGCAGACCGATCCAATACTGGCCCCCATCGTTGGGTAACTGTTGGGACATCCATTGCTGCAAGAGAAAGAAGTTAAGGGATTAGTACAATATTTACATAAAGCTTATTTGCATACGCGGGACAAAGCAATCAACCAGTAGGCTTTGTCGCACTATCTTACCAACTTCTTACTAACAAACTTACTGAGAATGAATTGAAACAAGATTGGCAACATAAAAAGATGTTGCCATGGCGACGGTGGTCTCTGTTAACGTTTTCGTTTTTAGCCCACATGCAAATAAGGACCTCGCATAATTCATATCAGTCGATCACCTTCTCTACCAAAATAACACACGTTGTCTTAAGTATGAAGATCTTGTCTTCACAAACAAAGATATCGTACCATTTCCTCATAAATTATGTAAATGAGGCCCTCTATGCAAGATTTGTGTCTAATAGTGGCCATATTTATTTAACTTCCAAATGGTGCAAAAATGAAATCCCCATCATTTACCACTATGGATTTACTAGTATAGTATTTTGTCATTAATTATGCAAATTACGTATCAATTTGCATAATTGATATCTATCGATATTTATCAGTTACATATGTCATGTGTTTGTGAGTCCTATAATGATAGAATGCAGCTGACTTATTAACTGTCCTCATTAATTATGCAAATCAGATATTGATTTGCATAATTGGCATATGATTATGCAAATCATCACTTAAGCTATCTACACACCAAAAATTATGATGATCCGTCATCCCCTTCTTGCGTTATTCTCTTTCAAAGTTTGAGTCAAAATCAGCTCCTACAGTTAAAAAAAAAGGCCCCTAGGGGTCCAAATCTACAGGACATATTTTCCTAACAAAGAGCTATCCACCACTTAAAAATCATGACTATAGCATGTTCAGAAGACGACATTTGAAAAGTGAAAGTTCCCCTGTAGTACCATAGAAAGTCGCTAGGGGGCCTAAAATCCAATCAATACAAGGTCCTCCACAGTCCTACCCACCTACAAAATATGAAGACAATACATCCAGGCATTCTTGAGTTATCGTCCCATGGACTTTCACATTCCTGTACAATTCCTAGAATTCTTGCAATCTGCACACAATATAGTAAAAATTTGGCTCGCCCCTGAAGCGTCGCCAAAAATAGTACGGAAAAGAATTTTATACAGTGACATCTATGCTTTCAGCCTGAAGAATTGGCTACGTTTAAAGACCGTTTTAGAATTCGTTATGATTAAATTACGACGCTGTTGTGATGCGGTTTTAATTGATATTGAAACTTGAGGATCGACGAACTCGTCATTTGCAATGGTGTCTTGCGCACCTAAAATGCTAGATGTCGCTTTTGACCCACCTGTTCCGCTGCAGTGGTGAGAATGACAAGGTCCGCTGTGAATGCGTTACAAGCCGTTCTCGCTTCGTTCCAGTCTTTCGGGTCGCTGAAGACTTTGTAACAGGACTGCTGATAGGTTAGCCATCCGTCAGGACATGCGTTCTGAGCGACAGCTGTGGGCAGATTTATTTTACTGAGTTAGAGTCCGTACTATGCAGATTTTAAAGGAGTCCTAAACTCGAGAGGGCGGTGTTATTTTCCACTAGATTATGTATCAATGAATACATAGTCAGCCGACTTTTTACAGAATTCTGCTAGTGGTGAATTACACAAGGTGTGTTTTTTCAAACAATATGATACTCGCTAAACCCTTGCAGACCCTACCCATGTATTCCCTATGTGTAAACATACATCTTTAACCGTGAATATTTTTTGGCACAGATGAGGGTGGTTAAGCACAATAAGAAGGCCAATTGTAGATAAGATAGAAAAGAACACAAAGCAATACGAGTTTTTCTTAACCCCCCTGACATTCTTTTTGTAATTTAACTTTTGTCAGGCCTTGTCAGGCACATTGTAATACGCTATAGGCTGAGGTTGTTTAATTTAATTAATCAGAAAATAGAGGGTCACCGGGGGAATTCGGGAAAATACTCAATGCTTTTTGATGCGCCGGGACTAGTGGGTACTTTATATCGTATACTGTAAAAAGTATTCATTTTCACTTCCTAAAATTATCATCTATTGGAAAATAACTCCCCCCCTCTGGACTTTAGAGCTTTTCGTCACAATTTCTTCCAAATAAAATCAAAACGTTTGAAACATGTGATTCGGTTAATGAGGAAAACCATACGCAATCTTGCGTATCTCACTATTAGTGGCTGTCAAACCTTCATTGACGTAATGAAAAGAAGAAAAGGCGTAGTTTGGTAAAACAATGGTGCACTTTGTTCGCTTTACTGTAAATGCAGAAATGTTCGCGGTTGTTTTATGCTCACAGTTTTCGCGGCGACGTTTTACCGCGATCGAACTTAAACCACCGCAAACATTTTTATCCAATACTGCAGCAGTGTGTGACTATAGCGCTGCCGCAAGCTTAAACCACCGCAAACACTCCATTTTCACCTTAGTGCGAAATAAAAACCACGCGAACTTTAATGCATTTACAGTATTGGCGTCGCTATTTGCAACAAAGTGCTACACTGTGTACACACCTCACAGATTGTATCTGTGTTCGCATCAAATAAGAGAGATAGGCTTTAACGGGTGTGACATCAAATGTATATGTAACCAACCATACATCCTTCTTTCCTTCCAGTCTTCAATACGACTTTCTTCTTCAAATATGCCATGGATGTAGAACCTCAGGCATCAGAAATTGACACTTTGTACATGTTTTCGTCTAGGCTTCGTGTGTTTTTAAGAGACAAATGTTTGTGGTTTGACAAAGACTTAATTAACATCCGCCAATTTGCATTTTTTTCGCCAGTGACGAAAAACACACCGTCGTTTAATCTTTAGCCAATGAGAATACAGCTTAGACAGCTTACGGGTTTAAAAACATGTATTGTATTGATTGTTTCGGTCATATTCAAGACCGTGACATGTTGTACTAGCCACAGTTTGCTTGCATAACGCTTTGTTTAAAAAGGTGAGTGGTAGTAAATCAGTACACGGGACACTTCATGTTGTAACGCGACCTTTAATCTTACACAACCCTTAGTTGGTAAATACCAGCTTTATTGTGACGTTAAACAATAGGTTATAAATTCAGACGGCCTGGACAGAATTTCGAAAGTTGAGTAATAGCGGCTCTCGTTTCTTTCAGCAATCACACAATGACTGAGGATTACCTTTTATGTAAAATGCAGCACTGTTCAACAAAACAAGTGTACACTTCACAAATCTTAAAATATAAAAACATATTTGTGGAAATCGGGAAAGCATTTAACGGACTGTACGTGTCGATGAATAACTAATTGCCTGATTAGGGAAAAGGCTAACGCTATCTGGCTAGTCATTTTTGCTTGGTCATCCCTTGAGTCAAAGATCATGAAAGTATTTCGACTTAAACAACAGCCAGAGCGGGGGTGTCCCTGTGGTGTAGTGATTTGCGCTTCTGTCACTTACCACATCTGGTTCAAATTACTTGGAACTAGAAGGCCCGACTTCAACTCCCGGGTAGGACACCTCTGGACAAGAGACGCATTGAGTCATACCAAAGACTTTATAAAAATGGTACATACTTCTGAAACAGTATGGAAGTTAAACACACTCCACTTCCAGTGGACTAGACCCTGCTTCAGTGATTGCACCACAGTGTGGCACAGGGCTATGAAACGGGGATGGGCACCGCCCTATACACCTTATGGTGTGGGAGGATTTTAACTAACTAACAGTATGAGCATGTGATGCATACAATTGTAATGTGATTCCTGCCGCAAAAGATACAAGACTGGTGTATGCATGTGTATGGAGTAGTTCTCATCGGAATGTATTACATAAACCATGCAAACACCTGCAGGTGACACAGTGTTTAAACAGTCCAGAAACTGTGGCCATAGGTGATACATTACAATCCCTTCTAAAAATAAGATGTTAGGTAAAGGTTCCACGGCCTTTATTGAGTCTATAGGGACAGAACTGAGACAGTTACCACAAGGACACAAACGACAAGAACGTATGTGTAAAAAAGTGTACTAAAGCCCCCTCTCACTGGACCTGCGGCACGCTGGCGGCGTCGTTGCGGACGAACGAATTGACAAAGCACTCAACGAATTTCATCGACAAAAAATTTATCTTTTTATGCTTTAATTTGTGTGTTTTGTTGTCTTTTCGGTCATACTTGTAAGTTTTGAATGATATTCCCATTACAAGTCCCATTATAAGTCAAGGGTAACACAAATCCAGTTTAGGACGCAGCGACACCGCCAGCGTGCCTCGGGTCCAGTGGGAGGGGGGCTTCAGTCATCATCCGGTCTTGCGAGCCTCAAGCCCCTATCTCACTGGACTCGTGACACGCTGTCGGCCTCGCTGCCGTCCTACATTGGATCTCTGATACCCTTGACTTCATAATGGGAATATCGTGCAAAACGTGGAAGCATGATCATGACTAGAAAAACGACAAAACAAACAAAGCGTAAAAAAGACTCGTTTGTTATCGATAACATTCGTTAAGAGCTCGGTCGCAGTGAGATCGCTCACGTGCCGCGGGTCCAGTGAGATTTAGTTGGATTTACGAATTCCTATCACTAGGGACAGTGGGTTGGGTACGGTGTTGGCAGGTAAAGCCCATCTCTCTCCTTCCATCGCCTTTAACTTGACAAACGTAGTCAGGGATTTATTCGTTACACATAGAAAGCCGTCTTGAGTGCGTTTCGAATTCCCAAGGTCAAGGACACAAACGTCCTGACCTTTCGATGCTGTGCCTGCTAGCTTAACCACAAGGGCATTGATACCACATTAGGCCCCCGTAGCAAGTATCTATTCCCGTGATTGAGACAACACAAGATCATGTTTTTCGAACGGACACCGTTATCTAGCCGATACAACAACATTTAGCGTGATCAAAACTGTAGATAAAACCGCGCACTGTCCACATTACGCGCTCCCCTCCCAGCCACGCCTCTTCCTTCCCTCCCTTTTTGTCAACGTCACTATACCAAGCACGGCATCACACCGGTATATCCTGCATGTCCTGGCCTTTCAGGAAGTTTTTGAAAAATTCGCATGCGCCGGAATCGTATTCGTTGTTTGTAGACTGAACACATGTGCCATGCCATGTCTAATCTAAGTCCGTTCCTTTTCGTTGAAATGAATTTGCCACCCTCGCTCCACTTCGTGCATTTCTCTATGACCCTCGCGGACAGTTTGTTGCGCCTCATATGTAATGATTATGGTACTCTTTGCATTAGGTAAGTGATAACATAAACACGTTTTGTCGCATATAGCTCGCGACATTGCTGGGAAATTGGCGTCATTAAGTCACATTTTCCCCTCTTCCGACAAAGTTAGGGTCCTTAAGTCGCAATTTTACGGTCTCTTGTTCATCACTTGACAAAATCGGAATGTACACAAACGTTTCGAGAGCTGTTATAAGTCGTCATAAGTTTGTTCCTATACTAGCATTGTCCTTTTAAAAGGTTAGCCCCTTTTTTAAAGATATAGTATAGAAAGATGTATATGGAGAGCCTTTCTTTTATTTGAGGGTAGCGCGGCAAAGAATCTCCTAGTTATTCTGAGGTGAATTTTTTTCTAAATCGGACATTGCAAGTTCACGTGTGTCTAGTGAGGAGGCAATACTGTAAATGCATTTAAGTTCGCGTGGTTTTTATTTCGCGCTAAGGCGAAAATGGAGTGTTCGCGGTGGTTTTGAGATCGCGGCAGTGCTATAGTTACAAACTGCTACAGTACTGGACAAAAATGTTCGCGGTGGTTTTATGTTCGCGGTGAAACGGTCGCCGCGAACATTTCTGCATTTACAGTATTTGTCATTACGCGTTAGAATTGGAACATACTGCTTCTGTATTTATGCCAAATTGAAACACTGTAACCCTGTTACATGTCCGAAATCCTCCCTGTCCCAAACTTCAAGCATTTCCTGGTCTGTACTATATTATCTGCTCTACTGATAGCTGCCATTTTCTTGGCAAAGTAAAAACAAAATGTTCCTCCCCACCTTTAGCCAGATGCATAAATTTGCCGCACACAGAGATAAAAACATGTTGCTTCTTGCGCAACCACTCACGCGCAGGGGGCAAGAATTCTCGGTAAATACAGGGCTTGTTTTACATAATTATTAACTTTGTACAAACTGTACTTTATTCCAGCCTGGCACAGGCAGATAGTCACATGGAATGGCACGTTTAAACAGCCGAGTTTGGATCGATAGGTCGTTTTGACTATGGAAAATAATTGTGCGCTCCCCAAAATCGCTCACATAGCAGAATGTTATAGCGGTATATGCAACGTTCTGACAATACAGTGGTCGTATATCTTACCATATTCAGTAAAACTAACTCAGTGCTTGAAAAACATTGCACAAAAGTAGCCTGAAAAGTCACAGTACAAAGTCCTCAACAACAACATAGAATTACTGACTACAATAACGCCCACTACATTTGTTGAAGAAACTATTATACACATTTGTTAAACAGAAAAAACTGTTGTACAAAATTCATGCTGTATAAAGTCTCTATCCAGCGCTAAAAAGAGTAACAGCGGTGACTAAAACTTTTACAAATTAAGATGAAGCTTGCGTCTTAAGCGAGGGCTGAGACAATGACCGTTACATACCTGCTCTAAGCAGCCCTACGAGGAAGAACACCTGAAGTATCATCTTCTCATGTCTTGGTGTGAAAAGTGTTAAAGGAAAGAACCCTACTTGTGATTTGCGAAAGACCGACTGAACAGAGTAGAACTCTGACTAAGGTGACAAAGTTCGAGGTGACAGGGATATACCATCTGAAATATAAAGGGGTGTGTGGAGAAAATAATTTTTGTTTCCTTACCCTTTCCATCGGTGAAGGTATAAGAATCTAACTTACATAGACATACAAATTAGAAGCCCTTCATAATTTGCTTGTTATGATTTAATTACAGTTCAAAATACGACGCAGGTATATTCCAACAATAAACTGAACACCCCTTAACTGGTTTTTAAAAACGCCTTTTGTGCAAATATTGGAGAGGCGATATTTGGTAGGGGTACGAGGGGCGTGAATGTGATTTTACTGATAAAGAGAGAAACTTTGTTGACACGACTTAAAGTACAGAACCTTTCGTAAGGTCGCTTGCAAACAAGGCAAGCGGTTGTATAACGAAATAACTCACTTACTCAATAGTTGTATAACATACAACGTATGGTAACTTCTACTCGTTAAGAACAATTTTAGGAAACCAATCCTTGAAATATCATATAGTATGGACTATGGAATGAACCCAGTACAGTACTTAGTGAGGTGTATAACACTTCGGCAGTCTTTTGTTGAATGAATGGTTTTATTTGATCATTTTGATCGGATATGAAAAGCACATCGCAGCCATAGGCCGGATTGCGTGCTTTTTACATGTTAATGTTAATTAAAAACTGGTGACATTAGGCAATCTACCGGTTTACAATAATAACATCATCATTCCTATATTCAACAAGCAATAAATACATTCTAAAATCACAGGTAAACGCTACCTTAAAACAGGTAGGTTGAAGACGGATACGTCGGGATTTATGAAATACAAACAAAATTATCATCTATATATATATATATAACGTTACTAAGTAACAGGGTAAATTCTATAGCTGACATGCGCAGAGTGAGAACTGGCTTGGTAAATATCATTTGCATAAAAGAGTGAACAATCAATATGTCAGAGATCTGTTAGTGAGTCTGAGTCTGTTCGTTTAGTAGGTTGGTCATGAAGGGTACGTGTCTGTGTTTTTCTGCAGTGGAGTTTTCGTATGTACGGTTACTGTGGACCAATCAGCACCGACAGAACAAAGTTGACGGCTTAGTTGCAGTTCTACTTTATTCCGCTGAATAACAGTAGCGTCCTTGTACCGCGGCGACTTCGAGAAGCGACTTAACAGACACGATAAACGGTGTCTTTAACTAACGGGGGGTCTCAAAGTGTTATAAAACTTGGCAAACGTTCGGTGCTGTTGCTTCCAGATCCTATGGACGTGTCAAAGTGACACTGACAACCCTCGAACTTCACATGGGTGTTGATCCAATGTGCCACAATGGTAAAAATGTGTTACTTTGACGAATATTGCTCCTTCATTTTGATACATTCTTTACCTGCCATCAGTGTTTTGAACTGTTTCGAACCCTGATCTACTACGTGTCCCCTTCCCAAAGCCATTTTGATTTGATCTACCCAAGGAGGCTTTACAAAACCTGCGTGGTGTATCCTAGTCTTGCGACCGCGCGGTTGATGAAGTTAACAATTCTGCAGTTAGTGAGCTGAAAGATAGAAGGCGCTGAAACATGACCGTGAAAGAAGCTGAATTAATGATATACATAGATGTGTGTGTTGTATCTCGGGGAAAGGGGATTGTGTAGCAACAAAACAAAACAAAACAAGACAAGACAAGACAACACAACAACACAAAACAAAAAAAAGCGAAGCAAAACAAAGCAAAACAAAACAAAGCAAAACAAAACAGATATCGTCTTCCATTTTCTAAAAGGAATCAGAAATAGATCGTTATGATCAGAAAAGAACGCATGATCAGTAAAAATGGGGGGAAAATGCAGTGGTAAATTGACCCAATCAGAATAGACATGAGAAAAATCCAATGATCATGATTAGAAATCCACTGGACTTGCCCATTGGTCAATACTTATCGCAAGGTTACGTTCAGGTTACTGAGTGCTATATTCCCGCAGAGCAAACATTAGTCTACACTGATTGGTTAATCTAATTCATTGGACCAATAAGCACCCACATCACAATATTCAGACTAGTTGCAGTCCTAATTTGTTCCGCTGAATAATACTGGCGTCCTTGTACCGCAGCGAGTTGGTGAAGGGACTGGAAATGAATAAAATACACGATAAACGGTGTCTCTTAGGTCTCATTCATGTATGACTCCGAGTTGGTACATTAGAGCGCCGACACAAAAAGTAAGCGGCTGCATTAACTGGTGTTTATAGCTGCAAGATATTCCCTTTTAGCCCGTCCAACTGATATACAATGTTGGCACTGTAATTAATGTATTTAAGCAGAAGGGAAAAAGGTCTTACCGTCAAAAAAATGCACAACATCACTAGTAGACATATGACTACATATAGAAAGCAAACGGTTTCTATGTACCAACAGTAAATGCGCAGTCAGATAAAAGGTTTAAGAATTAATAACAACTAAAATCTCCGCAATAACACTAAAACATGAGCATTTTTAGATCATATTTTGGTCAATATTTTCGCCAAATATTGACCGACTTACACAATTATTTTTGACATGTTCTTTCTTGTACAAGGTTTGGGCGAATGACAGAAACATGTTACGTGTTATATGTTGTGTGGCTTTTGCACTCTTGCAAGTTCTTGCACGAAGACTAACTACAAGTTATATCGATACCCAAGGGATTAATAAACCGTCCGACTAACTAAACCAACTAACCAAATAACTGCCATCAGAATATAGCTGCTGACCAAAGGTTTTGTCCATTTGTCCAAAGCAACTTGAAAATAAATTTCACTTTGTCATAAGTGCACGCGCACCATATATGATGCCTTACGTCATAAATTATTCACATACCAAATTTTAGGTACAACAAATTTTTCGATGCCATGGGAATATTTGAGTATATCTTTAGATGTGGCAATTCTCACTATGCAAGAATAGGCAAACATTATTAGAACATGTACTGAAACCCACCATTAGGCCCGACTTATTGTGATAAGATATATATCAAGCAAAGCTTCTTTCTGTAAACAAAAAATATACACACAAGGCCATGAAATTTCTACCCTACCGGCACAACTATGTAGATATCCAGGTGGAGCATGGCATATCAAGTGACGCCTACATCACGTGGATACAATGCACGGTGACCCTGCAAATATTTGTGCAATATTTCTGTACAGCAAACAGAGAGTGGCACCCCCATTGTAACATGAAAGACGGCAAACATTCAAATATAATACAGAATTTGCTGCCCCCAACCCTGCAAGGGGTGACCCCTCTCTTACGCCCTGACCCTGAAACAAGCAAGCTTTCGGAAGGGATGTTTCAAATTTTGCAGCAGTTTTCTCAACGGTACTTCATCGTTTCATGGTGGCCCAGTTTAACATTCAAATATAATACAGAACTCGCTGCCCCAAACCCTGCAAGGGGTGACCCCTCTCTTACGCCCTGACCCTGAAACAAGCAAGCTTTCGGAAGGGATGTTTCAAATTTTGCAGCAGTTTTCTCAACGGTACTTCATCGTTTCATGGTGGCCCAGTTTAACATTCAAATATAATACAGAACTCGCTGCCCCAAACCCTGCAAGGGGTGACCCCTCTCTCACGCCCTGACCCTGAAACAAGCAAGCTTTCGGAAGGGGTGTTTCAAATGTTGCAGCAGTCTTCTGAACGGTATTTCATCGTTTTATTGTGGTGCCAGTTTCACACTCAAATATAGTACAGAATTTGCTGCCCCCAACCCTGCAAGGGGTGACCCCTCTCTCATGCCCTGACCCTGAAACAAGTCCTAATCTTTCTGAACGGACGTTTCAAATGTTGTAGCAGTCTTCTGAACGGTATTTCATCGTTTTATGGTGGTGCCAGTTTCACACTCAAATATAATACAGAACTTGCCGCCCCCAACAATGCAAGGAGTGACCCCTCCCTGGCCCTGAAACAAGTCCTAAGCTTTCTGAGGGCACGTTTCAAAAGTTGTTGCAGTCTCATTATCACATTTTGATAAACATATGTTGATTCAAGATCACAGAGCGAAACTACCATTGGTATAACTCACTCTCTTAGATGAAGTTTCAAAAAAAAGAACTGCAAATTGAGTTTGCATCTTGCGAAAGGTCTGCTTTTATAATTCAGAAAAATTAAATAGTGAAACATTGCAGATGAAAATGCAGTATTATTGATGAATCCAAAATTGTGAATAAGATACTTGATACGCGGAGTGACATTCACCAATTACTAATTTCAACTTTTTGAAGTAATTTGCATATGTAATATTCGTTGACCACATGTGAAGGATTACATAACACATATGTAAAAATAGAACAACTGTAGTTAAGTAAACATGATGTCAAATTTGCTACGGCCTGATAAAGTACAAAAATGCACAAACTATCATGGCCTGTTGCCGATATGTTTATTTGACAGTTCCACGTGACATTTCTAAATTCATTGATTTGTCAGCTTACATCATTATTAGACCGGAAACTGTCCTTAAGTATTTCCTGTTTCCTACACATTCTTTTGAGACGTCCACTGGCTTTCTTGGACTACCATGAGTTATCCTTCCCCTATACTCGTCCTAAAACCTCGTTCTAGCGTCCTTTTACGTGCTTCCTACGCAGAAAGCACTCCGATTTCCAGCCAAGAGAAACTTGAAACGCCCCCCTAAGTGGATAATAGAGTGGTCTGCATGTCAGTAAATGAGAGACAGGTCCAAAGGTGAAGTCATGTTTCAACACGGATCTTTTCATGTCCACAAAACCCACGTTTTGTATGCAGAACAATACCTTCTCATGCCTCGTTTGCATGTCGGTATTTGGTACGGATAAAAGTGACCCATTCAACCCGTACCTCTTCAGTCTCTGGGTTGTAGAAACTATAGCCTGCCTGAGAGAACGACGGCAAGAAAACGGCGACACGCCTTCTTCCCATATTCACCCCACTGGCGGAAGTCTGGAACCGCAGTAAGCAGCAACAAGTGGCTTTGATAGACACCCCCGGAGTGTTTTGCTCTATATCGCACCAAAACACGCCGTCTGAGACTCGGCTCACGTGACCTGTACTAGTGGCCTGTCCCTTTAGGACCCAGGAAACGTCAGTCAGGATCTCGACTCTCCGACATCGTCGTCTGACGTTAGCGACGTGACGCAACCCTGCAGGCGATAAGAGGGCAGGTCCCCTGCGCGCGCCGCCTTTGCCTGGCTACATCTGGACGCGGTCAAATAAACAGTTCAATGCTGTCAAACTTCCCACATCGACCCGTCGTGAGTTGGCACCAAACCACCTGGTGTTAAAGTTCCCGGCGAGAGCTCGAAGGTAAGTAGCCGTGGCGTTTTTTTTCTACACTGCGAGTGGGTCAATGCGGCGAGTAAGGGTTGTCATTATGCCGTCGGTGGCGAGAGTTACGAGTTGATAGCCGTGGTGGTAATTGCCATATTTAGACATCTCCTTCACGTCGTGCTAGGCGGGAGAAAGCCAATAGCACAAATGAGGGCTTCTCCTTGTATACAAGACACGTTCAGACGACATTTTAGACCGGCGAGGGTTTGCAGTTACAACGGTAAGTCCCCGCTGTCTGGTGGCGTTCGTCTGAACACCTATAATGGCGGTGTTTGGCTGGCCCTAAACGTCAAATCGAGTGTCTAGTCATTGGTTTAGTGTGGGGTACTTAAGTGTGTGCTTTTAGTGTGCATGTGATAGAAGGGTGCTTGTTTGTTTTTTAGGTCATACAAGACATGATGAATGCCAACCACAGTATGCATGTGTATAGAACCCACTGTGGTACGAAACCAATGATTTAAGATTGCTATAAACCAGTAGATTTCAAGATAAAGAAACCCAGAGACAAATTGTGTACTAATGTTACATGTTTGTGTGTCTGTGTAGACAAGTGTATTGAGCGGATGGGATACCGCGCCCCAGTTCTAGCCCGGATATTCTTTCCACGGTGTTGCATTACAAAATGTTGGTCTGAAAGCTTAAGTGCGGACCACCTCTAAACGCCTTTATATGCCCTAGATAATGCGTATTAATGGTGTTCGATCAATATCTTTATTGCTCTCATGAATTACTATGTAGGTGATAACAAGGGTGAAATGAGAGTGACTACTTAGTTATTGAAATATCGATAACATACTGATTTTGTTCATACATATGATTTTTTTTTGCACAGAAAGATGGCGAGGTTGGAAAACGTAGGTTGGTCTCCACGCCGCTACACACTACGGGAGTTCCTCCGTTCCTGCGCCCTCCCCAAAATCGTAAAGGTCACTCAAGGTCATTACGGGAACGCCGATATTGAGCAGCTGGCTTTGGATCAGGTGAGACCAATAGATCATTACGTCACGAATTCTAGAGTACTGTTTCAAATGTATCATCTGTTATTGTTAAGATATGTCATTTATATAATGCTTTGCTTTCATGAAGAAGGGGAAAATTTGGTCATGGGAACATAGCTAGGACAAAACGGTACGATTTCTACCTGAAAGGCGAACACAATCCCTTTGAAGTGAGTGCTAAGCGCGTCTATTTTAGTTCAACAAAGCCGCATGCGGTGGAGAATGGACTTAAACTGGGTCGATGTTCTGTTGTAGAGACGGAAGAAAAGAGACATTCGTCATGACAGAAAAATGTGTAAGATTACCGGGCTCCGGGTGGTCACTAACGCGCGTTAAGAGAGGGGTCATCATTTAGCTTTCAAGTTTACAGAGCACCATGGCTTTAAAGGGCACAAGGGTCATAAGCTGGTGGTGGGAAAAGCTAGACTTGTAAAATTGCTTCAATGTCTTTCTCATTTTTCCCTGTGTACGTGCCTTGAGCGTCTAATATCATCATTACAAGCCAATTTCAAGCCCATGATTTTGCCTTTAGTTTAACACGTGTATATCATTTTTACGAATATTGGTGCAAGGGTAAAGTCATAATTTTCATATGAACTGATTGATTATCCCGAAATCGTCTGGTAGCTATAGTATTTTTCATCCAAATGTCCATAAAAATATCTTCAGAAAGTATTTTCGACCTTACGACGCTTAACATATCTTAAAGACCATCCTATTCATTTCAACTCGGGTCCATTTACGTCCATTTCTAACTCACGAAATCGCATTAGGTTTTCTTTTCCATCGGTTGGTACTGTTGCAGAAATGTTCGCGGTGGTTTTATGTTCGCGGTTTTCGCGGCGACCGTTTCACCGCAAATTTAAAACCCGCGAACATTTTTGTCCAATTCTATAGAAGTATGTGACTGTAGCGCTGCCGCGAAATTAAAACCACCGCGAACACTCCAATTTTGCCTTAGCGCGAAATAAAAACCACGCGAACCTAAGTGCATTTTACAGTAACAGATTTAGACAATCCCATACATGTTAAACAAACGGTATGACAAGGTGTGGTCACCCTGACGTATAGGTGTGGCTGATCCAATTCTCACCTACATTCCACACACTTTAAACCGCCCACCTCCAGCGGAAGTTTTCCTTGACAATGAAAACATTTTTGGATGACTCCAATTTTATCAGTCTCCGCCAGACTCCCTGATAGAGAAGAGAAACGGTCAAATTCTGATGACTGAGAAGCTAGCTGAATCTTCTACCTTCGCTGGAAATTCAGTCATTTTGGCCAAATGACTAACATCTATTTGGCTTTAGTTAGGAGCAGTTTGATATGAACACTAGTTTTGTCCGTTGCTGATATCAAACCGTATGAAGAAGCACACACCTTCAAAATGTTGCTTACTATCTTGACTGAGAGTCGGTTACGAACAACGAACAGAACTTGCCCGAGTTGCTAAAGAGTTTTCCAAAACAAGTCTACAGGGATCGAGGGAACTTGAAAGAATGCCCCAATCTTACTTAGTACACTATCCTTTTACATAGGCTCTACCAGCCTCCGCGGGTCGCTGGGAAAATAGTAGAAATTGGCCAAAATAGAGTCAATTGTATGAAGGGAGTCGGCTACGGAGATAGGGTCCAATATTGCAACCCGGCTGCGAATGTTACCCTCCATGGCCAAAGTCCCCAGGCAAATGTTCTCCCTATAGCCGGCGTGGTTAGTCTGGTAGAGACTACCTTTTACATGGCACCAAGAGCATTTAATTCGATATCAAAACTTAGACTCACTGAATTCTTTAACTTGATTGACACTGTGAGAATTCTGAGATAACCTGTATTACCTCCCCCCCCCCCCCCCCTCTCTACAAGCGTCTATTTAAAGCTACTGTACCGACTCGGTACCGAGACGCCAACGTTATCTTAACATGTGCGTTGCAGTTGACACATGACAATGTTGAAAATTCCACTTAGGATTCCTAAGCATCCAACTTAGGACTTGCAAATAAGAGCCCATTATAATCAGCTTACCAATTACCCCCTTTTACACACAACGATGACAGTCGGCAGTGACCTCCACACGTCATATGACTATTGTTCGGCGGCCTCCCACGGTGATATAGTTCGAAGGAGGAATTTCATATTTGCACAAGATATCAGAAAAATGGTGGTGATAATTAAAAATGATTGGATTTTGCCCCAGACACTACAAAAGTAGCCTCCGTTGCAGTCCTTCCCACTAGCGATTTTCAAAACTTTTTTTTGGCGGAGGGGGCGTATCTGCTTGAGCCCCCGTATCTGCTTGGGATCCCATAACCGCTGTGAGCTTGTAACCGCTGTGGGGAAGGACTACAACGGAGGCTAACACAAATCCGATTTTACACACACACAAAAAGTATCACAGAGTTCTCAACTCGAGAGAAACAATAAAAAGGCGGGTTTTTTTTGCTAATCTCCAAGCAGAACATTCGAATGACTGACTATCATGACAACAAGTCATGCAGAATACGTCACAATTTTCCCACCGAATATCTGCTTGCTATTTTTGAAGAAAAGCCTTTTTCTATTTATGTCAGCGATTCAATGCCAACTGAAGATTTAAAGCGCCGACGTCTTTATCTCATGACAAAACCCCACTATAGCTGTGACACTTGTCTATATCAACAAAACGGGCTTTTTTGTCCGGCAGGTCGCTGATACGTCTGCTGACCCACATGTTATCAAAGAGAGCTTTACGGGGCTAAGTGCTTGAGCATACTTGGTTACGGCTAACCTCCTATACGGTTGTTTTTTCTTCTACCACTGTCTACTTCTCTTGAGTTTTTCCCTCGATATACGTATGCTGATTGGAGGTATAAAACGGTCGGAGAGATATGTCCCTTCTATGATATATTGGTGCGATTAGAAGATAAGTATGCCTTAACACGGTAAATGCACCTGTTTAAGCCCTCGATTTATTCTGAAGTGTCTACTTTGTTCGACAACGTTTGTCTATTTTCCCCAGGAAGAAACATTAGACATTACCAGGTATTTGCATCTGTATGGGGCATGTTTGCGACTCGATAGGTCAAGTTTATACACACACGGTTCGGTGTGACCATTCCTGCGGTGCTTTGGCTACAAGCCGTGTTCACCCCCACCACAGTAATTGATATCCTAATCTGTTGCAACAATACGCGTCCTTCGTTTTCAAACGTAACCGTCCATACAAAGAGATCTCCCCACACGCTAACGCACGGTGAAACGCGAGACAGTTTATCATTCGGCCCTGAGCTTTTTCCGTCCACAGGGCCGTGAAAAGACATGGAGTTGACTGTTTGTTGCCGTCCAACAGGTGGTTATTAGAGACTATAGACCTTACACTCTTACAAAAGACGCAGAACAAAACTTAAACGCCAATCAATTTTCATCGTTTTGTACTTTTCAGACTTGTTACAATGTCGAAAGCATCACATGCCATTTGGACCTGAATGTAGGCAAAGAATGTTACTGTGCGTGTCTTAAACTTTGTGGTCCAAATGCCCCCCTCTCACTGGACCCGCGGCACGCTGGCGGCGTCGCTGCGGTCGATCGAATTGACAAAGCACTCAACGAATTTCATCGACAAAAAAACAAATCTTTTTAAGCTTTGTGTGTTTTGTTGCCTTTTTGGTCATACTTGTACGTTTGGAATGATATTCCCATTATAAAGTCAAGGGTAACACAAATGCAGTTTAGGACTCAGCGACGCCGCCAGCGTGCCGCGGGTCCAGTGAGAGGGGGGCTTAACGGAGCAATATAGTCCGTTTTTCTACCATCAGATAAAGGAGCGGTCACATTCGTCGAGGTTTTGTCGAACTTTAATTTATAAAACCGATCGTTGATAAGGATTTAAGACACAAGACTTTCCGTCACAAGATAGTTGAATATTGTACGACACATCCAAGACTCTCCCAAGGAGGCCCCCAGTTTCTTGTCGGAAGTTTGTCTTACGACAAAATGTGACAGGACGCGCTCAGCCAAAATCCTACAAACTTGGGTACATATAGTGCACCTAGATACTCTCCAAGCAGAGGTTGGTGGGGAAGATCGTGACCGTTTTATTATATGGGTATAACCTACCAGGGATAGCGGACGAAGAACGGGGCAAATGATAAAACGGTAACGATCTTCCCCACCAACCTCTGCTTTGAGAATACACCTAGAATGGCACCTACCGATAACTATTCATTATTCATTATTCATGTTTATTGCATGTTCATGCCCTTCCGGGCTAAATGCATTATAAGTAATACAATTGTGCATTGTAATAACAGAAAAAAAATGAAGAAGACTATTCTATGTTCTATCTACTTCTAAAGATTACACGCTACTTCTCTCTTCTTGAGACATGTGTACACGAATTCACAGAGTTTCTCAATTACAGATTGATTATTCGATGACATCAAGTATGTGAACAGTTTGTCATTTGTTAAGTTTGTATATCTCTGGTCTAGTTGTATTGCGTTAACCAAAGATATGCGTAAATCTTTGTACAGTGAGCATTCTAGAATAAAATGTTCTTCATCTTCTATAGAGTTCTTATTACAGAGTGCACATAGTCTATCGCTAGGAGGAGTCCGGCTGTATCTACCAGTTTCAATATGCAGTGGGTGGTCGCTAATTCTTAGCTTAGCCATGGCTCGGCGATGGCTAAAGTTTTTGATGTCAAGATATTTTTCTCTTTCATATGTCCGTTTGAATTTTCTGTATGTTCTTAATTTGTTGCCTTGGTTCTCTTTTTTGCCAGGGGAATTTAGTTCTGAGTAAACGTTACACACGTACAGCCAATATGCTCAAACCATTTTATCCAGGAATGCTAGTTTTGACATATATATACTGACTTCAAAGCATCGTTATTTTTGGCTTATTCACAATCAGAATCAAAATTGCGTACCAAAAAATGATAATCATATTCTGCTACATGTTTTAATAACACGGTTCTACTTCATTGGTTACAATAATTGTTTAAAAAAGTGTATCCGAAACATTTTCAAAACCGTCCACGATGTATGCAATCTACATTCGTAACACACCCTCGTGACCTATAAGATAGACTCGCCGAGTTCTCTAATAACAGCCTCCCCCTAGCACTATCGGTAAGTACTTTACAATAACCCTCTGTCTACAAAAGTGTGCGTACGAGGCTGGTGACACGTTTTCTGGACTAAGAGGCACTTCTCAACATTTCAATAATTAGCCATTGATCGCCGGGGCATAATTAGGAGGTGACGTAACGCCTTGTCGATGTAAAGCACCTTATAATGGACTGAATATAAAGGAGTTTACAGTTCCAAAGGCCGGCCGGTCTTTTCAAAATGCCCTCAATGGGGTGGTGACGTCACAAGCATGGGATAGTTATGCGGTGACGTAATGTGAACACAAGGTTCTGTCTTCCCGATAAAGGATTAATGAATTAATGAAGGTTTTATGGACGATGTACAGTTTGTGGTGGCAACATTAACAGTGGAATAACATAATCAGAGTGGCCGGGGAACGGCAAATAGTCACAGGCATGGAAAAACATCACTGACTCATACTCCTACTCTGCGTGTGAGTAGTGCTGCGTACCTAAACGTAACATCAGGTACAGGTACAGGTACCGGTACAGAGGTTTAGGTACAAGTCCGGACCTGTACCTGTACCTAAACAATTTTATGAATTAACATTTGTTTTACTGAACTTCTTCAATAATGACAGAGACATTAACTATCTGTTTACAATTTGTCAGTATCTTTATTCAAAGAACATAACTAGGTTTCCTACCCCAAAACTCCCTTGGCCTTGCAATCAAAACTCCCGTCCTGCCTGAATGATCTGTTGCATATTAGTTATGCTATTCCAATGTGTCATTTTGGTCACGTTTGGTGTTGCATTACCCCCCCCCCCCCATGAGGTTAGGAGATCAGTCACAATATAAGCACATACTTACAGTACCGGTACTTCATGATCCGGTATTTTGAACCTGTACCTAATGGATTTTCACGGTACAGTACCTGTAAACAGTACCGGTACGCAGCACTGATGTGTAGCATAAAGCTACCAGGTACATCTGCAACCTAGGTGCACGTTTATATAATGATGTTCAACTACCATGTTATGTAATTACTTGTCATTCTGTTTTGAAAGCTTTCAATCTCATTTTCTATATTTTCCTGCCTGGTGTCTTCCATTATTCACTTCACTTCGTAACTCTGTGAGAGGGCCACTTTGGGGTCCAGCCGAAATAGCTTTGATTCAAAAATCAATATCTTGATGGCATGTAGACGTGGATAGATGATTCAGGGAGCAAAAGTCATAATACTTTGGCCGCCACATAAAGACATTGAAACAGTCTGCTTGCTTTAATGTGTAACGGTTATACGGGGTAAAGTCTACCCGCTAGGTATAGAGGTCTCTTGCCGTCACATACGTATACATCGCATACGCACATGTTCTAAGGGCTCTGTCACACGTGTGCGTATATTCAAGTGCGCGTGAGTTCCGCATTAACATTTTTTGTTTAAGTAAGGTTTGCGGGGAGAAAGTTGTTTTGTACTTTGACCCACCGTAGAGCAGTCTAGTTCACGGTGTCTAGTTATCAAACCAAATAAATTACTTCTTCGCCTGCAAACTTAACCTAAACCAAAAAACATGTTATTATATTAATATGCAATTCATGCGGGCTTGTTTATACGCACAAGTGTGACAGGGGCTTAATTACGGTTGGGATCTTAACTGTTCATTGAAGGCATATCAATATCGTAATCGATTGCGGATCGATAAAGGGTACACAAGCGAAGTTTGTTACAAGATTGGTTTAATTTTCCACCTTCTCTCCAAAATGTTATCTGATGTACATGGAGAAATCAGAACGTATTTCAATCTAAAATTCAGTACAATATCCGGTATTTTAGTCTTCTTAGCAACACATGTAAGCGATACGAATTTGCCACTCAGTACTCCATTGACACTCTCTTCTGAATAGATAGCTGGAATGGTCCATAAAAAACTGTTTTTGACGACGGCGAATATAGTTACAATGGAGACAAATATAGATTGATTGATTGATTGATTGATTAATTGATTGATAGTAAATCGACCACACATTGTCCATGGCATTCCGTTCATTCAATTATTTCGTTTACACTGGGTTCCCTGATGCATGACTTTGGTCCTGAGGTCCGTCCTCGTGCAAATAAAAAGCCCCAAGCTAATTAAGTTACCAAGTCTATAAATAGGAACGCGTCATCGACACAACAACAGGTAGCACGATTGAAAAATGAGGACCTGTTATAGAGCACAAAGATCAAGTTATCTTAAGCTGACGGCTTTTAACAAGTGTTAAGGGCGGTGGAATGTTAAGTGGAGCTTCTGTTGAAAAGAGACGCGTCGACCCGTGTAGACCCGCACGCCGGGAGTCCGGGTTGGACGTGACCGTACATCGAGTCTATTCATGATACTTGGCGGGGGTGAACCAGCGCTGCCCACTCTTTCTTTCACTTGATTTGTTTGGGCTGTCTTATCTATGGGTTCGCTTACTCTTTTAAAACCTTGAACTTTCACCGATTTTATCTCGTCTGTTACTAGTGTTGTCTGTTGCCTGGGTGTCATCGTAAGTAGTATTCGGGGCTCCCGTCTCCCCATCTCGATTGGGGGGCCGCAGTAAATATAATCTAACTAGGAAGGCACCCAGGCTACTTTATCTGTGCCCCTTCTCCTTTTCCGTTTGAATCCATTTTCGTAGCATTTTGTTTGTTTGTTTGGTTGTGTTGGTTGTTGGGAGGGGGGGGGGGTAGTCACCATGACTCCGCAGAATGTTGGGATGAATGTAGCTAGATCTCATCGGAAAATTATTTAAGGTATTGTTGAAGGGTTGCTGAGGAATTTTGGGATGTTTTTGAAAAAACCCTTCCTTAAACCCTTTATAAACCCTCCTCAACCTTAATTTTTTCAGGTAGTACCTTATAGCACGGTGATAATTTATGCAAATTAGTATGATGTCATGATTACGTCATCAAGATTTACAAGGCCACGCCCCTTTTTTTAGAAAAAAACGCTCTCCTTGGCTTGTGCTTCGCTTTTTATCAATATAACTTTGCAGGAATGTACATGATAGTAATACTTAAAGAATGACGCGTGCCTACGAGATTATTTTGAAATATCGATTTTGGGCGATTTTTGTTTGTTTCATAACTGATTGTTGGGAAATGAAGAGGGTGGGTGCTCTATGAGGATGCTGTGCGGATGTACGTATGTTGCAGGAAAAGAAAACAGTTCAAGAAAATTAGCGTCTCAGATATGTAATCTGATATATATAAACTGTTAGAGAATAAAAAAAAGGCTCTTTTTACACAACCAAGAGATTTATTCCACCGACGTTTCGGTGACCATCTGTCACCTTCTTCAAGGCAATTCTAACTGGTTAACATAGCAATGCAGCACATGCGTTGCTGCTTATACATATCAATGAGATGCAATCCCAAACGCAAAGTATTTACATATGTACAATCACAGGGGATGACATCACTATGCCTTTTTTTATTCAGTGACTTACCAACGTAACCTGATGAAACTATTCACGGATAAACTGTTAGACCTAGGAGTTAGGTGACTGTGACGTCACGAGCAAACACCGTGTATAATACGTAACAGAAAATGAAAAGAAGTCGTCAAGTCCTCCCGTCCAACGCTAACATACACGGCATGCCATCCATACCATTATGACACAACGTACATAGCGACTGCGAAAACACGTCAGCGGCCAGACGGCACACCGGAATAATACTTGTCCAGAATCTCACAAGTCGACTAATGAGTTTAGTTGTCTGAACCCCCCCTAGCTATGTTGATTTTATGAACAGTCCTTATTTGTCCAGTTTATAGCTGCCTAAATGTATAATACGTGTGGTGTATATGTGTCTCGCCAATATCAAGTTCCAATATAAAGGTACATTGTGGTCGTTTGCGTGATTGATTCCATATAAAGACTTGTCCTACGTCAGTGCAATTATTCGCGGTGTAGCAACTGACAGAATAAAGAAGTTGGACATGTATGTTGTACATTCAGACATAACGTCTGTAAATTAGGTAGTCGTGTTGTCATTTAAGAAATCAAACCACATACATTTAGGATTAACATGTCTTGATACGTAGCCATTAGTGATTCTTGTATTTCTATACATTGTAAAGTACAATTTATATACACAAAACCCACGACACCACAAATGCTAAAGTACTTTGAAGGGTAACGGTGCCGATATATTGCTTGGAATGCCGAGAATTTGGATGCTTTCTATCGGAAGGGTTATGATTCATTTAAAAACTCACATAGCACTGTGAGATTTTGAGATGCCTTTTACAAATGACCACCGTGCCAGGAAACTTCCCAGACGAAAAATCAACATTTCGAAAGCTCTCTAATCCATCGATCGATCACAATTTTTTCCAGGCTAACAACAACAGTTGAGCGGTCTCATATCAGGGGGGAACACGCACTCACATAGTAGATAGCGGATTTTATGGCGTACGATATAATAGAATGGGGGATGCCTTTGACATTGCGCTCAAGTGCGCGCCCTGTGCATGATTTGGATTGCTCGCTTGGTTGGAGATTCGCCGTGGAACCCAGCTTTGCGGTCAGATAATGGTCAATTATACTTCCCCAGCTGCGACCGTATTCATATAGCGAGTGTAGGGTAACCCTGGATGAGACTTGCCCCTTGTAGCTTAAGCTTCGAAATTCTTGCACACGATCGCGAAATAATGTTAGCGCTGATGTATATCAAAGGCTAAAAACAGCACTCACTAGCCTCCGTTGCAGACTCCTTCCGGCTGTTTTCATTTTCTAAGTTCCAGTTTTACTATTTCATTTTTTTCTTGTTGTAGGCCGGCCAGCAATTAGAAAAAAAATGTAATAGTATAAAAACAATAACTTGAAAAAGGAAGCAGCCGGGAGGAGTCTGCATCGGAGGCTAAGCACTCACAGCATATCCCCATCGTTTGATATCATTGCCTGCATATAGTACTTTATTTAGATGCAGACTATGTGTACATGGACTACTAATGCTTTACGTATCACTAGGTACATCGTCGTGCATATATGTACATTTAAAATAGGAAACAGGGTCGTTCATGCTGCATCTATTTTATGTCATAGAAATGATTAAAATTATATCTTTATTTCCATCTCCAGGTGATTAGAATACACAAGGAGCACACACAGCGTCGAGTGGTCGCCAACGACAAACATGGTCGACATCTCAGCATTCCGCTCAACTACCAGAGCGTTCTGTTCGAGAGAGTGCGGAGAGAAACAGGTACAAAGAAGCACTTGAAATTGTGTGTTTGGACTTCACACCCAGTCACGAATGGCCCAATCCTGTAGCTCGACCTACACAAAGCAAGATTTTCACCCACAAAATGGCGCACGCATCACGCTACAGTCGCGCACAGGCTCTTTGTTTTTTTGGAAAGCATAATTGACGGGCAGACTAGTGGACTAAATGTTGCGCACAAGGGCATGCGCAACAAGAGTTCTACGACCTCATACCTTCGCGAAATGATTTTGACCTTTATGACTGACGTATTAGGAGTGTTTTTCATCAATCAAAAATCATACCAGTTGATCCTCCTCACCCAAATAACATAAGTTGTCCAAACCTCCTTGTTATGATTATGAGCTTAACAAAGAAGGTTATGCTAACATTTTTCATCAATAATGCAAATAAGCTCCTTATTAGCATAATTTGATTCAATGGTGTTCACATTCACACAACTTCTAAATGCAACAAGTATGAAATTGCCGTTATTTACTAGTATGGAATGATAGTAGTTTCTCGTGAATTATGCAAATTAGGCCTACATTTGCATAATTTCTATCTATTGACATTCCTCTCTTCCTCAGTTACAAATGTCACATATTTGAATAGTCATATCATGGAACACAGCAGGTTTTTAAAATTGCCTCATTAATTATAATCTGATTTGCATAATTATCATCCAATCATACAAAGCATCACATAAGCTATCTACATACCAAAAATCATGACCATCCATCAAGCCCATCTCGAGTTATATTATTTTCTCATTAATTATGTAAATGAGGTTCTCATTTGCATAGCTGATATCTATTAATATTTCTCTCTTCCTCAGTTACATATGTCACATGTTTGCGAGTCCTATCATGGAAATTGATGAATGTATAAACTTTCCTCATTAATTATGCAAATTAGTTACTGATTTGCATAATAAGTATCCAATCATGTACATCATCGCTCAAGCTATGTACATGCAAAAAATCATGACCTTCCATCAAGCCCTTCTTGAGTTATTCCCTTTCAAAGTCTGAAGCAAAACCTACCCCTGCAGTTCCAAAAAAGTTGCTAGGGGGCCCAAACCTATACCACTTACTCTCTGCCCAACGAGCTATCTACCACTCAAAAATCAGTTCCATAGCATGTCCACAACACGAGATATCATAACAGGAAGTTCCGCTGCAGTACCGTAACAAGCCGATAGGGGGCCCAAAATCTAATCATTTTCAGGTTTCATCGAGACCTACCAACATACCAAATACCAAGACAATCCTTCCAAGAATTCTCGACTTATCGTGTTCACTAACAGACACACAGACATGCTCGGTATTCCCATGCTGTGGCACTGCATTAATGACTGTTCTTACTCATATAAGGCCGTGTATATCCAACTTTGGTCAAAATTTGTATGTTTCAGTCTTTTAATTGGTGTAAGGAGATATCTTTGTGGTTTGGTTTCACATGCTCCGAGTGGACTCTTCCAGGCTGGGAGTAGGTCAAAGTTGACGATTGTTTTTGTCTGTCAGCTGTTACGAGAGAACGAGCTGGTCAACTGTCTATTTTCTTTGCATGATTCTAAAGTAGACAGATGTGGCTTTCTGGTGCATAAGAATTTTGGGGGCTTGCAATTAAGGTGAATCCTTTTCTGAGCCCTTGTTTTAGTGCTTTAAAGCATTACTGCCTATATGGGCAAGTCTATCTCTTGTATCTGCCCTACAGCTGGCTGATAGCCAATTTGTCCCTGGCAGTAACTGACGTTTCCTGCCTGCCTCATGACCCCTCATGACCAACTTTGCACCCATTTACCCGTGTCAATATCCCCTGAAACAATACAGCCCACACGTCGCAACCAGAAAGCATAGTATGAGCATACAATCTAACACATTTTTACACTTTTCTCGTTAATTATGCAAAACACTTCGCCCAAAATCTAATCATCTTGAGATTTCCCACATACACACCGACACACCAAATACGACAACAAACCATCCAGGCGTTCTCGACTTATTCTGTTCACTAACAGACACACAGACAAGCATCATCGAATAACCTACTCGACGAAACCATTCGTCGCGAAGGTAATTAAGCAAATTTAGAATATCCTTTCCGACTAACCATACATGTATCAAGCTGTGAATTAAAGGTGACCAGCTTTTAAGCATGTTGAATATGTCTTGTCTCATGGTGGCATTTTGTATCTTCTGGTAAAAGTTCCATTCAACAACAATAGAACAGAAATATTGTTGTCGTTGGTTTCCACAGAATTAAAGTTCGATACTGACTATATGCTAGGATTAGGAAACACTGAGTCGTATGTTTAGTCGCGAAATTCTCTTTTTATATTTATCCCCCATACCATAGGTATGGGTAAAGTGAAATATCTTGTTTTTGTAGGTTTCTTCTTCTCCTCCTCTTCGTTCCATGTTCTATCTAAGGTTGGCGCGTTCCATTTGCCATTGGTCAAGGAACACGGGTTCCATTCGGGTTACCTGAGGTCACGTTGCAGGTACACGTGCGCAATGAATGACACATTGAAATAAATGTAGCTTAGATAATTACAAAACGCCCATTATTGCATGGGGAGGGAGTGAAATATGCTGTATTTGCTCAGGAGCAAATGACGGCCTTTTTAGTAATTGTGTGTTTTCGTCTGGCTCAGACAAGAGACAGAAGAAAGCTGCCGCTGCGGACGAACTGCCGGCTGCCTTCCCAATGACCATCGCGGATGTGGTAGCACAGTACCCCCTCCCGGTACTGGTCAAGATACACAGGTCTGAGGAGCTCCGCTTCAGCGTGGATAACAGGTAGATATAGAGTGTGGTGTGATTTTGCACTCACGTGACTATGACGTAAGCATTGTCCCATACTGATTGGTTATACGTTGTAAAGGTAAAGCGGTCGAATCTCAGCCTGAGGACGAAGTATGACGCTTTTTCGTTAGCTAGTAGTGCAATGCGGCTTCGCTACGGCTTGCGTTTTTGGCCAAGCACACGTTGTACTTGCCAGGTGAATTTGAATGTGTGGCCGACTTGATGATGATGTAAATACAGTCACATGATATGTAATCGCAGACATGCAAATTGAATACCTAGTTTCTGAATCAAAGTTAAAGGCAACCAAGGCAATTCTAGGGCCCAAAATATGGAAATTAAAAAATGCTGAAATCTTCATGGTAGTTACATTTACTGACACTATTCAGCACATTTGCGTAATAACTTCATACTTAGCGCATTTCAAAACCGCGCAAAAACGTGCGGTACGTTAGAAACCGCACAAAAACCCAAGTCACAACGACGTCGTATTTTTGCATGACGGGCGTCGCTATACATTGTGATAGAGTTGTTTGAACTAATCATGTGTAGAAATTGACTAGATAAATTGACTTTCAAAATCCGATTTTCTGGCCCCAATATTGCTTGGGTTTCCTTTAAAAAATCCACGATGAAGATTTTAAAAAATCCACGATGAAGATTTTGTAGACCGGTATACTGTACATGTGTATTAGATAAGAACAATAAAAACATATATATGATATTTAGTTAGTGGTTGTAATATATTCCGTATACATTCTGCGCAACGTGAATGAATATGGTCTATACCATCTACATGTATGTCTGTGCACAGACTATGAAGAATGTGGGAGAATGCCACAGGTCCTCGCAACATGTAACATCAATGTCAATGACGGGGTGTCCGATTTCTTCCAAGGCAAATCTCATGGGGATTTTGTTTCATTGGAAGACAAGAAAGGGGTGATGTTTAATTCGGCTTCCTTAAAGCGCCGTCATTCTGATCTGGTGTGCATTGCAGGAAACAAGTACCGAGGTTTGACGTCATTGAGCTCACAGACCTTCAAGATGAAACCTACCTGCTTGGAAACACCATCAACAACGGTACGAGACCCACATGTATCAAATCTATATATATTCCCATTCCTTATATTTTTACAAATCAAAGGGGAACTCTCTTATACAATAATACATATTGCCAATCCCGAACCCGATTGACTTAGCCATGCAAGTAATGTTGAACGCTGTAACGTTATATCCGGAAACACTAGTTGTTAAAATCTAACAGTATAATACACTAGTCTCCAAGCACACCCACCGGTTGCAAAGACCGTATCCAACTGGCAGAAGGACTTTTTATAGCAACCCGACGGTGCCTGACAACTTCCCTGGCTGACTGGAGCTTCTCTGGCTAGCTTGTACGACTTAAGCACCTTGGAGATCTGGTTGGAGATTTTAACACACGTCTGCTACTGTATATGCATGATGATCCCTGCACTGGCAGTTCAGGATAGTACATAAGAAACAACCTAAGTTTTAGAAATGCCACCAACGCCATACATCTCATACTACATAGTCTCTTGAAGAGTAGGTTGGTTTTCTAGTGTTCAGTAGTAGAAGTTCCATACGTTGTACCTTCTACTTTATGCTGTGCAATTAAAGGTGCTGTTACTATTTCTCGCAGGTCTCCTGAGCAAGTCAGTCCTGGTCATCCCGATGTTCATGAAGCTGGAGCTGGCGGTGGCAGACGGGTTGGTGGGCGGGGACGATGACCAGTGGCTGGAGCTGGTCGGCAGGTACGACAGGACCGTGGTCAGATGTGTGGACTTCGAGCAGGCCTGCGGCAACAGAGGTACGTCTGGTCAGCAATGTATACTTGATTCTAACATACGTTGCTTGCTTGGATTTCGAGTATTTAGTCATTGTGCTTAGTCAACTGTGGCGCAATCGGTAGGGTGTTTCGCGCAGAACCAAGAGGTCCCGGGTTCGAAACCACTGCTATGCCTCGATGTTGTGCCCTTGGGAAAGGCACTTTACACCACTTTCATAACTCCACCCAGGTGTGAATGGGTACCTGATTTCGGTTGGGGAAGGTCGTATTGAGGTCACCTGCTGGCGCCGAATGGCAGCCTCCCAGACCCTTGCGACAGTTCCACAAAGTGTAAATGTGGAGCAAATATGTATCTGTTGTGTATTATGTGATTGTAAACCCTGCAGCAATTCAGCACTGGCTGCCATTGCACGGGTAATTTCTGACCAATAAACCATTAAAAAACTGCAAGCTTGGTTGACTCACTGACTCTCACTCTCTCCCATAGACTAGTTGACTACATTTAACCATTTTGTAAAACCGCTTCGCGTTTAAAGTGTTAATCTCTTGTTGTAGTGGATGTCAAAAAGGTTAGTTACCGTAATGATAATACTACTTAGCTACGATTTGATTTGAGAAGCATTTGAATATGAAGAAAAATGTTCATTCTATAGTAACTCTTTTGTTGCCTTTCTTTCTAGACATACTGATGTACCCTTCGCGACTGGTTGAAGCCCGACAACACGTACTTGAGGACATTGAACCTCACGTTCTCAAAATCCACCCCCTGTCTACGGACAAGACTTTGTGGCCGAGACCTCTCTCTGACTCCGAGACACAGTTCAACACTCATCGGGTGCGCCACCGTCACAACCCCGAGGCCAAAGGTCCAGCCTCTCCGGTGCTCAGTTGGCCTATGACGGTGAGCGTCAGGGGTAACCAACGGAGTCGTCGTAAAGAGGCGGAAGACGAGAAGTCTCAGAGGCGAGTCTCTGCTGATCTACTGTCCACTAATGACGAAGAGGCACCTGCTGCGGACGATCTCGTGGGTCCAGAAGAGAAGACCAGGTATCGACAAGCACCAGAAGGTGGGCCTAGACAGGATCTCGCAAAACCACGCGAGAACGTAACCGCTTCAACTGGTCAGAGGGAGCGAAGAAAGACACCCTCACAGGACCCTCAGCAGATCAGTGCCACTACTCGCACGGCAGCTCTGAAGCCCCGGATCAAAGAAACAAAGCAAGAATACGAGCACCCACCCTCCGCCCCCATCAAGCCTTCCCCCGCCATTACTGCCAAGTATGCAGGACTGTCGGAGGTCCCCGAAGACACGACAGCCCTTAATGTTGACGATCTGTCGGACTGCCTCAGGCTGCTAAAACTCGACAGGTACATGGAGGACATGTTCTTGGGTCTTTTTTTCTGTCTCAAACATGAAAACCATCTATGATATGGAATAGTACTAGAAATAAATAATTTGAAGCAGGGACAAATCCTAACTGCACCATGGCTTGACTCTGCACTTTTGGAAACATCCGTAAGATGTCGCTCTTATGTAGGGCTGTTAGATCTGATGTGTTGACCTTGATGTGCATTTTACTCTCTGCCAGTCTATCAAACGGCGTAAGTGCCCAAATAAGGGCTTAAGAAACGTTGCTAATCAAGCTGTCTTTTTTTGTGCATTTTTTTGGCGTACAGTTTCATCAACGTCTTCAAAGAAGAAATGATTGACGGGAAGCTCCTGATGGATTTGGATCGACGCATGCTCATCAACGACCTTGGTATGAACGAGTTCCAGGCGACCAAACTCCTGAGGTTCCAGCGGGGTTGGCGCCCAAAGTGAAGGAACATGGAAATACTGGCGTGTTATAGGAATATGCAATGAGGACATGATATTAACGAAGTGGTTTAAGCCGTGAGCCAGACATGATATCGATACGATCTTATGTAGAGAAACTTCCTGTACTGGCATTTGATTTGTATAAATCGTGTTATCTCATAGCAGACATCTCTTTAATGTCTTTATCGTTTTACCCTATGTCGTGTCCAAAGATTTGCATTGTATTTGTAATTGTGTACGTAGTTGTTGTTTTGTAAATCTCTTTGATATCCAACCATACTATGACCCAGTGAATACTTCGGTAAGTCATTGACGATGTACCTTATTCATCTATCGTTTAGGGTCATTCAAAGGTCTACGTGTGCTACTTGTATAACAGAAAGCATCTCTGGGATTACTTCCTTTCTAGTGTATCAACATATCTTTAACTTGTATTTTCAACTCTTAAGAAGTTTATTCAATTATGAATTATAATGCCTCTAATATTCATCCAGTATGGTAGACAATACTTACGTCATAGCCACGTGAGTGCAACACTCTAAAGAAGCCTTTGTGAGACAGGAAATACAAGCGATCCACTGAAATACTAATATGTTGATTAGTGAATAGCCATGCCAATGAATAATGTACGCCCTGCTAGGATACCATAAGAGTGCTTTATATGTACAATGGATGCTCCAACGATGGTATTGAGATACAAAGTTACGTTGTAACCTAGTTGTTTTACAGATACTGAAAACGTTTGCCAGGGAAAACATTGCCTCGTATCTTAAAACGATAAGATAAGCAATTGTACGGAAGTAGAATATTGGCACAGTTACAATCATGCTTTTTTTTCGGTTCGAGTTTATCCGACGATAAGAATTGCAAGCTGCTAAGATATCGTCTTTAAGCATGGCTGTTGTATTTCAAGTATAGAAGAATATAGATTTTACGGGAATATGTTCAGAACCATACCAAATACCGCCTATTGGGGCGTTAAAAGTATACCATTCCTTTAAGTTTTGCAAATGTATCTATTTTTGTTAATCATAGTTTTTAAGTCTTCTTTACCTGATCGTGCTTTGAAAGCAGTAAACGTTTCAGTGATAAGAAAACTATTGTGTTGCTTGTTTTGCATATAAGATACAAGAACATATCATCACATCACAAGCTCATGCTGTAAGTTGTTGTGGGTAGATACTTGTGATTTATTTGTGGTTACGAATGAGCTGGTCTCAGTCATATTTGTGTTGAGAGTGCAAAGTAGCCAATTTGATGGTTTTGTGAACCACTTAGAAAATATACTTTAATGTCATAATGTACAATTGCTGTGTTTGCATACAACGAATATAAAGAGTTTCTAAGTCTACAAGTGTTTGAGTGTGGTGACAGTTGTTTTAATTCTATCCACTTGTGTTGGCGGAGGTATAAGGTAGCCGAACTCGAGCTCAAGTTGAAGAAGGAAAATCCTGACAAGTAATCATAAGTCCCAATTTCAAGCGTATGTCACTGTCACGCTTTATCTTACTAGTGCAAAATTACCCTCATCCTTACTATACACCCTAAAGCCTAGGTTACACATAGCCGAACATGGCCTCCCGACTCTCCTCCGACCATGGTTAGAGTGGTTCGGGAATGATTCGGGAGCTAGCTCGGCTGGCGTTCGGCCGAGTCGGCTGGCGTTCGGCTGAGTCGGCTGGTGTTCGGCTGCGCCAGCCGAATGTTTTGAAAATTTAAAAACATTCAACTCTGGACGGAGGGTCTGAAATGGGTCGGCTGGTGTTCGGCGCGGTCGGCTAGTGCTCGGCTGGTATTCGGGATTGAGTCAGTAGTAAAATTAGAACCTTACCAAGCCAGAAACACTACTGACTTACTCCCAACTAGTTTCCAACCTACCCATAACTCACCCCAAGGCCGTAGACAAATCTCTGCTAACTAATTCTCAGCCAAGTGACTACTATCGGAACGTGGGCGAATCACCCCGACCTTCACACGACCAAAAACAAAGAAGAACACTAAAAGCAGTATTAAAGCTAGCCATGATCCGAATTCGATATTCGATCTCTCGGTGATGCTAACAACATAATACAATGGATTATTTTTATCAAAACCGAAAATGACCCCTCTTTTGAAAGTCGCTGAATATCCAATTCAATTCGTGAGAGGGTCTGCAAACGGTTTTTAGGAGATTAGTCAGGAGAGATGCGGCAGTCTGCGGCTAGAGGTCGGGATGGTTGGGAGTAGGCTACAAAGCATTCTGGGCCCATTCGGGAGTAATTCGTGTACTGGTTAGGAGATGATCGGCGTATCTTCGGCGCATGTTCGGCGCCAAAGATAGGCGTGGCCCCAAAACTGGTCAGACTGCTCCCGAACGTCAGCCGACCTGAGTCGGGTAGCGTTCGGGAGCCATGTTCGGCTATGTGTAACCTGGGCTTTACAGACCCTTAAACGCACTTGCCTGTGATCTTGAAGCTGACCTCAGCGAAGTAGATTATCCACATAATAATCAAATTCGGCTTGAAGTTCATCTTAAAACAGTTTGCAACATTTTCCAAGCAAAACCTGTCCCGAAGCCACATTGACAACAACGTACAGCTTCTCTTGGTAGTTCAGCGGTGATACGGCGATACTATATATTTAATATGGTACAATGGGCGGGGAGGTCAAAGGTTACACGTGTGATTCAAAGTCAGTAGAAAAAGCAGACGGCAGAGGACAGCACGCAAGTCGTACACTTTAGCCACTCTCAGCTTCTTCGTTCGGGTTTTCTTGGATCTCATCATGAGATATTCACACCTTTATGTTCACCTTGTCCTTCTGGGCGTCTTTGCCCAACTCTGCCTGACCGGAGCGGGCAAATATTCTAAAGATAAGAACGATTTCCATCCCAAGGAGAAACGAGATCGCGAGTTTCGGTCTGCAAAGGTGCAAGCAGCATGGGAGAAAGCACAAAAGGTGAGAGCAATCTCCTACATAATCTCCTATGTAGTTTAGGATATGTGTACATGTATTACACTTGAAATGGTTATAGATATGGGTGTAAAAATGCAACCAGATTGTACATCAGCATCTTTCTCATATATACGTAACTTCCGCCCCTCCCCCTTGGAAAACAAATAGTGTTTCCTTTTTGTTGCGTCTTGTGTTTTGGGCACGCCCCCAGACAGGTACAGGGTAGTACCGTTAGAAAAATAGTCTTGTACTTTTGAAAGGAGCCCGATGTGTTTTTGGGAACAGAATCCGATACCCGCGAAGATTATATACATTGATATAATGTAACGTAAATTATTATTACAATGTTGCAAACCTTAATAGTTGCTGTCAGAGTGTTTTTGTGGTGTTGCAGTTATTTTAGCTTTTAAAACCTGCCAGTTAAACTTAAAGCATAATTCCAGGACGTAACTGAAGAAAGAAGATATCTATGTCATGTCACACTCTGATTGGTCACATTTATAATTGCGTTACGTTTATAATTTAGAACATTACAGGTGGTGCTAGTTAAACTTAACAACAGAGAGATGACAAATGTATGAAATAACTCAGGATCCTCTTTCACATAGATTATTTACAGCAGCATGTCAAACATTTTTTTCCTAGGCCTTAGGCCACACCAATTTAATTTCTTGGTTAACAGATTTTTTTCTTTAATTTTAGCACACACAAAAAATGAAAACAGAAGGCTGGGGTGAAAACTTGCACCTGACCCTGCTCACACCCTGAAATTGTGTGCACCAAAGTACAAACTTTCCTCTGAGATTCTGTTTTCATGTTGATTTTGGAATTTAGCATTTTTTTAAAAATCCGTTAACCAAGAAATTAAATTGGTGTGGCCTTAGGAAAGAGCAAGATGGGACCATATTTTAGTACTGTTGATTGGTTTTCTTGGCATACTTAAGTTTGGTAAGCTAGCGTGCAAGATGAGTAAGCAGTCTTTGTGGGAAACAGTGAGTTGTCGTGGTCTGATTGGGCCAAACTTAATTTAATTACACACTGGTCATGTGATGTACACAGTCTGTGTAAACTTAAAATGGTTCAGTGACTGACAAAGAATTACTAAGATCTTATGTTACTTGTTGGGGAGTGTCCAGACATAGATGATTGAAAGAAGGTCTGTGGTGCTGAAAGAAACTTATAATAGCTTCTTACTAGTAATTCGATTTAGAGTTAGATTGAAACTGTACCTTTCTTTAAGGGCAATTGTCTGAGGAAGTGCAATAAAAACAAGGAAGTGAATTGGGGGCTACAAAACATATGGCAGCAATGAATTGATGACTTACAATTATTTAAGATTGGTGTTAAAATTCAAGGTATTTGTTTTTACAAATCTGCGATACCGGTAGAGTTTACTAATCAAAGAACATCTTTAAGTTTAAGTGTGTGTCACTTCTTAAATGCTGATTGAAGATCAGCGCCAGCCAACTTAAAATGGTATATAGTTAGGGGGCTAGGGCCTATACCTGTTGTTTACACAGCATACAATAGTGCTGTCCTCCTGGCAGCTGTTTCTGGGTCAGCCCTTTTCATAAGCCATAGTAGTTTAGTACTGTTACAGTAGTAGTATCCAATATTTGAGTAAACTGCTACCGGGGTCCCCGACACAGGGGTGGGCAGCAGTCGGCTAGTTGTCACACCGCTCTTAAGCTTCCACGTGGCTCTGTCCAGGGGGTTTACGCTGGTCAGGCCGCACACCTTAATGTCCTTCTTGACACACTCCATCCAAGATTTCCTAGGTCTGCCACGACCTCTGTTGCCTGGCAACTGCATTTTGGTGATGGCGTTGATGCAGCCACTGGCGCGTTCAACATGTCCATACCACCGGAGTTGGCGAGACCGCAGCACAGAGGCCATATAGAAAATCATAACTACAAGAAGGAGCATTTTCATGAACTGCTATCATTCACATTATCACTAGATCAAATGAAATGACAGCAACATTTGATGACAGAAAGTGGATGAAAAAGGAAGTGCTATTACTAGTAAGACAACTACCATATGGCAATGTTGTTTCAAACTACTAACAGTTGAAAATGTTTTTCTGCTCAAAGCTTGTGTCTGACGCTAAGCTGGCAGAGCTCCACAGTGACCTGAAGCTGCATGAGACGGAAGAGTTCAAGTGGAAGAAGCTGAGGGCAGAGGGGGGAGACCAAGATGGAGAGAAGGAGGCCAACCTGAGAGACAATCTCCGTAGTAAGTAATACCGCATCTGTAGAAGGATTACTAGTGTTCAATGTGGCATCGTGTGGCGGGTTCGAAACCCTGATATGCCCTGATGTTTTGCCTTTGGGAAAGGCACTTTACACGACTTTCCTCACTCCACCCAGGTGTGAATGGGTACCTGACTTCGGTTGGGGAAGGTCGTATCGAGCTCACCTGCTGGTGCCGAATAGCAGCCGTCTAGACCCTTGCAACAGTTCCACATGTACAATCTGTTGTGTATTATGTGATTGCAAACCCAGCAGCAATTCAGCACTGGCTGCCATTGCACGGGTAATTTCTGACCATTGTTATTATTATAGTTCGGATCTAAATTGCCTTGAAGTTCATGACTCAGGTATTTTTCATTAATGAAGACTTTTGGCCCAAGGGGTTTTTGTAACTTTATGACTGTTTGATAGAATGTTAGCCACACAATGAAACTCACTCCTCCAGTTTCTTCTCTGTTGGTAGTCTGATGCTGTATCATCTACTAGTACTCTGTTGGTGAGTAGTGACTAGGGGTGGATACCAGTTCGCTGGACGTGATTCGGACCGTACCTATATTTCATCCAAGAAACAAGTCCAAAAAACCTGAAAGCCAAAAACCTGAGTCCAAAAAAACCTGAACAAAGTACAATTTTTCTATTTTGTTTGATGAAAAGTGTTTTGAGTCTCCCTATGAGAAGAAAAGGCATATGCAATGTAAAATAAGTGCAACATTTAAATATCAAATACTGGTTTGCCTTTAAAGTCTTCTCACCAAGAAAATTTTACAGTTATGCATGTCTGTCTTAATTCGCTATGCTTAATATTGGTTTGATAAAACAAAACATCTCAACTAGACAGGATCAGGTTCAGGTCCGGACCTGAACCTAAATCTCTGGACCTTAACCCTGGACTTGGACCTTATTAAGCTGAACCGGTATCCACCCCTAGAAGTGACTGTAGAAAATGTACTAGGAGCAGTTATAAAGGATTTTCTGTATCTTCAAAATAAAAATAAACATGTTTTCTTTCTCTAGAATTGATGGCCAAGTATGGAATAGATGGAGGCAAGTATGCACAGCAAGTGAGAAATGATGTGGATATGAGACATGCCAAGGATGTGAGCAAGGAGTTCACAGACAACAGGATCAAGAAAATCTGGATGAAGGCACAAAAGGTGAAGAATCAAATGTCATTAGTAGGTTTTTCTTATGTCAGTGGGAAAGCTTAGTTTTTTTAAGGTTTTGATATTTTTTCAACAGGATAACTAAAATTCAAATGGACATTTTTTATGATATGTTATGTCCTAAAATGATAAGACCGTATATGTTACTAGTACTAAGGCTCCCTTTCCACTATAAGATGACCACTGAGTGACCATTGACGACAAAAAGGTGCACTTGGAGGAAGTACTGTATACACCTTTCTCACGGGGCGGACATGATAGAATGAAAACGAGGCCAATGAGGCAAAGTAACAAAAATAATCTACAGATTTAGTTTGCCTCCCAAATCACACTAAGTTTAGAAATATGATATCCAGTTATCAATATCATAACTAGTGTCATGCACAGAAAAGATGCAGCAATTTAGAGCCACGTTGACTGATCCTATAGTACCGCCCTCCTCCGTCGAAAGGTAGAAATGCAAAATAAAAACATAGAAAAGCAGATATTTGACGGACATGCAGCAACTTCTTCATTGGTCGATTTCCTAATTACCATGCAATCATAGGTTGAACTGCTAATTGTAATGGACAGTTAGGGTAGGTCTAATGTTTGCCACAGTGGCATCATTTTCATTCTATCATGTCTGCTGCGTGAGAAAGGTGTATTGGGAGAAAATGATATGCTCTCTCACAGCTGTGAATCATCTGATGAGACATCCTATACCTTAGTATGAAAACTATTTTTAATATCTATCTGCCAGGTGGTACATTGTATACTATAATTGTGCTAGAATCTATTATTCAACACAAGCATACCTGAAAACTTTGCTAGTGTTGTCACAAGATCATAACTGTTGCTAAATAAGCTGTCCCTTGTTTTCTTGTAGTTTTGTTGTGGTGAGTTAAAAGCAGTTTTTTTGCTTAATATTCTGTTATTTGTTTTTTGTCCTTTTGTGGGGCAGTCTTTAGACTGTTTGAAAACCGCAATTTGATATCAGATACTTCAGAATTTCACCTCAGAATGTGGGAGCTGCAGTTTGATATAATTCCTCTAGAGGGCATTCCTCCACGAAACATGAGCTGGGGAAGCTTCCTGCAAATGTTTGCTAATAGATATTTGTACTTTTTACACAGGCTGGATTCTCCCCTGAGGAGTTGGAAGACTTAAAGACAGAACTGAAGCACCACCAGGAGAAGGTTGAAGAATACCAGATGATGGCCAACGAGATACCAGACCACAAAGGTGGGTATAGCACTCAGAAATGGCCTTTAAATTTCATGTCAATATTGATATTGCATATATTTTTGAAAAAAAACCCACTAATTTTAGTAGTCTACACCTATTAGTGATTTGCAACTATCAGCATTGATGTGGCATTGTGTGGCGTAATGGATAGAACATTTGACTGTCAAACAAGGGGACCCGAGTTCGAACCCGGGCTGCCACCAGACATGTCTAGACATGCGCCCCAACGTTGTGCCCTTGGAAAAGGCACTTTTAAAACATGACTTTCCTCACTTCACTCAGGTGTAAATGAGTACCTAGCTCATCTAGGGTTTGGGACGTCCCTCGGATAGGATGTTAAATGGAGGTCCCGTGTTTAGGGAGAGCCCACGTAAAATAACCCACCACACCTTCCGAAAAAGAGTAGGGGCATGCCCCGGTGTGAAATGGTCCAAAAACCTACAGTCCTATGACCACACATGGGTTCGCCCTAAGTAATAGCCTCCGGCTAGTTGGACAACCCTGGCATGTACATGCTGAACCAATAAATAGAAAAATCAGCATTGACAAAACAGGATAAAATTACCCTTGATGTTGTATTTCAAGCTCTGTTAAGAAATCACCCTTCTTCTGAACTTTTGATCTACAGGTACATGTAGTTTCTGTTACTAAATATATTGTATGTCCAGCAGGGCCCAAAATACCAGCAGGTACCTGCAGATTAATGCATGTACCTGCAGGTAAGTAGAATTAGAGATATACAGGTATTTCTGATATATACCTGCACCTCACCTGCGAATGTACTTGGCATTATGACTCATATATTATGTGTGTATTTGCTACACTGAAACTGGAATCCTGTTATACAGCAGATCACAAGATTTAAAGTTGTATCAGGACTTGTTCCTTCAAAACATTGTTTTCTTATGGCCTTAAACTAAATTAAAGGAAAAGGAAACAAGTTCTGCAGGTAATCTTTGTCTTGTGCAGGTAATTGTGCACAAGTCATTGTATAATCAGTTACCTGAGTACCTAAGCTCCTTTATCAGAGCGTCTGAGTCTCACACTTGTAAACCCCGACATAGTTCAAATCACTTCTTGCGACTGCCAAACTGGACTCTGGGAAACATACATTTGCGTACAGAGGTGCAGAGAATTGGAATACACTGCCGGTAGATGTTAAAACCATTTCATCCATGCTAACATTCAAAACACTGCAAAAGAATTGTGTGACCCCTGACCTCCAATCCTTACGACCTGGCACGAAATGGACGATGAGTATGGATACGATTTTGTAATATGACGCACAAGTTTCTTATGTTATGTAAATATCAGTGTATTATTTGCATATGTGTATCTAGGGCCTACCTGAAAATCAGTGCCAAGCAACTGAGGGAGCTACCCTAGTAAAAGAATACAGAAATAAATGAATAAATAAAAAGGTATGCAGAAAAAAAGCCCTGATGTCCAGTTGCATTGTCCTATTGCCTATATTCTCCATATATAGAAAACACCATTGAAGGACGGGACAGGAACGTCGAGTTAAAGCAGAAGTTCAGGGATCTGCGTGACACGCTGGGCAAGCTTGATCTGAAGATATCCTCCGGGTACATCGATGAGATGGACTTTAAGGAACCCAAAATCAGGGAACTCTGGGCTGCCGCACAGAAGGGCAACTTCACAGACGATGAGCTTAAGTCTATCAAGGTAATTTGTGCTTAGTGCAGAAAGAAATACATGTTTGTAGGGTTGTCTTTTAGATTTTTGTAATTTTAGAAGTGTTTAGATTTTTTCATGTTGACCAATCACCTAGTATTATTATGTTACGCCAAACTTTTACCCTTGCTTAAAGATTGCTCATTACTGATTGTATTAGTAAACATTTTTGTCTTATCTCACTGATAAACCTAGAGCCAGTTAAACTTTTAGAAATTGCTATATGTACATCCGTTGATAGTTTCATCCGGTTGGTCAGGTTGGTAAGTCACTGAATAAAAAGACTCTTTTTATACAACCAAGAGATTTATTCCACCGACGTTTCGGTGACCATCTGCCACCTTCTTCAAGGCAATTCTAACTGGTTCACATAGCAATGCAGCACAGTTGTCGCTGCTTGTACACAATAATGAGATGCATTCCCAAACGCAAAGTATTTACATAATGTGCAATCATGGGATGACATCACTTCTGTACATTTGGGACCGCATAGTGATCCCGTGATTGTACATATTATGTAAATACTTTGCGTTTGGGAATGCATCTCATTATTATGTATAAGCTGCGACACCTGTGCTGCATTACTATGTGAACCAGTCAGAATTGCCTTGAAGAAGGTGACAGATGGTCACTGAAACGTCGGTAGAATAAATGTCTTGGTTGTGTAAAAAGAGTCTTTTTATTCTGCTATGTGTACAATTTGGCATATAGTAATCGGTACATGTATTTGAACTAATTCATTGTAAATAATGGCTTTTCCAGGAGGAACTCAGTCATTTCCAGAAGAAGATGGACAAACATTCCCACTACAAGGAGGCTCTGGTGAAATCTCAACAGCAGAAGGAAGACATCGGGAAGGAACAGTTCCCACAAGAAAAGCAGGCACGCCATGCCGACCTTCTGGACAAAGTTAAGGATCTAGGATATAAGGTAACGTGTATTTGTTTTGATAAATGCTTGGAAATAGTTGCTGCAAGAGACTTAGGGTCTGAAGCGTTCCAATACTAAATTTGTAGTTATGTTTGTTAAAATAAACATTTGGTATGCAATAGCTAATGCTCAAGCTTCTGACATCTAAAGGGTTAAAAAAACTGCCAAATTTGTTAATTTAAAAGTATAGTCAACTTTGTATAAGTGACCACCTCTACATAAGGGCCAACTGACACAGGCATTTAAAGAATACTGTCTGTAGTGACCACCAGTCCACATAGACCGGATTTTATCTATCCCCTGAGTAGTCTTCTTGGGCTTTTTTGACTGTAGTAAAGCAGAGGTAAGATCCAGGGTATTCTCGACGTATTTTCGCGGCATTTTGTAAGTCTTTCTACTTTTCCGTTTTGAGAGGAGGGAGACCCAACCAAAAAATGGAAAAGTAGAAAGACATACGAAATACTATGAAAATACATCGAAAATACCCCGGATCTTACCTCTGCTTGGAGAGTTGTAAAATGCAATAATAGTAGTCATCCACAGCATTTCTTCAAATTGTGTACACATAGTCATAATCCTGTTGGCTCATTTCCTTTTCAGGTCAAAAAACACTACAAAGACCTTCATTACCGAATCAACAAGGAGCTACCAATCGATGAGCTGTGATGAAGTGTATCTCCACAGCAATGCTGCTACAGGCTCAAGGACTTGGGACAGATATTCTATAAAACACCCTCCGGACTTCCAGTTTAATTCCGGACTGACCTCCCATATCTCAGCAACCTTACATCTACTAATGGGCTGATGTTGTAAACTATATGTAAAAATGATGTAAGGAATACGTAACCGCCATCAATGACCCCCTGGGGATTAGCCCAAATCTGCAGAAATCTGCAGATTTCTGTGACCTTGAGCCAGAAATCTTGGACTTGAGCCAGAAATCTGGGACTTGAGTCAGAAATCATAGGGATTTTGTATTTCTGGCTTAAGGTCACAGATTTCTGGCTCAAGTCCCAGATTTCTGGCTCAAGTCCAAATTTCTGCAGATTTGGGCTAATCCCCAGGGGGTCATTGATGGCTGTTACGTATTTCTGGATTTAACTGGAAGTTCGGAATTAAAATGGAGGGTGTTTTAAGCAATTCCAAAATTAGACATATTTATGATTTCCTTTGCAGATCATGAAACACTACAGAGATCTTCAGCGCCGAATCACTACAGGGCTACCAGTTGATGAGCTGTGATAAAATCCTAGCCCTGCCCGGTCTGGTGCTTGATGTTGCTATAATGAGAAAAAAATCAGAGTATTTACAAAAGGAAAAACTATCTTACTCTCTCTGTTCCTCTCAAGTCCTAGAACAGCCATAACAATGTAACAAGGAGCTGAGATAGAGAACATGTTTAAAAATGTATGATTGAAAACTGTTTAGAACAACTGAAGGAGCTTGCATGAATTGTAAAACTGTCATATAGAACTGTCATCACCATTTTATGATAGTTTAAGAAGTTTGATTATTTTTTCATTATTGATTAAGCATGAGTCAAAAATCTATAGACAGAGTTTATTATGATATCTTTAACAGTTTAGTCTACAATGCATGTGCCAATATCATGTTGATTACCATAATTGTGAAGACACTTATCTTATATTACTGAAATCAAATGGCACTGATATAGCTGTACTGAATTTCACTCAAGCAGTATAACTTGAATCTCTCATGGCCCTGAATAAGATGTTATTGTTAGTATATGTAATTGTAAATGCACCATTTTGGGTATCTTTGCCCAACTTAGGTACCCTGAGTACTTAAGAGTAAAATTATATTCGTGACGTTTGGATGATTACAGAACTCATTCCATTATCAACATATGTATCAGCTGTCAAGATAAGTATCTGATTATGATACCTGTGTTGAGTCTTTGGATTGTTATTTGCCATTCCAGGTAGTGTATAGAAAGTGATGACCACTTTTTTTTAGAATCAAGGAGGTTAACTCTATTATTTTCTTGTTTAAAGGAATCTCAATAAAACTTTGTTTAATATCTTGATATCAAAACACTTATTTGGTAGTTCTTTGCTGTTGATGGCATATATATGAAATTTCAGGATGCTGGAATATTTTTGACTTTTAAAGTCAACACATACACACAGTTTCCCCCTTTTTTCTTTCTAATTTGCAGTTTAATAAAAATGTGTTGCCTCTTTATAGTTATTAGAAACCTTGTACGATCGTGAAACAGTACATTATGAGCAAACAAACAAAATAGCAAGTCTGCCAAGGACATCTATTGAGGAGGCTGAGAAAACTGCAAGCACCCCACCCCCCCTTCCAAAAAAAAAATCATTACCTGATATTAAAAGTTTACCCTGTTATCCGCAAGGGCACATAGATGTTGTCCTATGCTGTAGTTACCTACATTTGTACCCTAGCTTGGTATCTATCCTATTCTAGCTCCAATTCGCTCCTCTGATTGCTTTAAGGACTACAGTAGTCTAAGAATAGATGGATACTCTTACCAGGGGTATGAAACGAATTTCGCGCCAAATCCTGGACCATCTGTTGACCTTTGTCCCGTAGCTGACGGGAACCACGCTTTCCCATTGGTCAAAACTCATCACATGACCCAATCAGGAAGTGGAGCGGCTAAAACTTTGCCAGTTCCTCCCAACTTGGAGCGTGCAGACAGATTCGGGGAAAACGTTACCTTTTTCCTCTGAACAATTGTACTAGGGATTAAAAACAAGTCACCAACGAAATATGGATTGTTGACTAAGGGAGTATTATACCATTCGAGGCCGTGGAACGCAGTTTTGGGGCGTAAGGAGATTTTTCCAATCTGACTTCCTGGTCCGAGGTCTGTGCAAGGATGGCGGGGGTTGGAGGTAAGAGTTCCTCTTCAGCCTTGTTATTTGCCAACGCTGTAATTCTAGTGAAAATATAAGCTACTTGTTGTTTGTATTGAAAATAAACAACAGCCCAGTTTTTGGCTTGTAGTAGGAGTTGCAGTTTTTCAGTTCAATGCCATTTAAATGTATTTGCAGTATTAAGAAGATGTAAACTAAGCTTGATTGTTAAACTAAACCTAAAGCCTTAACATGTACTTGATCTTTAAGAAAGTCACTGTCTATACAAAGATGGGAGCTTATGTCGGATAGCAAACTATCTTTACAGATTTATTCTATCATCATAACTATAAATTTATGAAGCCCAACTCCAGGCCTTAAGTGTGACTTGAATACAATTACTTGTGATATGTGAAAAATGGCTCCTAGTTGGACAGTACTAGTAGTACCTTGGATGATATTGCAGAACTGGACTGGTGTGATCTTGAGTCCAATCCCAGTCACACCTTGTCAGCGTCAACAAAAGCACTGCCATATTATGCTTTATGATCTATATCAGGTTCTGTTACCTCACCAGGTGGCATGCACCATGATATATGACTTCCTCTCAAATATTGTTGGTTTGTGTTGTGTGTGTGTGATTGAAAGTTTATGTCAACTCTCATATAGTCATAATTCCACTGGACATTCAAGACATTATGACATTGAGAAGGCCTCGATAAAACTGTTTTTGAAATGTTCCGGTCTTTATGAGAATTATGAGAGTTATAATTCTGAGACAGCAATTCTCTCTAGACCTTTTTGTCAGTGTCACTGAAGGAAGTGACATGTAGACCCAAATATGTAAACAAAAGAATTGTTGAGGTGACATTAACTGATAACAGGCAGATAGAAGCTAGCCAAGTGTTAACTTGATGATACTGTACACACATAATGGCAGTCTCTATCATAGCTAGGAAAGTCAAAGTCCTTTTTAGAGACAGATAAAGAGAACTTGAACAAGCTGATATGGTGCAGGTATTCCATTAACTTGTGAAAAAAGAAACAAATTTTATTCTACATAAACTAAAGAACCCTAGGATCTTTTCCAGAAAGTGGAAATGACAGCAAAGGAAGTAGAAAAAGAACATTTTCTATATTACCTCTAATTTCTACAAAGGTCCCCTAAATCCTATAGATCAGGATCCTGGGGGGATGAGGGTATTGGTGCAGGCGCCTAAGACCCCAGGGTGAAGGGGCTCAGAATTAAAGAGGGCATTAAAACATTGAAAGCCTTTCTTGGTGGAATTTTTGGTGAAATCTTGGCAATTCTGGGGTGGGTATGACAGGCCAGACTTCATACTTGTAGAATTTGTTGACCAAAACGACCTTTCTCCATCTTTTTGTCTTCTGGAACCCCCTGAGATAGTGGGGTGGCCCGGAGAATAGCCATATAGAAGTTCTCACAATTCTGATAGATGACAGTCTACAGAACTGTTGAGAATTTGAGGGTAAGTTTTCTTGGTCAGAATCTTTCCTGAGATAATGACACCTAATTTCTAAATTGCCCATAGGAATGCATGTATTATTGGCCCAAACTGGAATACCCTTAGTCTAATTCCCCCTCCTGGAGGAAGACACCGGCTAATGAACTTTATGACATCAGGAAGAATGATGTTGCTCTGAAGTTAACCAAACATAAAAGATTCCTGGGAATATATAAGAATCATAAGTCAAAGTCATATAGAGTAAAATCAAAAGTTTGAACTAATTGTAGAATGATAGAAATACATCTGACACATTTAGATTGATGATGTTTTGGGCAGGCAACTGAGGTTTTACAAATGAAATATGGTCAATTATAAGAAAGAATGTACCTTCTTTCGAAGATGATAGAAAGAATTTTAAGATTTGTAAGCAGTAAAGCCGGAGTTATCAGTTTAACTAGGATGTAGTTAGGCTAAGACCTAGCAGGACGTTTTTGAGTTATGATTCTATTTCTATTTGTGAAAGTCAGGATAACATATTTTGAGTGAAATATATCACAGTCAATAATGGTGACTACTTCAGGACTTGTTGACTGAGTTTAGCAGCCAAAACTGCCAGACTGTCAATATTTACATAGTGGGAAAAATGTGAAAAAAACAAACAAGTGGTGAAATGCTGCTTACTGTATCAGATTACAGCCTGATGAGTGTACCCTTTCTTAAAGGCAACCAAAGCAATATTAGGGCAAAAAAAAATGGAAATAAAAAAATGCTGAAATCTTTTTGCTAGTGATATTTACTAAGTGTTTAGCATATTTCCGTAATAACTTCATACTTTGAGCATTTCAAAACCACACAAAAACAGGCCATATGATGATCCCCTTAGTTTCACGAGCCTACAAAAAACCCAGCGACGATTTTAGGTGAGTGCTCACATCACAACGACGTCGTATTTTGCATCATGGGCATCGCTATACATTGTAATAGTGTTGTTTGAACTTATCATGTAACGAAATTACAAAATAAATTGACTTTCAAAATCCGATTTTTGGGCCCTAATATTGCTTGGGTTTCCTTTAAAGGTTGCAGGAGTGGTTTTAAAAATTATAGTTGCTTCATTTCTGCAAATTCATGCTAAAAAAGACCTGTTGGCACGGGTGGTAAACCTGGATTTATGAACTGATCAAAGACACCCTACTTGAAGGTTAATGTTGTTCTGTTTGCATAATGGATTGAGTTTGTATATAACCATGAACATTTGCTTTATATGTTCAAAGTTCAAGTGCTTTTTCAAACATATTTGTTTCAAACTGATTCAGGAGGAACTTATGACAATGGGCAATTAGTGCCACACTGTAAATTCATGCATTTTAAGTTTAGAAGGGGAACAGAGGTTTTTGCGACTGTTTTAAAGGCCACACCAATTTAATTTCTTGGTTAACAGATTTTCATTTTTTATTTTAGCAAAAGAAATTCATGAAAACAAAAGGCTGGGGTGAAAACTTGCACCTGACCCTGTTCACTCCCTGATACAGTGTGCACCAATTTGAACGTAAAAACATTCCTCTGAGATTCTGTTTTCATGTTGTTTTTCCAATCTAGCATTTTTTTAATCTTATTTTTTTTATTCCGTTAACCAAGAAAATAAATTGGTGTGGCCTAAGTTCGCAATTAAAACCATTCTGTAGTGCAGCAGTAATATTAGAAATGCATATTCACGGTGTCACAAATTTTCAGTTGAGAGGTAACCCTGAAAACTGTGAAAATGAAATTATATTTCAAGATTTACCGTTTAATTGAAACTGATGTATAATAGAAAGTTTTATTGCAAGTTTATGCCCGTGGGCTAATTGGAAATACAAACATGTAGTAGAAACATACATGTGTCAGTGAACTGTGACTGACTTTGTTGTAACAATAGGCTACTAAAATTTACCAAATACGACTGTTGGCTATACCAGTATATCTCATCAAGCTGGGTTTGGCTTCTTTTTTTGGAGGCAATGGAAGACGTAAAGTCCCACTTTTTCTAGAATTTGTGGGTTCTGTGATTTCAAGAGAAAAGTACAAGCTTTTCTGTTCATCCGTGAAATGTGATAAAGTAAGGGTTTTTCGTGATAACTTATTCAAACAATTCGGTTCTTACGTCATGGTTAACTGGACAATTGGAAATCATCATCATCATGTCGGGCAGCTTGCCCGGACTAGGGTTGCTCTTTCCCTCCAGGCAGCACGGTCCGCCATAAGTTGGTCTAGATGTTCAGACCTCGCTCCTACATCCCCAGCAAGTTGGTCTATGTACTCTCATCTCCCAAATAAACATACCCCCCGGAATAAACATACCCCCCGGACAAATCTTAAAAATCTAATAAACGTACCCCCCGGAATAAACATACCCCCCGGAAAATGACCAAATTGACACGTAAACTGTGTCCATGCTACTTCTGTCCTAAGCAGGTAGGTTCTTTTTATTCATTTATGCCTGATTTATTTCTTGAGATTAACCACATTTGTGGAAAGATTGACATAACAGGTGACTATCACGTTTTAAAGATGTCAACCCAGACCAGACTGTAAGGTTTGATCCACTTACGCTGGGGAGGACCCGTACTCTTTGTAACACGTAAATGTATAGCATCCAAAATTGTTGGAAAAATTGGGCACAGGTTCCTCGCTATGACCCCTAACCGGGGGCCAACGGTGCTTTCAAATTCAACAAGTGGAAATGTACATGATACATGCATTTTCTACCCGGAACTTGAAGCAAGTGATCAAGGAAAATTGTATAAAGTGACATATGATAAACAAAAACAGAGGTAGTCGCCAAACTTCTCAAGTTCACTTGGATGGGCAACACCTTCAGAGTCTACTCTTTTTTCACACAAATGTATCAACATTTATAACTTGAACAGAAAATTATAATATCCTGAATATATGCTCAGTAAAAGTATTATTTATTTGTAAAAGCCATATAGAAAGGACGAACTATGACATGTATATGATGTTTTTTTATAAGAAGTTTATTGCAAGTTCGTGCCCGTGGGCTAATTGCAAATACATGATAAAAACATAGGAAAAACATACATGCGTCAGTAAACTGTGTCTGACTTTGCTGTAACAATAGGTTACTGGTACTATATACAATTGTTGGCTATATCTAAATTAGCTGGGTTTGACTTCTTTTTTGGAAGCAGTGGAAGACGAAAAGTCCCACTTTTTCTAGTATTTGTGGGTTCTGTGATTTCAAGAGAAATGTAGCTTTTTGTTCATCCGTGAGTGTGCAAAAGTAGGGATATTTCGTGATAACTTGTTTAAATAATTCGGTTCTTTCGTCGCTGTTAAATATACACTTGGAAATAAAATGTGTTTCGTCTTCCACCGCCTTGGACGTACAGTATTTACAAATTCTTTGGCACACTGGTAAACTCTTATATCGTCCTCTCTCTACTTCTAGGGAGTGAGCACTAATTCTTAATTTGCTGATGGCCGAGCGCGACTCAAAATCAGCAAGTTCTAGGTACCTCTCTCTAGTGTATACAGATTTACAAGTTTTATAAAATCTCAGTTTACCTGTATCGGCACTTAGATTATGAAGGAATGTCTGGATATACATATCAGAAATTCTGTTCCTTATCAGAGTATATATCTCAACTTGCCATTTATCGTGTTATGCATTGCATGTAGAAACAGAGATTTGTAAACTGTATGCTTTCCACAAAATCACATTATTATATAATGTTAAGGACATTACCATATATTGTCCTTGGTTGTGTTGTTGCAATCCAAATAATTTCAAATCCAAAAATTACCCTTGTATGTAGAAAAGAAAACTTTCATTTTGAGAGACTAAATTGTCAACAAATTTATTGTTTAGATACAGAAACCACAAGCTTGTACAATGTTGCCAAAAACCACAGGGTTCTCATGTTACGGGTTTGCGGATTCGATGGGGTGGTCTACAGGGGTGGGCTAGTGGGGTGGGCTACCTCAGCATCTACCCTTTCTGGACCTCAAGGCTGTGCATGGGGGTTTGGCCTCTTATGGAATTTCCTTGAAGAGGATCTGGGTCAAGCTGTGGGTGGGCTAGAGGGAAGGTAACAGCACCAAGACTGGTAGAAAAGCCATTTATCATAAACAAATTTCTAAGTACTCAGTATACAATTAATTAGGATTTTAGGGAAGAGTTACAAGGGGAAATAAACTGGAAGTTGCATAGAACAGCTAGGGAATGAGAGAGCCTTTGTTTGACAAAATTCAAAACATATGTCTAACATTTAGACTAGAATGTACCTGAATGCATGTGCTTGCATACAATGTACAATGTATTTGTGGTTATGTGTGTCAGTGTGCATGAGCGTGGGTTGGAATGTTTTAAGTGTGTGTGTTTGTACAATGTATAGTGTTGCTTTTGTTGCTCATTTCTTTCTTGTAGCCACAATGCTACTGTCCTGTTGGCCTGACTGAGCAGTATATAAAGGAACAGGGAACATAGCCCTCCATGTTTAAAAATCTAAAACTGGGGATAACAAAGTCCTGCACGGTGTAAATGTATGCAGTATGCTCATTGCCCACCTCCACCCCCCACTGTAGCATCCCCAAAGCAATATGATCCTTCAGCAAAATAAAGCATTCTTTCCGGCCCTCCCACAGAGTGACCCATCTTTTCCTCAAGGAAATTCCATTCAATGCTAAACCCCCATGCACAGCCTTGAGGTCCAGAAAGGGTAGATGCTGAGGTAGCCCACCCCACTAGCCCACCCCTGTAGACCACCCCATCAAATCCGCAAACCCCTCATGTTACACATCAAAGCCTGAGCCAGACAGAGCGGCGTCAGAACAAGCCCTCCCAGACAGTAAGGGGCGGGGCTAACAGAAGCTACACGCAAACTTCTTGGAAAACCTGGGCATTCTCTCTGTAGGGGAGCGATCTTTTTAAAAGTATTTTGTATGTTATAATAATCGTGACTAGATTCCAATTCAATTGTGTATAGACTTAATTACACAAATTTGTGTTTGTCGAAATTCTGCACAGTTTTGACTAAGGTAAAGGAGTTTTATTTGTAGATTTAAAAAAAGTATTTCCCCTTCGTCGAGGTGAGCTCTTCCATGCAAGAGAAGCTTTCCCACGGACTCACTGCCGTGCGTCTTTACTATGGCGATTTTCGAAGGACTAAATGTTCATGTTTGTGGTAGGATTGAAACCTATTGGTATATTTTGAAAGTGATTATACAGTTGTTAATACTAAGACACAATTTTTACGTGGTGTTTTTACATTTTCAAAGTTTTGGCTCCTTGATATTGCATGCGTACTTGAAACACGGTGCGCCGCTAGCATATTCATGTAATTTGTTTTCTGATCAGCGTGCTATGATTTACGATGTAAATAGAGACTGTCAAAGTTGTGTATATGAAAAATACATTTCAGAACTTCATTGTGCCGTCTTATTTTCCCCTAATAACAACGTTTAATTTGTAGCGAGATCGACCGATATGTTAGTAACGTTACCGCCAGGATTTCACAAATGCCGGGTCATAATTTGTAGCGGTGGGGAAATCCACGTAATTTGGTCTAAAAGTAGCGATTTAGGAGCAAAAATATCGGGGAAATATGGGGAAAAAACTAAACTTTCGTTATATTGGGGATCTCTGGTAAGCAAAGCCTCAATGAATTTTCAAAAAACAATAAACGTACTGTCCAAAATAAGAACGTACTGGGTGGATTTTGAGGCTGAAAAAAATAAACGTACCGGTACGTTTATTTGGGAGATGAGAGTAGGTCCTTCGGGGTCGCCCGACAGAGGAATGCCCATGAGTTGGCACCCAGAGTAGGAGTTCGCTTACTAGCTCTTCTTTGTTTCTGTAGCTGTGTCCTGCAAACCGTACCCTTCTCTCTCAATTGGAAATAAAATGTGTAAAATCTAGATATAATCTTAAAAGGATTGACAATTTCTGCCTCAGAAACTGATTTCCTGTGATGTCTCCTTTTGCAGGTGATGACTTCTATGACTTGAGTATAATGTACAGCCCAGATGGCGAACAGTGGAGCGAGTTCCTGTCCGACGAGTTCCGGCGGAGAAGCGACGAAATCGAGATGTATTTCGAATCAATCGAACAGCTCCCACTACACCACAGTCAGGAGAAAGCTATCAAGAACAGCCGCTGCCAATTCCTTCTGGTGTCGCCAGACTTTACCGATCTTTTCTCGTACACATCATTTAGGGAGTTCTTCCCACAGCCACAGCAGGTGGTGGTCCTCCTCTGTGGAGTAGAACACGGCCATCTTGAGGATATCTTTGTAAACATGCCTGGCTCCGATAAGTGGACAATACTGTCCACAACTGACGGTGTGCCAACTATTTTGGAAAGAACATTTCAAGTGATCAACTCCTTTGAACCAGGTAAGAGACTAGTATATATTACGGATACCCAAAGTTTCACAAAGTTTTTTAATAAGTATCAGTACAATTGGTATCAGTAACATGTACCTAACCTTCTCTATGACCCCATTCATACTAAGTCGCCCAAGTCGCCTGAATAGCTGAAATCGCCGAAGCCGCATTGCTGTGGCCTAGTATGAACGCTCCAATTCGCATGTGAAAACGCTCGATGCGCATCGCAGCGAATCTACCTCCGGGAGGTGGATTTATTAACTACCGACTTGGCCGCATTCCGGCTTATTGTATTCGAACGCTCCAAGCCGGCTCGATGCGCATCGGGTGCATTACTTTAATTGCATATTGACCCAGACATGGTTCAAGGGGTAATATGCGACGTCAGCCTTGATTTCCGCTTATTTGCCGCCATAATACAATATTCGCCTAACTCCTAGCTTGTTGGAATATTTCTTGGAAATATGGCAGAGTCGGGCGATTTTGGCATCTGGGATGACGAAGAGACATGCGTGCTCATGGCCATCTTTGGGGATGTGGGAATACAGACAAAGCTTAAGGGATCCCGCTGGAACCAGAGCGTGTATGAGAAAGTAGCGGCAGAGAACAGAGAAACCACTGGTGTGAAGGAATGTGGCTTCGGCAATTTCGGTGATTCGGGCGACTTGCGCTGCTTAGTATGAACGGGGTCTATATGTCTTCTGCATGTGGCATGCTGGTTTAATATATTTATGGGACTGATGACACTGTGTATTTTGAGAAAGAAGATTATAAGGTCTAGGAAGTTTTGGATTACTATATCCAAGGAGGTTATAACCTCCTTGCTATATCACTGTAAGACTAGTGATTCTTCCATACAGGTTTCTTTCAAAATTTAAACGCAACTTTCTTCCAAACTGTGAAATTCTATGTTGGTTTACGTTTTACATTCTCCTGAGTTATTGAATTGATTGTACAATTTGATATTTTCAGAACCTGATACGGAAAGTCCATACATGCCAATGACAGGGAAATCCCAAGGAGGTATGTACAGGTCTTATAACTTTTGTTATAAGACTTAGATGATCTTATTGTATTTCTACACTTTACATTGCTTTCGATGTGATGTAGAATGCAGTACTCTATACTCTTAAATCACGGAAGATGATCATGAGCTCAAGAGATGACATTCTGGTATGTTCTTCTTCATGAACAAGTTTTAACTTGTTAAAACATTACAACTACTACATTAAACGCTTTGGGTTTAACATATTCACAGCTTGAAGTTCAATTACAATCATTCTTTAATTCATTACTAACAGAAGTTGGTATTGATGAAACCTACTTGCCCATGGATCAGTCTAATAAAGTGGAAGGTAAGATGACCATGATGTCAAATTTATTACTTAATCTAGTATATGCAATATTATGTCTAGAGATTCCTTAGGATACACCTGACATTAGCAGTAGATAAGGCCACACTATTTTGATTTCTGGTAAACGGAATTGTTAAAAAAATGCTAGATTGGAAAATCAACAGGAAAACAGAATATCAGAGGAAAGTTTGTACTTTGGTGCACACAATTTCAGGGAGTGAACAGGGTCAGGTGCAAGTTTTCACCCCAGCCTTCTGTTTTCATGATTTTTTTTGTCCCTAAAAATTAAAGAAAATTTGTTAACCAAGAAATTAGATTGGTGTGGCCTAAGTGTACTATTCAATGTGTGCAATACCAAACAGAAATATAAATGTTGTACACATAATGAAGGTAAGGATTCTTTTTGTAAATTCTTACTCATTCCATTTCTGTTGGTGTATTTCTGCAAATCACCTTTTGCTTAATAATATCTTACTTGTGTTGGTATATGTCATCATTTCTATATCCTCATCAGCACTGTTACTGTACAACCTACATGTATGAAACTGTACACATAATACAACCGTACATTGCAGAGGATCTTTATCAGACCATGACTGGATCTACAACAACATATGGTAGGACTTAGAACCACAAACAAGTTGGTTTAATTAAAACCTTTGCATGATGATGCTTAATATACATATCATACTTACCTCATACTCTTCTTTCTTTTATTGAAAAATACTAAAATAATAAGCTACTAATACTCCTTATTTCAGCTCCACATTGCAGGAAATGATTGTGATGATTATGATGCATGTACAGAACAGACATAATCTTACATGTAGATCTGAATTGAATCATCCTTAATTATAATAGTCTTTCCACCTCCAAACTTTCACTTTTATCAGAAAGGGTTTGAGATACAAGATGGTGATTACTAACATGGCCATCCACTTTGGAAATTTTTCTTCTGTTCATTTCCAGTAATCTGAACTCCTGTGTCATCATGGCTTTCATACCAATTCACATCACTTAACATCTCAATACAAAATAATTCTTCATAATATGGAGCTTGAGACTTTGAAGACATAGTAATATGTATTTCAATTACATTTCTTTAAAGAAGTCATTATGTATCAAAGTTAAACTTTCCAACACAAGAAATTTTGGGTTAAAGTCCAATTTCTTGTGTTGGAAATTGCAGTTTAACTTTGATACATGTTTTGATTACAGATGCAGAAGAAGTATTAAATATATCTATTTTAGTAGTAAGTAGGTATTGCAGAGACAGAAAACACATTGATGGTGGATGAGATATGGAATTTCAATAATCAATAACTAACTTTTAAGTATTTCAGTGCACCTTTTCCCAGAAAATAACATTTAACATTACTAACATCACGTTGATGAAGGTTAGACATCCAGGTAATAAGATACGCCCAAAATAGTTACTCAAGCAACTGGATAAAATTTTGAAACAGTCAGACGACTTTCAGAGTTTTGATATAAAACCTATAGTTCTACCAGATCTTTCTTTAGTCACTGACGAAAGATAGCGGATGCTGTCTGAAACGTCTGACTGTTTCAAAATTTCATCCAGTTGATTGAGTAGCTTTTTTTGGCATTACTAACATCACTTTTCCATTAATTTCATACAGTTGGGAAAATACATGATATAACCATGTCGGTGACAATTTTCATCTGGGAACTACCATTCCGAAATAACCTTTTATTACTCAGTATGTTGCCTCTCTGCACTTATACACTAGAGATGGAACCCTGCCTCTCTTGTAACTTTCCTTTACTTACCCTATAAACTTTTTGTAGATTGAGCACTTAACTGATAGACCATTCCACATGAAAACAATAACAAAAGGAGTGGATACATGAGCCAAGATCTAGAGTCAAACACTGGACATTAGATCTAACACTCATCCAACTTTTCAAAGTTTCAGATTAGACAAATTTCATCAATTGGCTCAAATCACAGCTCTACAAATGTTGAATGCATTATTCTTTAAACTGATCATTCAATCCCTGTTAACAATGTGATTTTAGATATTCAACTAGTAAGTATATACAATAAAAATATCTTATATAACTTAACAGTGAGTTGTAGTAATAATTATATATCATCTGACCATACAGGACAAGACCTTTATGAAGACATGGAAACAAAGCCTCCAAGAAGTGGGGTATTTGAAGGTAGGTTTAATTGTATTGGCCATTATTCTTAAAGACAGATTTGATAGGATATTGGGGATTCTTTTTTTTGTAACCAGTAATTCTCACCTGTTGACATTTTGATGTCTGTCAGCAGACATCTTCTTCAGAGCTTCTGACTGGAGTGCTGCTTCTCACCACTATAAGTATCCGATGAGAATTACTGGTTGTGAAAAAAAGAATCTCCTATATCCTATGTTCTACCAACCTGATGAAATTATTTCAAAGACAGATTTCATGTTTTTTTTAATGTTTTTTTTTATATAATCTCGTCAGTCTACCTGTAAAATATTATATAATAGTGAATAAAGATGAAACGAAGAAAAAATATGCCTGACAAGGGTGAAATAACCCCAAAGATGAATTGGATATTGTAGGAAAAAAACTGAATTGAATCTATAACTTATGATGGCTTGACTTTCATAGAGAAAATGTAACATGTCATGTAAATTGATATGTACATGCATAAATTTTGCAACAGTTTTGTGCCTATGCATTTGAAGCCTGATGAGTTAGTTAAAGTTAAAATCCTCCCACACCATAAGGTATATAGGGCGGTGCCCATCCCCGTTTCATAGCCCTGGGCCACACTGTGGTGCAATCACTGCAGCAGGGGGCTTGTCCACGGGCAGTGGAGTGTGTTTAACTTCCATACTGTTTCAGAAATATGTACCATTTTCATAAACTTAAAGTCTTTGGCATGACTCAATGCGCTTCTTGACCAGAGGTGTCCTACCCGGGGCTTGAACTCGGGCCTTCTGGTCCAAGTAATTTGGACCAGAAATTTATTGTGGCAAGTAACAGAAGCGCAGACCACTACACCACAGGGACACCCGAAGCCTGATGAAGTGCATGTAAATTTAAGGACTCTGATCTAATCAGCAATCACACCAAAGCCTTGGGCCAATCAGGATGGCCTATGACACTTTTCAGGTAATTTCTAGAAAACCATAAAACAGTGATACGTGACAGCTAACAATGTTCTTTTCTCTGCCAGATACCTACATGATAAGAACAGTTGCTACACCTGACTCTGGCAGTGATGACAGCGGCCCCCCACAGCGACCACCCAAACCTGGGAAGTCTCGATCTGAAGGGCCAATCATGAGCAAGGAACTTCAGCTTGTGCAGCCATACACAGTGGCGTCTGGGGTAGATATAAGTTTATCAAAGTTTATCAGAATTCTACTTGGGGACTATCTGTAAATGCATACAATTTTGGAGGACCTTATTTCAGTTGACATAAACCACTTAGCAGTAGAACTGAAATAAAATGTTAAACGCACCCAGAGCATTTTATGAGGCTTGAAAACTGGAAGCACTCTAGTTGTTGTAACCTTTATGAAATTGACATTTAATTGGTTTATTGGTTTATTGCAATACCCTTTAGTCGAATTGCGACTTATCTTCCAGGGTTCAACACAAAAAAGTATACAAACACAGACATGTAATACAGTGCAAGATTAAAAGGACATAACGTTATATACATAATCATAAAAAATACAGACATTTAATGCCACTGTTTACCCACATTTGCGTGCGGATTTCTTATCAAATCTTAGTGCTCAAAAGCGGCACAAAATAAGCTACATGGTGATCTTTTAGTTTCACGCGCCTAGTGTAAATAGACCGATACCATAGCCCCGCCACCTACGTCAAAACATAGAAATGCAAAATTCAAGCATAAAGATGCAAATATTTGATGGACATGCAGTCACTCTCTCATTGGTTGAACCGTTAATTGTGATGAACAGTCAGGATCAGTCTATTAGGGCTTGGATTTTCTATCAGTTCTCACCACACAAGGACATCGTATCTTTGCTCCTTTAATGTGGATGTATAGTAGTGTTATTGAAACTTACTACGTGTAGGAATGACTAGAAATTGGAGTTTTTTCATTCAAGTTTCAAGCCTCATGAAAGGCTCTGGATGCCTTTAATGAATTGTCTGTGATAAAGCAAAATACAAGGTCAAAGAGAAAACCTTCAGAATTTTTGTTTTCACTCACCGCTGCTATGGTAGATAGTCCATGTAGGAGTCTTAGTCTTAGAAACTATGTAAGGAATGTTGTTGACCCCTACATACTGTTTCTTGTTTGTTGATGTTTTCATTTTTCCTCTGTAGTCTGGTGAAAGAGTGGTGCTGATCTTTAAGAACACCCTTCCTGAAGGCGACAGCTACACCGTAGAGTTCCAAGGAAACAAACAGACATCAGTTGTCACGGCTACCAAGGAAAACCCGTACACACTGGTCCTCAATGCTCCAGGTAGATTATGTCTGTCAGTAAATAGTTTTGATTAATTCCTGAGTTACTCCGCGTGTAGACTCCCAAAGAGGTCGTATGCCAAAAAATGAACGGCTGCATGAACGTACGTTTATATCGGAGGGAAATTCCCTTTTAGCCAGCCCGACTGATCTCAAGCGTCAAACTGATGAGAGCTTGTTTCTAACTGAAGAAATTAGCAGGTAAAGTTTGGTGGTCGCGCGAGAGGTTGGACGTGCACAGCCCGACAGTGTAGGTGATGAATTCGTGCGCTTACAGCTGGAAAGTGCCTATTTTTTGGGGTGTAGCTAATTGCAGGTTGTAATTGCTATAAAAAGAGAATGTAGTGTAATACAGTAGTGAAACTGTTGGCAATTTTTTTTCATGATCTAGGGTAAATGTTCTCAATATAAAATGAATAACATTCAATTTGGTGCATTTTCTATAGCTTCATTACGAACGCGCCCATGTAAAATCCGTATTATAACATGTAAGCCTGTGGGGCGAAAAAACTCATGAATGAGACCTTAATACTCTTTTGTGTTTTTAAGTAAAACCATTCATTAAGCGACCCTTAAGTTTCAACTTCGTCCATTTCCTATTAGTTTATTGCTTGATCAGCTTGTTGGTTTGGGATTTTTTTGCTTGATTGTGTTGTTAATTGTGTATTTCCAAGGCAAAAAAAAGTGATATGTTTTTAGAGATTCTTCTGTCAGCATTTATTTGGAAGATAAGTCATGCCTCCTATCATCTTCCTGGCCAACTGCAGATGGAAAATAGAGGAATCTGTGCTGCCTTTGGCAGATCAAGGTTTCCCTCTGCAAGTGTTCTCTATTTCATCTCAGAACTTCTTAGAGCTATAAACAAGGGAAGCACTTACAAACTCATGTTTTCCCTCAGTGAATAGTTTCATCAGGTTGGTAAGTCACTGAATAAAAAGACTCTTTTTACACAACCAAGAGATTTATTCCACCAACGTTTCGGTGACCATCTGTCACCTTCTTCAAGGCAATTCTGACTGGTTCACATAGTAATGCAGCACAGGTGTTGCTTCTTATACTTAAGGTTCCGGGTCGGAGTTCAATTGTGACCGGGGGTTGGGTCATGACCCGGTGATCTGCCGGAAGTGCGTGGTCGTCACCCTGATTTCTGCCCGAGATTGCTTGGTGATGGTTTTAGCTGTGCATGAATATTTTGAATCTTCTGAAAAGCCCGTGAGTTGTAGTATTTTTGGGCGCGGTGCAGTTGGTTCGCTATCGAAGCCTTTTTTGTATTAGTCCGCGGCAACGGTGATGCGGTTTTCTCGCCTGCTGACCCAAATAGCATCGTTTTTAATGAATTTTCACCGAATTTGCGGCATCGGAGATTGCAAAAAAGTTTTCACATGACTTTTTTATTTTTTTCATTTTTCGGGGACACCATTTACTAAGCTTTCCCAGCATATATGCCGTGACCCCAGGAAAACTCGTTTTTTCCGAGCAGGTTCGATCAAAAAAGTGTAAAAAAAATGATAATTTTCGGGTGCCAAATTTACATTTTACTATGGTTTCTACCCAAAATAAAGGGACAACGGACAATACCGATAAATACATCGGAAAACAGCAGAAACCCGCTTTTCGACCATGTGATTACATTTTCCGTCCTACTTTTCCCGGCGGAATTGTAGCCCGTCGACCTGAGGGTGTCGGCCTTCATACGAAATCGCAAAAAAACTCCGGTCCGAGACCATAATGAGATGCATTCCCAAATGCAAAGTATTTACATATGTACAATCACAGGAGATGACATCACTATGCGGCCCCAAATGTACAGAAGTGTAACACATACACAACTATCGATCAAAAAACAATGCAACGATTATTATCTACTTCTTAAGGATGCGGTCCCAAACGTGACTGAGTCTATACCCCCCTCATCACCATGGTTACCGAAATGTCGGTGGAATAAATCTCTTGGTTGTGTAAAAAGAGTCTTTTTATTCATGTTTTCCCTCTCAGATCACCCTCCTGAGACAACAAAGGCAACTGTGAAGTGTGACAGTAAGTTGCTGGGAAATGCCACCATGGTGTTCGTCAGCAAAATGCAACGGTTGGAAGAGTTGCTCTCAGATGTCTCCAAGCCGATTGAGTTCATGTGTCAGTCCCTGGGTGCCGAGCCCTTGAACCTGAAGACACTGGACAAGATACTGAGGGACACCTTCAAGAAACACATGCCGCCCAAGGGTCTTGGGGTGTTTGGCATTGATCAAGAGAGTGAGGAAGAATATGGTAAGAAGGAAGCAAACAACCTTCAGTTGAAAACTGTACAAAACTGAAACCTGTAAACCCTGCATCAATTCAGCACTAGAAAGGCTGCCATTGCGGGTAATTTCTGACCGATAAAAACCAATAAAAAAGATTTAAAAAAAAGTAACTGATGACAAAGTGATGTGTGTATGATAATCATATTTTGTGATCTCTGTCCTTGGTGCTGAAGTAAGTCTTCTATGTACTTCTTAACCTAAATCATGTCATTTTATCATCATTCACTTGTATGCTGCCAAAGACACTCTTTTTAGAAATTGCTATGCATGGTCTGATTTATGGCTTATGCCATTTGCATCTAACCATTTAACCGGTGTATTATATAGCAGACAATAATTTGAACGTTGTCAATAAAATTTGATGACCTCTGCTTGCACCCTCCTTTATCAGCGCTGAAACCCGCTCAGGAAATGTTCGGCAAACCCTCCTGGTCTCAGCCCTGATCTTTTGAACAGAGATTTTGGCTTCTGGGGGCGTCACTGACAGTTGCTCATAAATAATTAATGAGCTAGCCTTATTAGGCACAAACAGTCATTAGTTGCTTATGAATAATTAAGTAGCGATGTAAGATGTAAGCTGATTGCCTGATAGCTTCCCCGCATCCTTTGCGACTTTGCTCGAGATGAGCTTTAGCAAACCCTCTGATTGGCTGAAAGCTGTTGGTGACGTCGCCAGAAGCGTGTTCAGGGGCTCGGAAGCGCAGGGCAGCAATGTGGGGTAACGAACATATCGGGTCTGTCGTGGGAGGATGCTCTGCTTGTTACTTTCCCAGACCACAATATTAAACAATAACTTGTACTTGTCCAATCACATCTCTTGACTTTTTTTTCCATTTCTTACAGCGTATCACCCAGAGGAGTTACCCACCCTCATGCACTTTGTTGCCAAGTATGGCTTGAAGGACATGTGTGCATCCCTGCTTCACTGTCCTGGGGCGCTCAACGCCTGCAGCATAGCCAACTGTGAGAACAACTTTCCTCACAACCTCGCCGAGAAATACGGGCACATGGACCTCAAGAAATACATCGAGGACAGGATTGTGAGCAAATATTATTACATGTACATGTATATCAATTAGATACTGTTTTCTTGATTTTCTCCTAGCCACAAAATTTTAGTGCCTTAAATTATTTTACAGTTGTAACTTTTAGCACACTTCTCTTCCAGTTTAGTGAGTATAGACATAAGTACACTGTTTTCTTGATTATCTCCTAGCCACAAAATTTTAGTGCCTTAAATTATTTTACAGTTGTAACTTTTAGCACACTTCTCTTCCAGTTTAGTGAGTATTGTACACTGTTTTCTTGATTATCTCCTAGCCACAAAATTTTAGTGCCTTAAATCATTTTACAGTTGTAACTTTTAGCACACTTCTCTTCCAGTTTAGTGAGTATAGTACACTGTTTTCTTGATTATCTCCTAGCCACAAAATTTTAGTGCCTTAAATTATTTCACAGTTGTAACTTTTAGCACACTTCTCTTCCAGTTTAGTGAGTATAGTACACTCAGTCAGCAGGGGTTCTCAGTGTAAATCGCTCCACATTACCCTTCAGTCTTTTAATCCTTCCCATCTCGTCCATGCACCCTGAGATCCTTGACTCACTGCCTGTGCTCTAGATATTCTACTCTCCGCCTCCTTCCTTCTAATCTCACTCTGAACCATTTCTCTTCTTTCCCTAGGTCCTGCAGTGCACCATCCCTGGTTCTCTGTTTTACCTGCACCCAGTCTCAACCTTCCCTGCGCCACCACTTCTTCCATGTCTCGGTGTCTCAGGTTACTTTTCCCTTCTTCATCCGCTTTCCGCACAGCCCACTTCCTTTCTGTTCTCATCTCTATTCCTGCTTGGCTGACTCTTTCATCTCTGCTTCCTTCCAGGGACATTACGGCCCTTGCTTTACAGACTTTTAATTCTTCCACAGTGACTGCAGATGTAAACAGGAGTCGCAGTCTTGAGTATACACACAGTCAGGCCACTAGATTGATAGATTTTCTAGAATAGCATACAGATGACATGGCCCAAACTTTGAAGTGTTTTCTGTGATGTTTTGGAGCACAGTTCAGCTATAAAGTTTCTGTGTTCACCTGGGAGGACCGTATGACAAACTCCGCACTCTACGGCAATCTTCCCAGACTCTCCCAGTACATAAGGCACCAAAGGATGGCACTGGCTTGACACTGCGTCCGGTATACCAAGCTGACAGCCAGTCAGCTTATCCTCTGGGAGCCAACGGAGGGAAGGAGGAAAAGGGGCAGGAGACGCACAACCCTCATTAACAATCTAAAAAGGGATGCTGGGCTCAGTGACATTTCAACAACAGAGCTGAGATCGCTAATGGAAGACCGGACTGAGTGGTGCAGATTACATATAGGACTCATTGTCTCCCGAGATGACATCACAGATGTCCTCGTTCAAGGTTCAAGGTGTTCTTCTTTCTCTGCAGGAACTTGGTGCCATTCTGGAGGAGGAGATGGGCTCTGGGGACGGATACGTGGATATGGACAAGGAGTTGTACATGAAGATGACTAGGGTGGACCCTGCATATGGCTACATGGCTATGGGGATGGGGAAGTACTACAACACACACACCGGTCTCAGAGAAGGGGGATACTGTAAGTACTACATAGTGCTGCATACCGGTACTGTGCACCGCCGTAAAAATTGATTCGGTACAGGTTCAAAGTACCGGATCATTAAGTACCAGTACTGTACCGATATAAATTTACACCAAGTATGTGCTTATTTTGTGACTGATTTCCTGATCTCATGCAACACCAAATGTGACCAAAGTGATACCTTGGAACAGTGTTACTAATATGCAACAGATCATTCAGGCAGGCCAGGAGTTTTGATAGTAAGGCCAAGGGAGTTTGGCGGTAGGAAACCTAGTTATGTTCTTTGAATAAAGATACTGACAAGTTAAAAACAGTTTATGTTTCTGTCATTGAAGAAGTTCAGAAAAACACATATTAATTTTTCAAATTGTTCAGGTACAGGTCTGTACCGGTACCTGTACTTGTACCTGATGTTATTCTTAGGTACGCAGCACTAGTACTACACCCATCAGTCTCATCTGAAGCAATTGTTCAGAAAATGGTTATCACTGTTTATCAATACTGAAATTGAGGTTATGCAGTAGTTTGTATCATTTTCAATTTGATCTACATGTATAAGAAGATGAAAAATATTACATGGAAATTTCCATTCCTTGCCTTGAAATCATGCATGCTCTCAGTCTCAATATTTACACTGAATTATTGTTATTATTATTATCATTATCATTAATAGATATATATGTTGTAATGTCTAATCAAGAATTTTGAGTTAATGGTCAATAAACTATATCAAGTGTTTTAAGAGTTTAATTGTTTTACGTCATACTGAAAATGTTGCTGAAGCTACATGTAAGAAATACTGTAACTATAAGGTAATATAAAGAAGTGCTGGTAATGTCCACTCATTTCCACTATAATGGTTTTTATCATATTTAATGATTTCTTTCCTTTCAAAAAGACAACATTTTCCCAAGTGATCATAGTTCTGTGGAGGAACAACCTGACTATGATCGGCCCTTCCCTGTTGCCATCCCTGACCTTGATGTTTATGGAGAGGCCTTGATGTTTTCGAGCACTGGCTTCATCAAGGACATCCTCCAAGGTCATGAAGAAGGTATGATGTAACACTATTTACAGGTTTGCGATCATAGCAAAACCTGTTCTGTTTTTGCTTGCAAGGATGGGGGCCGCCATGTTGGATGTGACCATTTTATTGGGAAGGGTATTTTTTTGGGGTCGCTAATGTTGGATGTGACCATTTTGACAGAGGTGTGTTTTTCTTGCTAGTTTTGGGTTGGGTGGGACCATTTCAACCAGAGGGATGTTTTTTTTCGCTAATGTGTGGGTGTGACAGATGGAAGTTATTAATGTGGTGGTGTTGTGACCTTGCCGTTGATACAAATGAACACAAGGCCCACTGTACTTAAGGACGAGCAAGTTCCACTGAGCATCATGTTGTTGTGGTCTTGTCGGAAAGTAAGGGACAACAAGATCCCCAACGATAGAGGGTTAATCTGGTCTTTATTGATCTCTGTTAGCCGTAGTGTACACAAGGTTGCCATTTCTCCAAGAGTCACTTTTGATAAATAAATACAAATATATGACAGGGATCTAAAAGTTACTACAGTCAAATCTTTCAAGTGAATAATCAAGCACATTATGTTGAAATCAAGCACATTATGTTAAGCTTCTTGATAGTTTTTTACATTTAGTCTTGAATCAGTTATAACACTGAAATAGATATAGATCTTTGCCAATGTGCCAGTAGTTTGAATCATGTACAGTATAGTATAATAGTAACTTAATTTAAGATAGTATCTAAGTAACATTTAACAGTCAATATTTAGCATATGATTACCTGTAAAGAACAGCAATTTGACACATTACTGCACACATGTCAAGACTTCCAACCACTTGTATAGATACATGTTCTTGTTCTTGTTGTTGTACTGGACAACTCGCCTTTAGTTGAGGAAACACGTCCAGTGGTAGTAGTGCACTTATTGGTGTTTCCTCTGATGGTCTGCGACCTCCCCTCTCAACTTTTCCACCTCTAGGTCCTGTGTTACTGAGTATGGCAATGAGTTCTAATCTCTGGCAGTTCGTGGAAAATAGGAGAATCTGTAGCAGTCCTTGTCGAAGGGGATTGGTTTAAACGAGTTTGGATGGTTGTGGCAAGATTGGTGAGGGTTTAGCTGCAAGTATGTATCCATGTGGAAAATAGGAGAATCTGTAGCAGTCCTTGTCGAAGGGGATTGGTTTGAACGAGTTTGGATGGTTGTGGCGAGATTGGTGAGGGTTTAGCTGCAAGTATGTATCCACATCTTGCTTTTTGTAGTATTGTATTTTGAGTCTGTTTGTTGACCTTTTGTTCTGTAGAGCTTGTAAAAGGTAGATTTGCAGAACTTATTAAAAACTTTATAGAGCCTACAAGCAGGCAAATGCAGTACTCTGAATCACCATGTAGGCAGATTCCTATACTCTGATGAAAGCACTATTTGTACAGATTGTGTTGTGCACCAATGTCCTGTTTGTTTGTATGGATGGTGTGTTCAGCACCAGGGACAGGCATGTGTACAGACTGTGTTGTGCACCAGTGTCCTGTATGTTTGTGTGGATGGTGTGTTCAGCACTACTGACATGTTTGTACAGATTTTGCTGTGCACCAGTGCTCTGTATGTTTGTATGTTTGGACAGTGTGTTCAGCACCATGGACAGGTATGTTAACTGACTGTGTTGTGCACCAGTGTCTTATATTTTCGAGTAGATGGTGTGTTCAGCACCATGGACAGGTATGTTTACAGACTGTGTTGTGTATCAGTGTCTTATATTTTCTTGTAGATGGTTTGTTCAGCACCATGGACAGGTATGTTAACTGACTGTGTTGTGCACCAGTGTCTTATATTTTCGAGTAGATGGTGTGTTCAGCACCATGGACAGGTATGTTTACAGACTGCGTTGTGTATCAGTGTCTTATATTTTCTTGTAGATGGTTTGGTCAGCACCATGGACAGGTATGTTAACTGACTGTGTTGTGCACCAGTGTCTTATATTTTCGAGTAGATGGTGTGTTCAGCACCATGGACAGGTATGTTTACAGACTGCGTTGTGTATCAGTGTCTTATATTTTCTTGTAGATGGTTTGTTCAGCACCATGGACAGGTATGTTAACTGACTGTGTTGTGCACCAGTGTCTTATATTTTCGAGTAGATGGTGTGTTCAGCACCATGGATAGGTATGTTTACAGACTGCGTTGTGTATCAGTGTCTTATATTTTCATGTAGATGGTTTGTTCAGCACCATGGACACGTGTGTTTACTGACTGCGTTGTGTATCAGTGTCCTACATTTTCGTGTAGATGGTTTGTTCAGCACCATGGGCAGGTGTGTTTATAGACTGTGTTGTGTACCAGTGTCCTATATTTTCGAGTAGATGGTTTGTTTAGCACCATGGACAGGTATATTTACATACTGTGTTGTGTATCAGTGTCCTATATTTTCGTGTAGATGGTTTGTTCAGCACCATGGACAGGTGTGTTTACTGACTGCGTTGTGTACCAGTGTCCTATATTTCCATGTAGATGGTTTGTTCAGTACCATGGACAGGTGTGTTTACTGACTGCGTTGTGTATCAGTGTCCTGTATGTTTGTGTGGATCGTTTGTTCAGCACCATGGACAGGTGTGTTTACTGACTGCGTTGTGTATCAGTGTCTTATATTTTCATGTAGATGGTTTGTTCAGCACCATGGACAGGTATGTTTACAGACTGCGTTGTGTACCAGTGTCCTATATTTTCGTGTAGATGGTTTGTTCAGCACCATGGACAGGTGTGTTTACAGACTGCGTTGTGTATCAGTGTCCTATATTTTCGTGGAGATGGTTTGTTCAGCACCATGGACAGGTGTGTTTACAGACTGTGTTGTGTACCAGTGTCCTATATTTTCGAGTAGATGGTTTGTTAAGCACCATGGACAGGTATATTTACATACTGTGTTGTGTACCAGTGTCCTATATTTTCTTGTAGATGGTTTGTTCAGCACCATGGACAGGTATGTTTTCAGACTGCGTTGTGTATCAGTGTCCTATATTTTCATGTAGATGGTTTGTTCAGCACCATGGACAGGTGTGTTTACAGACTGCATTGTGTACCAGTGTCCTATATTTTCGTGTAGATGGTTTGTTCAGCACCATGGACAGGTATGATTTCAGACTGCGTTGTGTATCAGTGTCTTATATTTTCATGTAGATGGTTTGTTCAGCACCATGGACAGGTATGTTTACAGACTGCGTTGTGTATCAGTGTCCTATATTTTTGTGTAGATGGTTTATTCAGCACCATGGACAGGTATGTTTACAGTCTGCGTTGTGTACCAGTGTCCTATATTTTCGTGTAGATGATTTGTTCAGCACCATGGACAGCTATGTTTACTGACTGCGTTGTGTATCAGTGTCCTATATTTTCGTGTAGATGGTTTGTTCAGCACCATGGACAGGTGTGTTTACAGACTGCGTTGTGAACCAGTGTCCTATATTTTCGAGTAGATGGTTTGTTAAGCACCATGGACAGGTATATTTACATACTGTGTTGTGTACCAGTGTCCTATATTTTCGTGTAGATGGTTTGTTCAGCACCATGGACAGGTATGTTTACAGTCTGCGTTGTGTACCAGTGTCCTATATTTTCGTGTAGATGATTTGTTCAGCACCATGGACAGGTATGTTTACAGTCTGCGTTGTGTACCAGTGTCCTATATTTTCGTGTAGATGATTTGTTCAGCACCATGGACAGGTATGTTTACTGACTGCGTTGTGTATCAGTGTCCTATATTTTCGTGTAGATGGTTTGTTCAGCACCATGGATAGGTGTGTTTACAGACTGCGTTGTGTACCAGTGTCCTATATTTTCGAGTAGATGGTTTGTTTAGCACCATGGACAGGTATATTTACATACTGTGTTGTGTACAAGTGTCCTATATTTTCGTGTAGATGGTTTGTTCAGCACCATGGACAGGTGTGTTTACAGACTGCGTTGTGTATCAGTGTCCTATATTTTCGTGTAGATGATTTGTTCAGCACCATGGACAGGTGTGTTTACAGTCTGCGTTGTGTACCAGTGTCCTATATTTTGTGTAGATGGTTTGTTTAGCACCATGGACAGGTATGTTTACAGACTGCGTTGTGTATCAGTGTCTTATATTTTCGTGTAGATCGTTTGTTCAGCACCATGGACAGGTGTGTTTACAGACTGCGTTGTGTACCAGTGTCCTATATTTTCATGTAGATGGTTTGTTCAGCACCATGGACACGTGTGTTTACTGACTGCGTTGTGAACCAGTGTCCTACATTTTCGAGTAGATGGTTTGTTTAGCACCATGGACAGGTATATTTACATACTGTGTTGTGTACCAGTGTCCTATATTTTTGTGTAGATGGTTTGTTCAGCACCATGGACAGGTGTGTTTACAGACTGCGTTGTGTACCAGTGTCCTATATTTTCATGTAGATGGTTTGTTCAGCACCATGGACAGGTATGTTTACAGACTGCGTTGTGTACCAGTGTCCTATATTTTGTGTAGATGGTTTGTTCAGCACCATGGACAGGTGTATGTACAGACTGTTTTGTGCACCAGTGTCCTGCAGGCTTGTGCAGTTGGTGTGTTCAGCACCATAGATAAGTATGTGTACTGATTATGTTATGCACCAGTGCCCTATAAATTTGTGTAGAAGGTTTGTTCAACACCATGGACAGGTATGTATGTATGTGTATAGATTGTGTTGTACATCATTGTCCTGTATGTTAGAGTGGATGATGTGTTCAGTACTATGGATGTGTGTGTACAGATTTTGTTCTAAACCAGTGCCTATATATTTGTGTAGAAGGTGTGTTCAGCACCATGGTCAGGTATGTGTATAGATTGTGTTGTGCATCATTGTCTTGTATGTTCGAGTGGATGATGTGTTCAGTACTATGGACGTGTGTGTACAGATTTTGTTCTACACCAGTGCCCTATAAATTTGTGTAGAAGGTGTGTTCAGCACCATGGTCAGGTATGTATGTATGTGTATAGATTGTGTTGTACATCATTGTCTTGTATGTTCGAGTGGATGGTGTGTTCAGTACTATGGACGTGTGTGTACAGATTTTGTTCTACACCAGTGTCCTATATATTTGTGAAGGTGTTCAACACCATGGACAGGTATGTGTATAGATTGTGTTGTGCATCATTGTCCTGTATGTTTGAGTGGATGGTGTGTTCAGTACTATGGACGTGTGTGTACAGATTTTGTTCTACACCAGTGCCCTATAAATTTGTGTAGAAGGTGTGTTCAGCACCATGGTCAGGTATGTATGTATGTGCATAGATTGTGTTGTGCATCATTGTCTTGTATGTTCGAGTGGATGGTGTGTTCAGTACTATGGACATGTGTGTGTACAGATTTTGTTCTACACAAGTGTCCTTATATATTTGTGTAGACGCTGTGTTCAGCATTATGGTCAGGTATGTGTACAGATTGCGTTGTGCACCAGTGTCCCATGTGGTTGTGTAAATTGACAAGTTTGTTACAATATCCGTGACATTTTTGCTGATTGAATAGGGATTTCAACATTAATTTTAGAACTTGAGTTCCTTGTCTGTATCACTAATAATCATATTATTGTGATATTTCTTTGTACCAAATGACTTCAAGTGAATCATGTGCAGGCCTGTCTCCAGCTTTAAATTTTTTTTCGTCCCACTCATTGTTTGGCAGCTCATGTTTTTGATTTTTAATGTTGAATATGTCATTTTAAGCTTACAAAAATACATTTTGATCAGTTTTAGGTCATGTAATTAATATTATTTGGACAAACAGGGTTGAATTTTTTTCCGTCCCAAGAAGTAAATTTCCGTCCTGGGACAGAAAGACGGGTCCTGGAGACAGCCCTGATCATGTACCCCAGACAGGCTTAGAATACACTACCAAAAATCATTTTTTTTGTCTTTCTTGTTTTTCCTTCTACAAAGAAAATGTCTCTGTCTGTAAGTGTCAGCCAGAATGTTATTCTGTATACAAGAATCCCTGTATCAAGCACAAACAAGAATCCCTGCTATAAGCACAAACAAGAATTGCATCTAAGAATTTTTTTCTTAAGTTAACTTAAACTGAGAAAGTTCAAGAAAATATTCTAGCAGAATCAAATTTTCTAGAAAAAATAACTTATGGGAAGAATCTGTAAGAATGAAAATTTGAGGAAATAAAATACAAATCCTATATTAAGCCAGAGAAAGCAATTTTTTCTTATTTTTCTAGAAAATTCTTATTGGAAAACAGCATGCTAGAAATACTTTCTTGAACTTTCTTGATATAAGTTAACTTAAGAAAAAAATTATTTGTGTAAGAATTGACATAGACCAGACTTCCCAGAAGGTTTCTTGAATTTTCTAGTTTTTCCTTTGTATAAGAAAATATTTCTCAACATAAGAAAACAACAAAAATAAGAAAGAATAAGAAAAAAGATTTTTGGTAGTGTAAGCTTAAAACATTGTTAAAGACATGCAAATAGGTTGATTTTGTTGGAGGAATAAAATTGGGTTATTATCACTGTTGTTTGCTGTCAGACATCTCAGAAGAAGAACGTAACTCATTATACTAAAGTGTCAGTCTTTTGTCACGTCACAGGTTCTCTTTTTCTAGGGAATATATTCATATGTGTGGTCAGCTACAGCTGTATCCTTCTCATTGGCATAAATCTGTGAAGTGCTCTCAACACTCAATCTGTCATCTGTATTTTCTGGTGTGATGGCTGAAGCAGGTATGTTTGGCAGTGTCCTTGTGGCAAGACAGGCTTCTCTCATCACTTCATTCTCTGTTGATGGAGATTTGAAACCTGTCTGTGTTGATATGGTGGCTGAGTTTTCTCTGTCGGTTCCTCCTTTTCTTCCTTGTTGGGTAGGTTGTGCCAGCCCAACATTAAGTGTTGCTCCTTGCTGAATTATCTGATTGATACCAAGATGTTGAGATGCTTGGATTGTTTGATAAGGAACACATTCTTGCATTGCAGAAGGCGGTTCATAAGTGGTGCTGGTGCTGACGTAGTTGTAAACAGGATTTTGGAATGGCACAATGATCTGACTCGCAGCAGGCCTGTTATTTAGATTATGAACATCATTGTTCTGCAACTGATGGTCTTTCATGAACTTTAAGATCAGACAAGTGATGAAGGAAAAGCCAAGAAGACAGACTAATGCAATAATGAGAATGTGTATGACTGTGATCATTGGTTCCTTCCTCTTTCCCATCAAATCATTGACTGATGTACCAGTTATCACTGTTGTGTTGTCAGTTTTCATGCCAACATGTTCAAAATCTGCATGATCACTTTCGAATGCAGTATTGTCTTGGTAAAAACTGTACTCAGGCTGCTTAGTTGTAGCTGCATTGAATGAACTGTGCTGGATGCCATACAGTTTAGTACTTTTGTCTTCAAGCTCACTTATTGATATTGGAGTTGTTGAAGAAAGTATTGGTGATGCACAGGAAATATCCACATCTGCGAGTGGCAGTGTCCGAAGCTCATATGGTGAAGTACATTGGAGATTATTTAGATCAAAATGGCGGGTAAGAAAGACAGCGTCACACTGTTGACGCTTCAGACATACAAATAGTCCTGGGCTGCAGACCTGCAAGCATTTCAACTTTGTGATCAGCCACTGCAATTTGCAGTCACAGCAGAAAGGGTTATTCTTGATAAGAATTCCTGCTTTGAGGTGCGGAAGGCCCAGGTCACTTTTGGCAATGGATGCAATCTTATTACTGGACAAATCAATCAATTCTAGTTTTGTTAGGTTTTCTACACAGGTTCTTAATACAAGATTTGTTATCCTATTTTGCTGTAAGTGGATAAATCTTAAGCCTGGCAAGTTACAGAGTGATGTCCATGGGAAGGTTTCAATAAGGTTCCTACTAAGGGACAGAGAGTACAGATTTCTTAGAAGAGGAAAATGACTGACATTGCGAATGTTGTTGTTGTGTAGATTCAAACGATAAGTATTGGATGGTATGTCATCCGGAAAGGTTATCAATCCATGAGATCCACAGTCAAATATTATACGCTGTCCGGGTGAATAGATGCAATCTTTCATCAAGGTGTCACTTGCAGCTCTACTATAGATAAGAATGAAAAGTGCAAACGGGTAGCTAAAAACTCTCATCTCTCTTTTTGTCTTAACATCTTTGTCAAATGTTGATGGCAAAATGAATCTAGAGTTTCTGCATGAATTCTTTGAATGCTGATCACTGAAAGAATCGGCTGATTTTCTAGTTTTACTGATTTTCGTAAACTCCCACCCACTCACTCACTATTCATTTTAACTCCTGTTTTTCTCATTATGCAAGAGATAGACGTGCTTGTATTTTCAAATGTCCAACTATTTTGGAAAACGAACCCTCAAAGTGACTTACATGTAGCTTTGCACTGGAGGTGGCCTCCCTCAGAATCTGTAAAATCTCTTGTGTGTTGAACGAGGAATGCCTTTGCATTGAAAATGAAACATATTCTTCCACACCTTTTGTATGTCACTGCTCATTGTTTATTCATATCATTGGGAGACAAATCATGTCTTGAAGAGTGTTGTCTTCTTTTTTTAGCACATCTGAAACTACTGAAGACACTTGCCCTGGTATTACTGTAAATGCGTTTGAGTTCGCGTGGTTTTTATTTTGCGCTAAGGCGAAAATAGGGTGTTCGCTGTGGTTTTACGTTAGCAGCATTGCGATAGTCACATACTGCTACAGTATTGTACAAAATGTTTGTGGTGAAACGGTCACCGCGAACATAAAACCACCGCGAAAATTTCTGCATTTACAGTATTCTGAGTGACGTTACAATAGCCTGATACATCAATGTGTATTCTTAGTTTGCTAACGGTGTTACATGCAAGAATGCCCATCCATTTGGCTTCCCTTCACCTTTCAAGACTTCAGTCTTGGTACTGTATAGTGTTTTACATACAAAGGCTATTCTTATACATGCCCGTAGCCAGGGGGGGTTCGGAAGAAGGTCCACTTTCACAGGCTTGAAGGTCCACTTTTTAATATCCAAGATTTTTTCAAGGCAGACTTGTTTGTATCACCAGCAACGCCACAGAGGCTAGAATCCTAGAAAAAAAATTTGTCTCTGATTTTTCCTCTGAAATTCTCTCAAAAACACACTGGAAATGCACTTTCAGAAGGTTCAATTCTTAGACTATGAAACGCTTGAGGGTCCATTTTTTAAAGTCCAAGGTTTTTTTTTCAAGGTGGACTTATTTGTATCACCAGCGGAGCTGAAATCCTAGAAAAACTGCTAACTTTGTCTCTCTCTTTCTTTAAAATCCTCTCAAAAACACAGGAAATGCAATATCAGAAGGTTCAATTTTTAAGATTTTCCATGCAGGAGGGCATACCCCTAGACCCCCCTAGGAAGCTTGTGCTCGTGCGGTGCTCGTCTCGCGCCTACGCCGCTCGCTGGTCCCTCAAACATTAAAAAGAACTCCCCCATTAAAAATCCTGGCTACGGGCATGTTATACATCATGAATTGATTTTAGACAAACCTGTGATGTCCACAGATCTCCTGAATAAAAATGTACTTTCTCAGTAGAGTTGTATAATACATTTATCATGTCATATAATGGTTGAATCTACAAAATCATATGAGTTGGATATACATGTAAATGTGATGGACAGTCATTTAGCTCAATATAAATAGATTTATGCATACATGTAGCTTTAATGATGATGACTGGTTAAAGTTTATAAACTCTTCCTAGTAAAAAGTTCTTAACAGATTTCTCAGATTTTTTTTCTTGGGGCAAGAACAAAGAAAACAGGCAAAAAAAGAGATGGGCTCAGCTTACACTCTTACATCTAAATATTTTCTGCATAAAATGATAATTATTATAAGAGATTTCAGCAGAAATTAAAATCCAAATGCAATCATTTCTTAGATGAAATCAATATTCAAGTGTGACCAATTCACATACTAAATCTTGATCCCACACATTCAATGCAAGAATATGCATTCCGTATTCTTCATAACTCCAGTCCTATACAATCATGTACTTACATGTCTTCACACACAGAGTGTATACAGTCAATCACAACAATTATTTTCAAACAAAATGATATTGCTTCGGCCAGAAATTTCCATTTGTTATTTCACTAAATGTCCACATCAGTTAAAGCAACTGGAAATGAGTGCAAGAATGCCTGAGATAAAAATCTTTTGCACAATTTTGACAGAAGTGAAGAGAAAGAAAAATAGGGTCAGCCTACACCTATGCTAATGTAATGTAGTCTGCAAACAATGAGCGAGACATTGATTGCAAAAGACTGCAGTTGTGCCTCAATATTTGTTTGAAAGAATTAATATTCACATGCAATCAAGTCTGTACCAGATTCAAACACACATTACATGCAACATGCATGGAGTAATGTCGTTGCTTGCTGAAACTTTCTTCATGCTCTCATGTACATACAGTGTAGTTCTATGCAAGTTAAACTTCTACACATTTGTGTCTCTACATACAGATACAGATAGATAGTGGGTCTCTACAACTACTCTAACAGTAACTGTTACAGCTGTAATAACAGTCATTTTTTTATTTATTTATTGGTTCCGCATGTACATGCCAGGGTTGCAGAACTAGCGGGAGGCTATTACTAAGGGCGAACCCATGTGTGTTCATGTGACTGTACATTTTGGACCATCGCACACCGGGGCATGCCCCTACTCTTTTTCGAAAGATTTGGTGGGTTCTTTTACGTGCGCGGGGTGTGGCTCACCCTGAACACGGGACCTCCATTTAACGTCCTATCCCAGGGACGTCCCTGACCCTAGATGAGCTAGGTACTCATTTACACAAGTGAGGAAAGTCGTGTTAAGTGCCTTTCCCAAGGGCACAACGTCAGGGCGCATGCCCAGACATGTCTGGGGGCAGCCCGGGTTTGAACTCGGGTCCCCTTGTTTGACAGTCGAATGTTCTATCCATTACGCCACACAACGCCAATAATATTCAATTTCATTTGCTGATAATAGCCACTGGGACCTACATGTACTGTAACTGTACAATGTTACTGTACTAAATTAATCGTGAACATTGCTGAGTATGACTTAATAAGTAAATCATCTTAATATACAATTATATAGTATAATGTAGTTTGATTTACACAGCAACAAAAGACAAGTTACTAGTAAGATTGATAATTATGAAGAAGTCTTAGAGTATAGTTTATAAGTTAACAAATCTATAATGTCATGGCGTCTATATCTTTTATGTGACATTTTGATGTAAGTATATGTATACTAGTCTAGTACTCAGCTCTAAGGATATTTTCTTCTGTAGCCTCAGAGGTACATGTATAACCTGGTATACTGTTCACACACAGTATTGTATAAGACAGTCTAGTATTCCTGTAGATACAATACTTGCCAATGTGGTTTCAATAATATTTTCTGAAGTAGGTATTCTTGGTAGTAGCATCAATATAAAGAGTCTCTGTCCCTTCACTGTCTGCTGTCAAAGCTTTGACATTTGTTGCTGGCCTTATAAAAAAAAAGTAATTGCTGTTGATCTATGGCTTCTATTGGTCAGTACTTACAATGTAAAAAATTTTTAACCCTCCAAGTGCCAATACACTAATGCTCAAATGTCAGGTGATTTGCATGTTGCAACAATAAATTTGCAGTATGGTATCCGGTAATAAACCAGTTATGACAGAAACAGTTCAAACAGTGACCTCATTTGAAATGGTAGGTCATGTGATTCAGTCATAGTTAATCCACATAGACTTTTTCATTTTAATGCCAGAATGATAAAAAAATAACCTTGAGCTTTGTCCAGTTCTCAATAACAGTTTCATATTGACAAAGGTATTGTTTGGAGAATTTCACACATACTGGGGTGGTCTTTGAGCCCAACTTCTACTCTACTCTGATTCCTTTGGAGCACTAAATATACTTTTTCTAATATAAAACAAAGTCTTTGATAAATCTTGAACATCAGAAAATATACTTTTTGAGTGACAGGACCTAGTGACCATGTGTTGATTCTACATGTTAGACCGTTTTAAACGGCCCTAACATTTGAGCAAAACGGATTGGGCCATTTTAAACGGCCTGTGACACCTGGGGGGTTCTCCTTCTTCTTCTTCTTTACTGCTTAGCCTCATATCTGAGATTATCAGCAGTTGCGCATGGGTTAGATACAACACAAGTGTCCGGAACAAGTAAAACAAAGGGAAAATAAAGGAGAGACGCTAAGGAACATAAACAACTGAATTTGTGTGTGCAAAGGACAGGACAAGTGAATTTAGTGAGTTAGTAATAAATGTATTTACATAAGGACGTGTAGGGGTGGCTCAATGCAGCAAGGTCTTCCTCAGATCGGTTTTGAACTGGGAGAGGGACCCCGCCTCCGCCACACCAGGCTCAAGTTCGTTCCACTCTTTGATGGTGCGAGGGAAGAATGAGAGCCTATAGTAGTTGTTCCTACACGCGATGGCCTGCAATGTTTGGGATTGGTGCGGCGGGAGCATCGAGCCACCGGGACAATCATGGTTAAAGCCTATTATTTATTTTTCACATCACTCGTCTTTCACCTGAGTGCTGCTTGTGGCTAAACAGTCCTATTTGGGAGGTGCAATGTTCTTGGTTGTTGTGTGGTAAGCCACATTTTGTATTGGCGGAGTAATTAGCTTGGTCAATTTCACAGGAGCTGTCTGCCCATCCTGAACCATCTGATTTTGGGGGATCGCTTGAGAAGGGATGCTGCCATAGACAGGGTTTTGGAACTGCATTGTGTTCTGAGCCAGAACAGTCAATGCCTCCCTATTCTTAAGATTACGAAGTTTCTGCAACTGTTTGTATTTGATGAGCTTGATAATCAAACAGGCAGGGAAGGCCGAGCTTAGAAGGCTGACCAGCACCATGATGGTTATGTTGAGGATTCCAATCAATGGAGAATCATGGGGGGCACACTCTTTCATACTATTGCATGTAGGGATGAGTATGTAAGACTTAGTGTCAAGTGTTACATTACTCATCAGGTGAACTGTTTTGGAGACAAGGCTCTCTGTGTTAGCCTCTTCAAGCATAGTGTTGTCTTGAGAAAGTCCAATACCATTGCCTTGGGTAGCATGCTGAGATGTGCTAAGGTTTAGTTGGGTTGTACCAGCTGGGACAATGTCACCATCTAGAGTTACAGCAGGATGGGATACTTGACTACTCTGGTTGATTCCATGCAGTCCTGTATTTTGACCCTTGGTTCCACTTCCTAGCTTCTGTGTGGAAGTCTTCAACAAAGGTGAAGTCAGGGTTGATGATTCACAACTCAACTCTTGGATAGATACGTTTGAGAGGTGATCAGATCTAAACTGATCAGGTGAATCGCAGGAGAGTCCATCCAAATTATGATGTGTGCAAAGAAAGTATGCACCACAATGTCCACATCTAAAGCTAAATTCTAGAGAACAGAATTGCACACATTTCACCTTAGTGATCAGCCACAGCAAGTCGCAGTCACATTGGAAAGGGTTAAAGTTGATGATAACTTTACTGTTGTGGGGAAGTCCCAGGTCACTTTCGGTGATGGATGCAATCTTGTTGTGTGTTAGATCAATTTGTGTGAGTTTTGTTAGATGTTTGATACAGGTTCCTAGTGCAATGTTTGTTATCCTGTTACACTGTAAGTAGATGATATGCACATTTGGCAAGTTGCAGAGAGTCGGCCAAGACAAGACTTCGATGAGATTCTTGCTGAGGTCTAGCTTGTACAGTTTTCTCAGAAGTGGAAAGTACGTAACATTGCGGATCTTATTGTTGGACAGATCCAGACGTGCAGTATCAGATGATATGTTATCAGGGAAGGTGGTCAACTCATGGGATGTACAAATAAGTCTTAAACCGGGTACAGAACGGGACAATGATTTTGTGTAAACACAATCTTTTGGTAAAATGTCACCTCTGCTTCTTGCATCCCTACTGTCTATAATGATAAAACTTACAAGCAGGATACTAATAAGTCTCATATCTCCTGCAGAGTTTCAGTCTTTTGTTAGTGTAATTTTGGTCTAATGCAGATAGAGAGTTCGTATTCATATAAATCCCTAGAATAAAGTACCTACATAAGGGAAGCAAGGTAGAAGTCCCCCTGGATTTCTTGTTGATGTTTTTGATGTCAGCAGGTAGCTTCGTCTTTCTTGGTCATTAGTCAGACTCCTTGGCCTTCAGAACCTTCAAGTCACACAGTATAATTCTGTGAACATCTGCAAAAGTCATGCATATGTGAAGCAGAATAGAGGAATATCCTGTAAGAATTTAAAAAAAAGTTTGAACTGCTCACACCTTGTCAGTGTGCATTGAATATTCAAAAACTTGTGACACCACATTATGAAAAGCATTTGATAGAGGAATTTGTGATATCTTCTGAAAATGATGAAAATATATACGTCCCAGTTGTAACCCTTTTCTGTCCATTAGTGTTATATCTAATATACTTCATTGCTATAATGGGATGGTGTGCTTTTGAGGTGAAGTACAAAAAACAATGCATCATGAATTTGGTATATACTGTATGTCTTTAAGCCCTTGTCACAAATGAGAAATTCAGATCAACCGACGTGTTTGCGAGCTTCAAATGTGCATTTTCGGCTGAAGTATGGCCGACGTCCTGTTGATAACGTGGGCTTCGGGCAATTTTTAGAAATAAAAGTTGATCCAAATATTGGCCTTTTACCAGGTTAGTCGATTCATGTCCAAGAGATGGTACCATCTCATGGGGGATTTTAGTGTTGGACAGACGTCACCCGAGATTTTCATTGGAAAATACGATTGACGTTCGGGCGATTTTGAAATTCGGCAAGCTTCGGGCGATCTACAAATTCGGCCGACGCACGCATGAATTGTGACACCGGCTTTACAGCAGCAGTAAAACTCTCCCCATATGAATTTCTGATTTTATACCAGATGTCTGTTTTTTTTCAGAGCCTGATCCTGATCCTGGAATCTATGATGATCCAGATAAGCATGATCCAGCCCCACCCCACAGACCTTTCAGTGGCATGCGGGGACCAAGTAAATAACCTTTTATGTCATTTTTTTAATGTTTATTCAAAGTAGCCTTCGTAACCCCTGCTTCTCCTAATGGGTCAGTGAAGTCATGAGCATTGATGTTTCTGGCCTAGGGCGAAGAGATGCTGCTACAGTAACAATTGAGCCGACTTTCTTCGTAAATCGATGGCAACATCAGGCTCTGATGAATTGATTAGAAAAAAAAAAAAGTTAGCAATTTCCAAGAAAGTTACCTTGTATCTGCCTTGTAGTCGAAACTGAAAATGTGACATGCTCGGGGCATGGCCATATTGTTTGTAGAGGTCACATATTTTACCTATATATGCGTTGCATGTCAGTGTGACCGCAATGAAAAATTGGCAAAGATTTTCAAAGTTGCCGCAATTATCTAGTAACCGCAATTCGGCTCACTCCAGTGAGATACCGGCTACAACAAGATAATACCAATGATCAAATTAAGCATAAAAGCTGAATATCTAGTTTTAGTACATTCAGCATACTGGTGAAACTGTCTCAATCATGTTGGACTCTAGCTACATACTGTAATTCTTGATTTTATTAACTGTAACTAAATTTTAGCTGAGTTAACGGTCACTAGTCAACAGCTAAAATTTCATTATCGCTAATATTTGATCACTTATGCTTGAGACAGTAATGTTTGTTCCCACCGTTAACATTAAGTGCCATGACCTACTCCATTTTCCCCAAACCCCTATCTTTTCCTGCCGCTATATTAAAGTGATTTACAGTATGATATAGACGAAAACGAGATGTCTAAATTGCTAATCTTACAGAGGAAGACCATTAAAACTCACCTTTCTGCGCTGTTTTCCCTTACCACCTAGTAAAGCAACTGCTCCAGGAACACCTGTCTGGTTGAGGCAGCAGGCACAGCTGTGGATTATGATGAAATCAAGCTATTTATATCTCTAGATCAGCCAGACTAATTTGAGACTACGTGAGGCCAAGCCCACAGAGGATCTAAGGGAAAACTAGTCTACACCTGGACTGTACCACTAGCTGTCAACCATGCAAAAGAAAACATGCAAACATCTCCACCAGAAAAATTCTCTTAATACCTCCTCTACCACATATTTTACAAAAATATACTGTAAATCATTTTAATGTAGCGGCAGGAAAAAATAGCGGTTGGGGGAAAATGGAGTAGGTCACGGCACTTAATTTAAACGGGGGGAACAAACATTACTGTCTTGAATATTAGTGATCAAATTTTTGCGATGATGAAATTTTAGATGTTGACCAGTGACCGTTAAATTAGCTAAAATTAAGTTACAGTTAACAAATCAAGAATTACAGTAATCAGGATCTTTGGTGAACAAAATCTTACGTAGAATAAAATGGGGTCTATTCTTATAAGATCGGCACATGAATTGGTCACTTTTTTTACAGGTATCACAAGGCAGAGGCATTCCTTGAAGCAGCCACATGTTGAAGAGTCCCCAACAGCAAAGCGTAGATCACAGACTCTGCCTGTTGGGTTCAGTCTCTCGTCAGTTACTACAGCTGGAGCTTCTCCCACATGTACATGTATGTCATTATCTCAGACCACACAACCTCTGTGTTATTAATGACACCTGCTGAAATGAAAGGCAACCAAAGCAATATTTAATAGGGCCAAAAATTGGCAATAAAAAAATGCTGAAATCTTTATCATGGTAGTAACATTTACTAACAGTTTAGCACATTTGCGTAATAACTTCATACTTTTAGGATTTTAAAACTGCGCAAAATAGTGCACTACGATGATTCCCTTAGTTTCGCAAGCCTACAAAAACTCTGGCCACAATTTTCAGTGAGTTTTCACATCATAACAACGTCATATTTTTGCATCATGGACGTTGCTATACATTGTGATGGTGTTGTTTGAAGTAATCACGTATTGAAATGACTAAACAAATTGACTTTCAAAATCCGTTTTTTCGGACTCTGCTATTGCTTGGGTTTCCTGTAACTAGTATGTTGTACTCCATATGTGTGCTCCGATTTGAACAGTTCTGACACAAGAAATTTCAATGAGGGCACATAAAAGGAAATGCAATTCAGCACCAGGGACAGAGAGTGTGTAGCCAGTGTGACTGTCATTCAGCACCAGGGACAGAGACTGTGTAGTCAGTGTGAATGTCATTCAGCACCAGGGACAATGGGAAAAATTCTGATGTACATACATGGATATATTGACAGTGACACACTGATGCAAACAAAATTCTACCTAAGAGCAGCTATTCTTTTTGTCTTGCTTTCAAGAGTGAGAAGAGGCATTAATTTCATATTTGTACAAACTACAAGGAATATTACTGTAACATTTCATTCTGTAATAGAAACGTGTTGTATTTTCAGAAAAAATTTTTTTACTGTAAATGCATTTAAGTTCGCGTGGTTTTTATTTCGTGGTAGGGAGAAAATGGAGTGTTCGCGGTGGTTTTAAGTACACGTTCGAAACAATAGTAGCACTACAGTCATAGGTGGGCAAAAAGTTTTGTGGTGGTTTTAAGTTCGGGCTGATGAAAGTTCACCGCAAAAACCGCGAACATAAAACTACCGCAAACATTTCTGCATTTACAGTATGCCAAATATTCATGTTGGGACCAAAACTTTTTGGTTTATTCCTCCTCATAGCTGGACATGACGACTTGGCCATGTACCCTCCAGGACAACAGGAACTCATCAAGCTCCAGAAGGAGGTAAAGGATGGTGTGTTCACGATACAAGAAGCAGTCACTATGTTCAAAGCATGGCAAATGAAAGAGAGAGACCGGGCCATGTCGTTTGACCAGCAGAAAAAGGAAATGGACAACTTGCGTGCGAGTGTTCAGCGCAGGGCAAAGAAAGGGCAGCCCGAGGTCGGCCCACCGATCCCGAAACACGGGAAAGATGATGGGATATATGGCAAGGTGCTACACAGGATCAGGAGAAGCAATAGCAAAGAGGGAGGGCGACAGGAACCGGAAGCATGGAGCAGGCAGCCGAGAAAGGTATGGACCTGAAGTACTGTACCCTGGATACAGTCATAAATTAAACATATCCCTGATTTAAGGGCAACCAAAGCAATATTAGGGCCAAAAAATTGAAATAAAGAAAATGCTGAAATTTTTATGGTAGTGACATTTACTAACATTGTTTAGCACATTTCCGTAATAACTTTAAGTTAATACTTTTAGGATTTTAAAACCGCACAAAATTGTGCCATACAATGATCCCCTTAGTTTCGCGAGCCTACAAAAATTCCAGGCACGATTTTCAGTGAGTTTTCACATCACAACAACTTCGTATTTGTGCATCATGGACATTGCTGTACATTGTGATAGTGTTGTTTGAACTAATCATGTGTAGAAATGACTAAATAGATTGACTTTCAAAATTCGATTTTTCGAACCCTAACATTGCTTGGTTTTCCTTTAAAATATTCTTAAACCTTGATGCCCACTTGACTTGATTTACAATGGTTATAAAAGCATACAATAATGAATTATGTAGTGAAGTTTAATAGCTGTTTTATCCTTAAATGTGTTCTTCTGATCATAGATCCATTGTATACGTATAAACAAGATGCATGTAATATCTATCAAAGATTATACTCATCACACATTTTTGCTTGTTTTTTTTTTTAAATCATATACAGTACAGAGTGATGATTTGTGTTTTTATTCAGACTCCAGGTAGACCTTCCTATAAACGACCTGGGGAAGGGAACAGGGAGAGCACACTGAGTAACAGCAGTATGTATCAACAATTCCTTTTTTGTAACATGTTAATCTTTTCATTCTTGATGCAATGTAAATGTTTGTTTGTTTGTTTGTTTGTATTGCATACCTGGTAAACCTCCTCATGGTGTAACACACCAGGTTTGTACTGAATAGTACAAGCTGCATATTCAGATGAATTATTTGATCCACTCACACTGGGAAGGGCCCCTACTCTTTTCGATAAGTGCGATGGGTTCTTTAACGTGCAAGAGGTGTGGCTCTCCTCAAACGCGGGACCTCCATTTAATGTCTTATCCGAGGGACGTACCTAAACGAAGCTAGTTACTCATATACGCCTGTGTGAGTGAAGTGAGGAAACTCGTGTGAAGTGCCTTTCCTAAGGGCACAGCATCGGGGCACATCAGTGGTTTCGAACCTAGGACCTCTCGGTTGTGGGCAAAATACCCTACCAATTGCGCCACACGATGCCACTGTTATAATGATAAATATAGCTTTAGCCCCATAAATCTATTGTGGTTGGCTACTTATGAAGGTTGCTGTCACTGAGATAAGTTTCACTATAATGTAATGTTACATACTTTATAGACAATGCAAATTATAGACAATAACAAGTGACCCCCACCACCATCCATTTAGTCTAGAGCCAAAAAAGGTCCATAGTCTGTCAGACTATTTCATATACAACTGTGGCGTCGTGTGGCGTAATGGATAGGACATTTGACTGTCAAACAAGGGGACCCGAGTTTGAACCCTGGCTGCCCCCAGACATGTCTGGACATGCGCCCCAACGTTGTGCCCTTGGGAAAGGCAATTGACATGTTTACGGAGAGCCTCACCCCGCGCACCGAAAAGAACCCACCACACCTTTCGAAAAAGAGTAGGGGCATGCCCCGGTGTGAGATGGTCCAAAACCTACAGTCGTATGACCGCACATGGGTTCGCCCTTACTAATAGCCTCCGGCTAGTTGGACAACCCTGGCATGTACATGCTGAACCAATAAATAAATAAATAAAATATACAACAGTTACTGTACAAATGATGCTCAATTGTTATCACTATCATATAATGACAGAAATGACATAAACCTGTAATGAAACTCACATTACTATTTCAGGCTCCTCCTCTGGTGGATCTAGGCACAGTGTGATGAGCACTGCTAGTTTGGACAGTGGCATGGATGTGCCGGTGAGTCTAATAGTCTTATTTCATTTCACCAATTAAATGTTTCCAGTAGCGTGCGTAGTCCAGTGGTTAGCAATCTTGCCTCTGGAACTAGAAGCCCCAGGTTCGATCCCGGCTGTGTTGCTCACCCGACATGCACGCTACCGGAAAGGGTCGCAGTCCTTAAGACGGGACGTTAAGCCGTGGTCCCGTGACTGTTCAGTGTCCTTGTCAAAAAGAGCTAGGGGAATTTCCCTGGTACAATGAACCTGTAAATACTGTACATAGCATCTGTCTTCTCTGTCATGACCAGTGGAAGATTAGCTCATCTGTTCATTGAGTTCATTTGAGCTAAACTGATTCGAGATCACTTTTCCTTTTTTTTCCTTATCATTTAGCCTCCAGTTGTACTTTTTACATCTGTGTTAGCCTGTTTGATTTGTATCTGTTCCACTCAGTCACACAGAGATCTTCTAATATCTTGTATTTTGTCACAGCCTTCCGACATTCCTGAAGAACGACCCCCACCCATTCCAGTCCACATTCCTGTGAGTATAACCCACAGTCCACAATTCTAAAGTTCCAGTGTTTAGAGATTTTTAAGGCAGATATCTATATTCTATAACAACTACGTTATGACAAAAATAAAGATGCTGCAATGTAGAATCATTGATGGAAGTTAACTCTTTTTAATTGACATGGCATCCTCAGTCAAACAAGTGTTACTTAGAATTTGGTGTTATGACAGAAATGAAGATAGCACAACATTGCTTAGAAATTGAAAAGGGTCGTCACCACAACACACCAGCCACTCAAAGAATGTGTTCCACGTGTAATGAAAATATTGAAGATGAATTTCATTTTGTGATGAATTGCCCAACTTATAGTAAAGAGAGAGAGTCGCTGTTACAGAATATTACTACTAAGACAAACTTCACCCTATCTGGTAGACAGAGCGATATTGTCATGTCTGACTCCTATGTCCATCTACTATTAGGTCAATTCCTCCATAAATCATTCCAAAAGCGAGACAGAATTACCCATACATGACTATATTGTAACCAATATACTGGTTTCTATAATATTTTGTACTTAGAATTGTAGGATAGATTATCCTTATAGCATTGTTGATTTAATGCCATACATTGTACCGTGTACGATTGTTGAGCAATAAAGTTTATTCATTCATTCATGACGTAACTCTCATTTTCTTATCTATTAGAGGAGACCTCGGCCTCTGTCAGAGAAGTTTGATGATGACTTCATCGCCAAGCCTGTTCCCCCTCCCCCGGTTAGTAAGCGCCCTCTGCCCAGGGAACCTCCCCCACCCGCCAGACCAGCGTCCCGGCTGAAACCAAGACACACTGAGCCAGATATGAGTCCAAGGTAATGGTTGTTTCTTCTTTCATCCCTGTTCTTGTTTGTTTGTTTGTTTGTATTGCATACCCGGTAAACCGCATCAAGGCGTAACACACCAGGTTTGTATTGAACAGTACAAGCTGCATATCCGGACAGATTTATATGATCCACACACACACCGGGAAGGACCCCTACTCTTTTCGATAAGTGTGTTGGGTTTCTTTAACATTGCTCTCTTCAAACACTTGACCTCCATTAAACGTCCTATCAGAGGGACGTCCCTAACCGAAGCTAGGTACTCATTTTCACCTGAGTAAAGTGGGGAAAGTTGTGTAAAGTGCCTTTCCCAAGGGCACAACGTCAACGGGACAAATTAGGGAACCCCAGATTCGAACCCGGTATCTCTGGGTTCTGGGACCAAACACCCTGCCACCACGCCACCGCGACGCCACATTTCTTGTAGCCTCACAGGTATTAACACAGTTCCTTAACAATATAGAACAGTTACTGTAATTCTTATGTGTATTGTTTGTTTACGAAAATTTATATTTTTCCTGCATCCTTGTCCTTTTGAGGTGCATTAGGTTTATAGAGCAAAATATGTGTTGCAGCACATCCTCTGCATGTAATGCTGAAATCTCTTAGACTAAGTGCCGTCGCAGTGGTGTAGTGGCAGGGTGTTTGGCCCCAGAACCCAGAGATACTGAGTTCGAATCCGGGGTTTCCTGATTTATCCCGTTGTCGTTGTGCCCTTAGGAAAGGCACTTTACACGACTTTCCTCACTACACTCAGGTGTAAATGAGTACCTAGTTTTGGTTTGGGATGTCCCTCGGATAGGACGTTAAATGGAGGTCCCGTGTTTTAGGAGAGCCACACCCCGAGCACGTTAAAGAACCCACCGCACTTATCGAAAAGAGTAGGGGTCTTTTCCGGTGTGAGTGGTCCAAAACCGACAGTCCTATGGCCACACATGGGCCAATTGTCGTATTGAGGTCACCTGCACGCCAAATGGCAGTCGCTACAGACCCTTGCAATCTAGCCCCGCGAAATGTGCGCTTCTCACAATTCAGCCCCTGGCTGGGAAGAGAGAGTATTCGGCCTACGCAATGATAAATAATTATAAATTATATAAATATGAGATAACTGGAACACTGTCTCAATGATTGATGTGGTATATATTAGTGCACTGCAGTGTGAAACAAGAGTTCCACGACCTCATATCTCCATGAACAATTCTATTCATGCAAATGACTTACACATTTGCATGATATATGCTTGGTCATAAACACCTTTATCTAACTTACACATGTTGCAATATTGACAGTCCTATACTTTTCCAATTAGATGAGTAATGGTGTTTTTGCATTAATTGTGCAAATTAGGAATTTATTTGCATAATTGGTATCTGTCGATGCTCGACTTTCCATAAACTACATATGTTACATGTATTTGAGTCTGATAATGGAAAACACTGCAAATATAGATTTTCCTCATTAGCTATGCAAATTAAGTCACAATTAGCATAATTTACACTTCATTATGTATATCTCTGTCTAAGCTACCTGCATACTAAGTATCATATTGACAGTCCTATAATTTTCCAATTAGATGCGATATGGTGTTTTGCATTAATCATGCAAATTAGGAATTTATTTGCATAATTGGTATCTGTTGATGCTCCACTATCCATAAACTACATACGTGACATGTATTTGAGTCTGATAATGGAAAACACTGCAAATATAGATTTTCCTCATTAGCTATGCAAATTAAGTCCCAATTAGCATAATTTGCACTTCATTGTGTACATCTCTATCTCAGCTACCTGCATACTAAATATCATGGAAATCCGTTGTTCCTTTGTTCAGTTATTCTCCTTAGAAGATTTTCACAAAAACACCCCTGCAGTTCCAGAGGAAGCTGCTAAGGAGCCCAAACCTACACCACTTTATTGCATCACAAGCTATCTGCCACCCAAAAATCAAGACCACAGCACGTCCAGGTCAAAAGATACAAAAATTGAAGTTCTGCTGCAGTACCAAGGTCACATACCAGGGGGCCCAAAATCGACCTTGAATTTCGGCTTCACAACACCCGCCCACATACCAAATATCATCATAATCCATCAAGAGGCTCTTGAGTTATGCTGACTAGAGTGGTCCGGAAACACAAACAAACAGACAAACAAACAGAAAAACAAACAAACAAACAGACAGACAGACACACCCAAAACAATATCTCCATTTTTAAAACTGAGATAAAAACTGTGGTGGTGGTATATTTAGTAATGAATTGTTTGTGTTTTTATCCAGGCTTCCTCCCTCCAGTACTCCCCGGCCATCACTACCAGCGGTTAAGATGAGCGAACTCAACGCCGAGTTGGCCAAAAAATTCGGAAAGCTTTCTTCATCTTCCGTCGACGATGAAACGAGCAGTGACAGGCGCCCCTCCCCCAGGAATTCACCCCAACAACCCTCCTCCCCAAAGCCTCCGAGACCACCGCAGCGTGGGTCCAACCCGCAGCCACCGCCAAGGCCCCCTAGAAAGCCCATGAATTAGGCATCTATACAGTTTAAAAGACCGGATGACTGGTGCAATGGCCTAATTGGTAGAGTGTTCGCCTTGCGTACGGTAGGTCGTGATTTCGAACCTCGGCCGGGTCATACCAAAGACTCTAAAAATGGTACATACTTCTTTCTCTGCTTAGCACTCAGCATTTGGGAAAGAGTATGGAAGTTAAACACACATCACTACCAGCGGACCAGCCCCCTGCTGTAGTGACTTGCATTTGTGTGGCCCAAGGGCTACGAATGGGAGATGGGCACCCCCCTATGCATCTTCGATGTATGGGACCACTTTAACTTTTTTTAACAGTTTAAGATGTCATGGAACTAGAAGTGTCTTCCATAGGTGTGTTGGGTAAGATTTAGCAAAGGTTTTGGAGAGCTGTAGCAATAGACCAATCCTGACTGTGTGACTGTCCAGTGTCCAACCCAGTTAGCAGTTCAACCAATCATAGCATGGTGATTAGCTGTTTGACCAATGGGAAAGTGACTGCATGCCTGTCAAATATTTGCATTTTTATGTCGTCATTTCACATTTCTACATTTTGACATAGAGGGGAGGCTTTAGGATAGGTCTATTATATTTTTGGACAGCAAAACCTTGACAATCAATTTGACATGTATTTCTTATATTGATATCGGATGCAAATTAATGTATTTTACACTATTCGGATATACATATATTAGTAGTACCAACGTAACACAAAGATATGATATTAGCTTTAAAGCTTAAATCAACACTATACAACCATTTGGCTTTGTACAAAAAAATTATAGACTTTTTATCAATGTGTTAGTGTAGTGCTATTTTATTTTTGCATTTGCTTGCACTTTGGGTAACTCGCAGACTACATCTTTTTAATATTATTTTCAATAGTAGGAACATGATTTGTTTTCTTGATTTTAAGGTGTCTTACCCATCAAGGTATTCGGTAAATGTGTGCAGCAACTTATCAAGGCTGATGTGATCGCTCTGATAATCTGAATGTCAACAAAGGATTCATCAGCTTTAAAAGTATGCAAGATATGATAATTATTTTTCTATCACTCTCATGTTCTTCTAACACAATAGTGGAAAGTTTAATCATCAAGCTTTTGACTGACTAAAGGAATAGGTCAAAATCTATTATATTGACCATTTTACTTCTATTGACTTATATGGTACCAAACAAATCAGTGTTTACTAAACATTCCAAGAATGGTGGAATAGGGAACCATTGTATAATCAGAGTGTAGGTAAGAGATAGCAAACCCTGTGTATTATTTGTGAATGTTTTTAATGTGATTTAATAATCCTTCAGATATGATAGATATGAAATTGGTGTAAAGGAAAAGAACAGGCACTGTACTTTCCTGTCAGTGTGACTGTCATTCAGCACCAGGGACAGAGACTGTGTAGTCAGTGTGAATGTCATTCAGCACCAGGGACAGAGTCATTCAGAGTGTCATTCAGCACTAGGAACAGAGACAGTGTCAGGGTGAATGTTATTCAGCACAAGGGACAGAGATTGTGAAGTCAGTGTGAATGTTATTCAGCACAAGGGACAAATACTGTGTAGCCAGTGTGAGTGCACTCAATGTCAATAAGACTGAAGAGGTATGAATAGGAACCACACATAAAAAATTATAAACCATTGCCATTTATGGGCCTGGTCAACATACCATCCATATACATATCACAGGTATAAACATTAAATAGACCATTACGAAAAATGTAGGAAATGCTATGTTGGGTGCTAAATGTGACATTTTGATGCAGGGGACTAAACTCTTCTAACCAAATAAAAATAAAACTTCATCAATTTATATTATAGGGACATGAAGTGGTTAGAATGTGGAATATTGTTAAAGTAATGAAAATGTAGCTTTAGACTTTTTAAAGAAATGTAACTACGATATTCCAGATGTTTCTAAGCCTACTATGTTTGATGTATAACGGCCCATGTTCTGATTTGCAAGCTAGGTAAAGTTTAATAGGTGGGCAAAGATGTATTCTGTTGCTTGAAGGATTTAGAAATGTCATGTGTGTAAGTCTCACTTATGGCACACATACAATGCTGTACATGTCACGTGAATGAGCTGTGATGTTTTTGATATCAGCATTTAATGTATGATAATCTATCCCTAGTCTGTATGATTATTATCATAACATTGGGGAGTTAATAGTTGTTGTTTTTTAGTTTTGCTATAGATGTACATTACTAAGTGTTGAAATGTCTGGATGTTGTGGCTTCCATACAGTTTTCTGCTTTTATGTGACTAACTAGCAAATTTATTAAGGAACAATAATGATGATCTTATTTTTAGCTAAGGTGGACAATGATATGATATCTGTATATTATATGGCAATGCTTCGATTACTCATGATGATTATATAATAATCTGTTTTCTATCCAGCTATGAGTTCCCAAGTTGAACATATTCCAATGGGCTTTTAATCCAACTATACCTGTAAGGCACCCAGAGCATTTTATGAGGCTTGAAGCTCGAATTTAAAAAACTCTTATTTCTAGTCATTCCTACACATAGTAAGTAAGTAGACTGATCCTGACTGTCCATCACAATTATCTGTTCGACGGTACTTCGACCAATGAGAAAGTGACTGCATGTCCGTCAAATATTAGCATTTTAATGTTTTCATTTTGCATTTCTACGTTTTGATGGAGGTGGGCGGGGCCATGGGATCGGTCTGTTATGCTAGACGCGTGAAACTAGTATAGAGATCACTGTGTAGCTTATTTTTGTGCCGCTTTTGAGCACTTTTGATATGAAATTATTACAAAAATGTGGTAAACAGCGGCATTAATTGTCAATTTCATAAAGATTACAGCAACTACATATTGTTCTATCTAGTTAATTTCCGTTATTTTCCTGTACAATGATAGGGGTTCTCTCGGCATTTTATGATCATACTCTTTTGTTCTTGGATTTTAAGTTTCAGTTTTGTTGTCACACATGTGCCTTTATTTTCTGTATGTTTGCCATGATTTTCTTTTTGTAAAATTTATGTTGGTTATAAACAATAAAAAGACTGATCTATAAAAAAAAAAAAAGATTACAGCAACTAGAATAGTTCCAGTTTTCAAGCCTCCTAAATGCTCTGGGTGCCTTTAAGTTTGTGAAGCTAAAGAAAAAATATATGTTCTACCTAACATACCAAGTTTTGACAACCTAAAGGTTGACTAACATTTCAGAAGTCTGAAAAGAGGCCTTTACAAACTTGCCCTGGCTTTAACCAACTTTGGATATTAATGATATTATCTAAAGACCAAATATGAGATGGAGACGTTCAAAACATTGCAAAGTATTTTGTCATTCTGTGATCGTTTTCCATGGCACTTACTTTCAAATCTTGGACTTACATTGCTGTAGTTGTTCATCGTTTGAAAGAAGCAAGAGTCATTTGAGGAGGGGGTAGGGCAAAACAAAACCATGCTCTTATGCTCAGTATGCTGAGACCAGCTGGCTGACAATAATATTGTTGATGATTTTCCTGTAATTATGCAAGAGGTACCTGTTTTTATTCATATGGAAAACAAAATCTGATATACAGGAAAATGTATTCCTTAATTTCTATCTATAGAAGAAGCGATCTATTTTCAGATATCCAGTTAGTATTCTATTTTCATTTAATCTTCTTTTTTTACATTGTACCATTTCTTTTTGTAAAATGAAATCATGCATCGAGACAATGTTTATTTCAAAGTGCTAACTCACTGATACATTTTCTTGTCTGTGCCTCTCTAGTTTGAATGACAGTCTGTGCCTTGTAGGAGTTATTATTATATGTGCCTTGATAATGAATTTATATTGTTTCCTAATAGTATATGCTTCATACCAAGCCTCAAATTAGGTGTGGTGACGCGCTAAGGGTTAGATTACAATGTTTCCTATCAATTTTCAGAGAATGTCTTGCTGCTATGTCTGATATACATGTATTTTACATGAAATAAATAACTTCTTTGAGGAATCATGTAGTAGTGTCTTATTTGATGACTAGGGCGTTTTTTGGTCTTGATGTGTTTGGGAACTATAACATCTGTAGGGGCAGGAAATGTTTGTTTATGCTGTGACAACAAGATAACCAAATGTCTCTGCCGGTCAAATACCTAGTATCTTCCTTAATGACGTAACAACTAACATCTGCCTCGAAAGTTGTTCTATGTATACGTAGGTCAGAACGAGAGGATAAGAATAGTTTTAAAACAGTTTTCAGAGTTTCTCTCCAAGTCCCTTCTTTAATGATCTGGGTTTTTTTTTTTACTTAAAGTTTGATAATGCCTACGTGTTACTCTTACCAAAGAACACTTGCTTTTAGTGTAAAGAAGAAGACCAGGTCCTACTTGTAGTTTTTAGAATAGCCATGTGTTCTACTTGTCAACATTGTTAACTCGCACTATCTGTACAGTATACCCTTGCTATGAATTGTTTCATGTTGCAATTAGCCCTCGGGCAAGAACTTGCAAATAAAATTATATAATTATAACAAAGGCGTGGCAAGACGGCGAGTGGACATGAGTTTTGTGTGTCTTTATTTCACAATTCTCCTATTGCTTCCCTAGCCGCTGAGAAAGAGAGGAAACCCGTGTAGTTGCTTAGAAGATGAACGCATCCATGTCGCGTGCGTCCACTACACTGGAGCCGCTACCCTCTCCAGAGCCGTCATCTATCGCTACAGCGTAGTACCTCATCTCAAAACCGTCCTTACGGACGCTACCATCGCTCGTAAACTGGACCAACACGCGGTTCCCTGTGCTTTGGATCGGCTTGGGCAACTCATCATCACACAGCTTGGCCAGGAGAGGGGCGCTGCTGGAAAGGCCGTCGTAGATTTCCAAGTAGTCATAGCTAGATTACACAAACAACAGCAAAAAGAATTGGTCATTCCCAAGTACACATCTGTGCAAAACAAAGGCCGTCGTAGATTGCGAAGTACATGTAGTCCCGACTAGATTAGACAAACAACAGCAAAACTATAGAGTTAAGTATTTGTGCTACATATACTTCAGGTTTGCTATGTTAGTTTAGCGATTACGGGGTCTTTTTATAAATATCAATGGGTATTGAATTTTTATTTGAGTTGAATGTGTGATAGCTGTATACCGATTTGTTAAAGATAGAGAGACCCCAAAAAGACACCCCTCTCAATGAAATGGTATGACTACCCTGCGACGTCACAAAATCAAGATGGCGGCCACCGCACATGCCAACGGATCCAACAAAGGTTTTGCTACGCAAACCTGTAAAAATTGGTCATTCCCAAGTACAAATCTGCGCAAAACTTAGGGCCGTCGTAAAAAGTAATTAAAGTCCGTCGTAGATTTCCAAGTAGTAATTGCTAGATTAGACAAGCAAACAGTAAGTCATTTCCAAGTATGAATCTCCGCAAAACTTGAAAGGATTTATTGCTTATTGTTGTTTATTCATTCGCATATGTATAAGTGTTTAAAACAAAGATATACAGGGCAAAACAAAAACATGCAGGGGGGGCAGGAGCCTAGGTGGCTTTTTTGGGGGCCTTCCCTCGAAACTTGACAATAGAAATTATATCATAAATTGTACATAACTCAAAACTAAGCAAAATTGACGATAGAAAATAAGTTGAACTTATACCATAAATCTTGATGAATGAATAGATACGAAGAAATGCAAAATGGAAAAATACAAAAAGGATCTTAGAACACTGACGTCATATAATCCAATCATCAGGTGAAAAATTTGAAACACTGACGTCATATAATTCAATTATCAGGCGAGAAGGCGTCAGCACGGCATAAGTTGCAAACTGTGGAAAATCACAGAACTATGACGGACTTATGTGAAACAACTTCAAGTAAGAATTTGACTTTGGAATATATTAAGCATAGCATAGAATGATTTTCAATTTTTTGTATAGCTTTCCTTTAAGAGCTCCTTATAAACGGAACCTACCGACAGCTGCTGGAGCCCTCTAGCTCAAAGGAGGTGAACTCCATGTACACGTAGTTGCCAGCGGACACGGAGATCTCCCACTCGCAGTTCATGTCGTGGTCGTAGTCTAGATGGGTGATGACTCCGGCATCTTCCTTCAGCTGCCCGCCGCAGGGCGTCTCAGGGTTCACAACCGGGTTGATACCTGTGAAGATATAATACGTTAAGGTAGCAGAACACAGTTTTTGGCCTAGGGGATTTCTATAGTTAATGGCCTCAAGGTAACTAGCTTCTGACTGGTAAGAATTGTAGTGCGATGCACTTGCGAAATACGAAAAACGAATATGTTTGATTTTAGGGTACAACCTAGAAATAACTCAAAAACAAAAAATTATGTCGGCGTATCGCGTTTTGACGCCCTCTTTGAAATGCCCCTCTGCGCAGGTAAAAAAACTGCAGCCAGCTCACCCGAAAAGACAGTTACGTCATGAGGCGCATTTATACACACTTTGGAAAACCTTCATAATCCAAATCATACAGACTCAAAGTCGACACAATACTATACCACGCAGCATAGTTTACACTTGGCTGCCTCTCACATGCGACTTTCTACCAGGCCTTCAAGAATCTAGCCGTACTACTAAAACTGTGTTCTGCTACCTTAACGGCTACATGTAGACTCCTATTTGTCAAAGCTTCTGCTTCAGCACAGACGTCTTTAGAATTCACAGTTCTATTCCCTCCATTATGGATGAATAATTTTCCCCACCAGTCACTTTTGAAGCGTTCTGTCCCCTCCTAATCTACATGTATACGTTCCGATATCATAACTTTGTATTACGTGTTCGCTGGCACGATCCGGACTCAATACATGGTTGTGGGAAGGGCCTCCAAAATCATGCTAAAGACATAGCTTTCACTGCACGAAATGGCCTCGGATCCTGAAGTATCCTGACGTGATCCGGAACCTAAAATCCGGAAGAATCCGAACGGATCCAGGGCCGTATATTTCTCGGCAGGCTAATGCGCATCCATATATTGGGACTCAAGGTACCACTTGCATATTTGAGTTGTGTAAGTACGTTCTTACACACATTGTGTAAGTGGTACCTTGGGTTCCAATATTTGGATGCCTATTAGCCTGCCGAGAAATATACGGCCCTGGATCCGTTCGGATTCTTCCGGATCTTAAGTTCCGGATCACGTCAGGATACTTCAGGATACGTCAGGATCCGAGGCCATTTCGTGCAGTGTTTGATAACTTGCTGTCGTATGTGCAATTTACACCACAGAGGCCAACTGAAATCATGCAGTACCGACCTCCGCCGCCGGGGCAATGGTCCTCGTCACTGTTGTCACTGCAGTCGTCGTAGCCGTCACACTCCCAGTGCGCCAGGATACAGCGGCCGTTGTCGCACTCGAACCGGCCACCGGGGCATGCGGGATTGGGGTCTGGATTGGGGTCTGCGGCGAAACATTTGACACAAATCAGTCTTTTCCGTTTACAACTTTTAAAAGTGCTAGTCCAGGCAAATGATATGTGGGATAGAGAGCAAAGGTCTGGAGAGATGCTGTTATTGCCCAGTGTTCCAGTGGAAACTGACCGTAGGGCTGACGTCATAGGTGCGTTGCGCAGTGCAAAAAATGGGAACACATAGCCCCTTAACTAAACCTTTGAAAACCCTTCTTTTTCTGGAAAATTTTGGTCCATTTTGGAGCCTTTTGGGGCTAAAAGGAACAGGTAGGGTCTAAGCTTTCCCATTTTTGTCAAAATTTGTTCGTTTCAGTAGTTTAGTTGGCGTAAGGAGATAGCTTAGTGGTTTGGTTTCACATTATCTGAGTGGACTGTGCCAGCCTAGAAGTAGGTCAAAATTGAGGGTTGTTTTCTTCTGTCAGCTGTCCCGAGCGATTGGTCAATTATCTGTTTTCTTTGCATGATTCTAAAGTAGACAGTTGTGGCTTTCTGGTGCATAAGAAATGTTAGGGCTTGCAATGTCAGTAAGTACTTTTCTGAGCACTTTTTTCAGTGCATTGAACAGGCATGGCTTCCTATGCACAAGTCTGACTGTGGTATCTAACCCGTAGGTCTAGGTACAGCGCAGCGCACCTCCCTATGCGCTTGAACCCATCTGAGGGGCGATGCCTAGTATCTAAACAAGACGAGACCTACCAGAACAGCTCTGCTCGTCACTGTAATCACCGCAGTCGTTGTCCCCGTCACAGACCCACGAGCCGTAGATGCAGTTGCCGTTAGAACACTCAAACTGGCTGCTAGAACACTGGCTTGGGTTGAACGGGCCTGAAGCAATCAGAATAAACTGGTTGCCACATGTGCTACTTTCAAATTTAACAGGAAAAGGCAACTTCAAAACAAATTCCACAGGGAATACACTGATGTTGAAACTACGCATGCGCGGACGAATTCCAGAAATACAATTCTGGGAATTCTTGCGAATCGGACGTATGATAAACTGTTAGGCTCGCCCCTGTGGCGTCGCCAAAAATCCCTTAACAGCAAAGGCAACAGCCACAAGTAAGGATGAGGTAGTGTAAATGGTTAAGAAAGGTTAACATTTTTTTACAGAAAGAAGACGCTTATTAATACGATTCCTTTATATGCAGCCCAAGACGTTTCTTTTTCATAAGACATGTCATTTCTCGAAAATCTTGTTACGAGAATATTCATCAATCAGTGACTTGAAAAGGTAATGAGATACGCAACTCCAAATGTTCAATGTCTACTGTACATCTTAATCACGGAGTATCCTAGTCTCGCGAGAACACGAGACTTAGGACGAGACTTGATATTTTATCTTCAACATGGCATCACAGCCTTTGTACAGTACAGGTGAAAACAAAACGTTATTTTATCTTTGGAGGTAACCGTTAAGAGCATTTGTCACCTGGGTCGACGCCAGGGCAGTTCTGCTCGTCGCTGTTGTCGCCACAGTCATCCGTGCCGTCACACACCCAGTTTAGCGGCACACAGCCGGCATTGTCGCAAGGGCGTTGGTGGGCCAAAATGCAGTCAGGTTCCGCAGGACCTCCACCTGTGATAACAGGAGTTTTCACCGGTCACTTATTTTTTCAGGACTCTATCGTGACGTGCTTTTCTTTGGGTCAACTGACTGTGCATGTGAGTCCGCACTGTAATAAACTTCAAGAACACATTGTAGCTCCACGGTTTTAAAGGGCATATATATGTCACAGTAGAGATTGGAATCCAGTAGAGTCCGGAACTCTACCAGTAGAGATTGGAATTCCAATCTCTACTAGTAGAGACTGGAATTCCAATCTCTACTAGTAGAGTTCCGGATTCTACTAGTTGAGATTGGAATTCCAATCTCTACTAGTAGAGATTGGAATCGGGATCTGAATATTGGGATTCCAATCTCTACTAGGAGAATTCCATATTCTACTCGTAGAGAATGGAATTCTACCAGGACAATCTCCAATTCTAATAGGAGAAATTTGTATTGCATCAAAATGTTTTTGAAAATAGACTGAATCATTTCACACCTAAAATTTAGCAAACTAGGTAAGCCTACATTCACCATTACTATTTTAGGTGAATCACTTTTATGTTTTAGATATCTAATAAACCTTCTGTCAAGACACATTGCAACCATGGGGATAGCCGTCTGGTCCAACCTTAGTCAATGGCTATTTGTAAATGCCACTGATAATGTGTGTCAATGAGAGACATTTGCATAGGGCCATTATGAGTTAGTAACTTAGTGACTCAATATGCTCACCCAGTTTTTCCAGTTCGTTAGTGACTCGGTATATTATAAGAGCTAATTCACCCCTGCCAAGCCAGTTCCAAAGTTGATGTCAAAGTTATCAGATATCTAAAACATGAAGTAACTCACCTAAAATAGTAATGGTGAATGTAGGCTTAGCTATGCTGAAATCTTAGATGTCCTGTGTGAAATGATTCAGTCTATTTTCCAAAATATTTTCGATGCAATCCTAATTTCTCCTATTGGAATTGTAGATTGTCCTGGTAGAATTCCATTCTCTACGAGTAGAATATGGAATTCTCCTAGTAGAGATTGGAATCCCAATATTCAGATCCCGATTCCAATCTCTACTAGTAGAGATTGGAATTCCAATCTCAACTAGTAGAATCCAGAACTCTACTAGTAGAGATCGGAATTCCAGTCTCTACTAGTAGAGATTGGAATTCCAATCTCTACTAGTAGAGTTCCGGACTCTACTGGATTCCAATCTCTACTGTGACATATATATATACATAGCTAGCTACTACGACAATGTCACGGCGCATTGCGAGGCTGTGAAACAATGGAGTACGAACGTTTGAAACGTTCAGGAAAAGAGAAAGGACGGCGGAGCGATATCAGGTAGCAACTAGTCTTTCGAGTGTTTCTTACAACACCCACTTTTCACAAAACTACATTCACTTCAATACTACTTCAACTACTCAGTCCTCACGGTACCCCCCCCCCCCCCCCCCACACACACCCCTTTCCATAATGCCTAAGTTCATGACCTTGGCAGGCATATTTACAATACATCTATATTTACATACATATTCGTTCTCCAATGTTTGAAATGCATTGGTGATGGAGAGGTACTGAAAAACTTACTGTTACAGTTGGACTCATCAACGCCGTCCGAACAGTCGTCCCATCCGTCGCACTCCCAGTGGTCGGGGATACAGTAGCCGTTCCCGGCGCCACAGTTGTACTCGTCGCTCTCACACGCTACAAAATAGAATGGTACCCAGTTGTTGACAATGTTCCATTCATTGCCTTCGCCAAGAAGGGTATGTTTTGATGCTTGTCTTTGTGTCTGTTAGTATAAGTCGAGAACGCCTGGATGGATTGTTGTCGTAGTTGGTGTGTTGATGTGTATGTGGGAAATCTCAAGATGATTAGATTTTTGGCGAAGTACTTTGCATAATTAACAAGAAAAGTTTAAAAATGTGTTAAACTGTATATCATTGACTGGGTACCAGCTGGGACGTGTTACTGGTTGACAATACGTAGGTGTAAAACCATTTCTAACGTTACTAATCTATCTAGAGAAATAACATTCAAATGTAGCGAAACAACTAACCATTTAGCGAAAGAACTTATACCATGTAGCGAAAGAACTTTGTGCCATGTAGCGAAAAGACTTGCCATGGAGCGAAAAGTACTGCATTGATCTGACAATGTAGCGAAACTCCCTGTAACCAATAGAATATGTTTTACAAAATTTGCCTCAAATATGAATCTAAAGTAAGTCTGTGTTTGTGTCGCATGTGCTTGACTTTTGTCGAAAAATTGCTCTTGTGAATAGTAGTATTAGTGATAATGACTATGTATCTAATTCTTAAACCTTTAATGTTCTACGAATCCATCCCTGGAACTTTTTAACCAAATCATCATTGCACGTCCTAACTGAAGATCACTCTGGATATTTGGAGTTTCTTTTTACACAACCAGGAATCTTACCTGCTGACGTTTCGGTGAAGATCACTCTGTTTCAAGCTACGAACAATTCACGTTGTTTTTGAGTTACAAGTGTAGTGAAGGGCTTTCACAACGTTTGAAACAATCTCTTTCAAAGAAACACTTTTCTAAAGTTCATCACATTTGAAAAATATAAAGACGACTCCTACTTACCAAGTGCGACTCCGAGAAATAGCAAAAGTGCTGCAAAGACCTTCATGGCTGTATGTGCGTTCGATCTACCGGCGATGACAGGTGAAGAGAACGACCCATTCTGTTCGTGCTTTTTATAGCGGCGGGGGCAAAGTGTGTATATAGTACCTATCTCATCTAAGTGTTTAACAGCTATCTGAACGGATGTTTCTTGTGCAACTGTTGGAATTTGAACACCTGCTCGCGCTCAAAGTGTCGCACACCAAACAAATAAAGAAGTGCTGAGGGAATCTCTAAATAGTTGGGCCAACATCTCTGGTTGACGTTTAACGCCCACGTCCATGCGTCTCTGAAGCGCCTGTCCGTTCTACTGTAAATGCAGAAATGTTCGCGGTGGTTTAATGCTCGCGGTTTTCGCGGTGAACTTTCAGCGCGAACTTAAAACTACCTCAAAAATTTAGCCCACCTATAACTGTAGCACTACTACTGTTTCAAACGCGAACTCAAAACCATCGCGAACGCTCCATTTTCTCACTACCGCGAAATAAAAACCACGCGAAGTTAAATGCATTTACAGTATTTTAAAGGCTGCAGATAGTATACTCACTGTGTAACTGACAAGGCATAATCTGTGGCTATTCTTCATGAACACTGGGCTTTGCTTTGCTTGTACCGAGGAGTTAGCAAAGTTTATGCGCTGTTGTAATTATGATCCGATACTGACTATACGTTGTAACGTGTGTTTATCGAATATTTCATTAGTAATCTGATTTTCCGTATTTCATGACAGTTTTTGTGTTAGAATTACACTGCAGAAAATAAACAAAATCTTTTCGCAGTTATTGCTAAGGGGATGATACGATTTTTTTTCATTTTGGTGTCACCAGCTATATTTACCCAAGTGTTGTCGTCAGTGTTCTAAAAGTGACACGGTTGGTTCCGGTAAGTTGTGTATTTTCTAATTAAGAGTTAGCAGGTCAGCCTTAAGAGACAGTGGTCTCCCAGACGACCTGATGGCGTAATTCTTATTATCTCTAAACTCAATAGAACCTTTAAGACTTCATCTGTGTGGGGGAGATAATATCATTGTCTAAACGTCCCTTAATGTTTCATCGAGATAAATTCATTTTGATGTAGTTACATCACCCGTATAAGATAGTGTTTACTGACGTCAAGACAAAAGTCGTTCTGCAGAACAAGTTTGAGCCGTGCCATGGACGCCTGTGGGCCTATAACATTATAGTTACAGGTTTGCGTAGCAAAACCTTTGTTGGAGCTGTTGGCATGTGTGGTGGCCGCCATCTTGATTTTGTGACGTCGCAGGGTAGCCATACCATTTCATTGGGTGGGGTGTTTTTTGGGGGTCGCTAGCGTTCTCTCTATTTTTAACAAATCGGTATACAACTATCACACATTCAACTCAAATAAAAGAAAAACTCAATACCAATTCAGATTTATAAAAAGACCTCGTAATCGCTAAACTAACAAAGCAAACCTGAAGTATATGTAGCACAAATTAACCTTGACCTCGTCACTGTGTATTGTGGATATATCAGACCAACTCTTGAATATGCCGCACCCTGCTGGAATTCTGGACTCACAAAAAAACAGTCTGACAGTATAGAAAGAATCCAGAAAAGGGCCTGCAGAATCATGATGGGGAGCCATTTCCACTCATACTCCGACGCCCTGGTCTCTCTCAACCTGCAACGCCTATCTGAACGTAGACTGACTCTGTGCCAGGACTTTGCTCGTGCGATTACCAAATCAGGTAGATATGCAACCTGGCTTTCCCCAGCTGTCAACCAGCCACACAACATGAATCTGAGACATACCCGACTGTACAAACTGCCTACTGGGACTAAGCGGTACCTAACTAGCCCTGTTCCATCTTTATTGAACATTTTAAATGCATTGTAATAGACCTGTGCCCTAAATTGAATTCGACTCGTCTCGAATCGAGCTTTTCTGTAAATATTGTCTATTTTCGTTTGTCTTTTAATGGAAAATGTTGGTTATATTCAATTAGTATTGATTTTATTAATGACTTTTAGAATGCTGTATGATTATGTGTGACTTTTATAATAATGTATGCAAATGTGGATGTAAATAGCTGTACAGTTTAGCCCCATGGGCTACAAACAGTTTTTGTCCACCTTGAGTGAAATAAACCAGTCTACTACAAATTAACTCTAATTGTTTTGTTGTTTGGGGAGAGGGGCTTTTAGACAGGGCTTTTGATGTGGATCAGGTGATTTACGCTTATGTTTGCAACATATATACGTCTTTCTACCGTTGGGGGAGATACCATCATTATCTAAACGTCCCTCAATGCCTCATCGAGCTAGATTGATTTTGACGCAGTTACATCACCCATACGAGAAAATATTTTCTCAAGTTTTATTCAAGGTTTTCTTAAGGGAGGAGTTCCTCCTTTAATAGGAATGACTCCCTAGTGATGATGAGGTTTGTAGCGGTGCGCCTTTTCAACTCTTCACCTCTGCTTGGAGATCGTGTGATTTTAAGCACTAGGTGTCACAGCGGTGTAGGTGGCTTCAAAACCGTCGTACTCTCCGCTGTAGTCCGAGTAGAACCGGACGACGATCTGGTTACTGCTGGACTGGACAGGTCCAGGCGGGGTAGAGCCGCAGAACTTCCCGAGCAGTGGGGAGCTGACGGTCGGTCCGTCATAGACAGCCACGTAGTCGTACCTGTGAGTAAGTTATGTAGCATTAGCAAGAAACGGCTTTGGTTGAATCTTTGTGATGTGTCCTGGCAGGAAATTGGAAGTGTCGCAGAAGACGGGTTTGTACATGTGTATCTTTGCTGTTTGCTTTTTCTCTCTTGTTTTTCTAGTAATCATATAATTACAGGTTTGCGTAGCAAAACCTTTGTTGGATCCTTTGGTATGTGTGATGGTCGCCATCTTGATTTTGTGACGTCGCAGGGTAACCATACCATTTCATTGGGAGGGTTGTTTTTTGGGGTCGCTAGCGTTCTCTCTATTTTTAACTATCATACATTCAACTCAAATAAAAATTAAACAAAAATACCAATTCATATTCATTAAAAGACCCCGTAATCGCTGAACTAAAAGAGCAAACCTGAAGTATATGTATCACAAATACTTAACTCTAGTTAAGTTTTCTATCAGAGGAAAAATGCCTCATCATCATTGTCGGTCGACAGTGGCATCATGTAGTTAGACACACCAATACTATCGGTTTGTTAACTTTAACTATATACTGTTATATGCACTGTTATAATTGATTTAGTTGGGAAAATGCAAATTGTCTTTCCTGGCTTAGGTTGCTTTTTGTATATCCACATTGTATTGTTGTGTCTTTTTTTTCAAAAATGAATAAAGATTATGTTAAAAAAAAAAAAAACCTTAACTATATACTTATGAAATGACTGCTATCGCAATGTATTGATATGGGTCGCATGTGTTTGACCTCATTCATTTGACTTAACAAAATTGTTGTTCCATTTTATTTCAAAAATCCAACTAGAGTTAAATATTTGTGCTACATATACTTCAGGTTTGCTATGTTAGTTTAGCGATTACGGGCTATTTTTATAAATATGAATTGGTATTGATTTTTTTATTTTTGTTCTAGATGAATGTGTGATAGCTGTGTGCCCATTTGTTAAAACTAGAATAGAGAGAACGCTAGCAACCCAAAAAACACCCCTCCCAATGAAATGGTATGGCTACCCTGCGACGTCACAAAATCAAGATGGCGGACACCACACATGCCAACGGATCCAACAAAGGTTTTGCTTCGCAAACCTGTAAATATGCCCCTTCTTTATTTTGCTGTGTTTGTAGGGACGTTATGATGGCTTACGTACTCGCACAAAGAGTCTTCCTCTAGCGTGAAGCTGGTGAACTGCAGCATAATGGCGTTGCCAGCGCTGACCGAGATTGTCCACAGACAGTCCATGTTGTTCTGGTAAATAATAGTGACACGTGATGCCAGGTAGTGTAAAAGAACGCCATATGTTTGTCTGTATGTTTATTTATTTATTTCTTTGCATTTGTGTGGCAGATACAAATAATGTAGTAGTACAAGTAGTCTAAGATAAGATGTCTTTAGACCTACAAATGACATCGTCAAATTCTTGTCGAGCACAGCCGCAGACAAAAGAATTAGCATCATGTCGGAGAATATGTATCACCTGGTAGTTAGAGAGGGAGATAGTTCCCGAGTCCGAACCCTCCTGCACGTGGTTGCAGTTGCTACCTGCTCCGCCAGGGGCTACAGGACAAAAACTATTGTTATAAACTTTTAGTTTGTAAAGAGATAAAGTTAACTGATAGGAAGATTTCTACTGAAAGAACATGTACGGTGGCTCCAAATACTTTGATCCAAACAGTTGAAATTTAATTCACGGGCATTTTACTTCGATAAACTTTTATCATCATTTGTTTATACCACCTGTGCTCCTTACACTAGTGCCTGATACCACGCGTGCAGATAAATCTATTACATGGATTGATAGCTAGCTATCTAGCTACCTTTCTCAGTGCACAAACGATTGGACTTATGAATCTTTGTGTATTGTACAATAATTCAAGACGGTTTGCCCACGTACCCACAGTACTAGAACAGTCCTGTTCGTCACTGTTGTCCGAACAGTCGTCATCACCATCACATCTCCACACATCCGGGATACAGCGGCCACTGTTCGGACACTCAAACTGGTTGGCGTCACAGTTGTAGGGATGAGCTGAAGAGTAGGCCACACACAAAGGATTGAACGGGTAGTTAGTGAAGATCTTTCAAAGAAATGAACTGCTAATAACTCAGTCAAAAGTCACGGTGAATAAGTCGCCAAGGCCTCTCCTCGCCTCAGCCCTCCTCTCCCTGGACCCGCGACACCTTGGCGACCTCGCTGCGACCAAGCGGTTTGGCACCGCGCTAAACGAATTTCATCGTTAAAAAACGAATCTTTTTACGCTTTGTGTGATTTGTTGGTATTTTCAGTCATACTTGTACTCGGTCCAGTGAGAGGGGGGCTTAACCTCTCCCATTCTTCCTGTCCTATCCTCTCTCTCTCTCTCTCTCTCTCACGCAAACACACGCGAACACACACACACACACACACACACACACACACACACACACACACACACACACACACACACACACACACACACACACACACACACGCAAACACAAACGCGCGCTATTTTCTGTTTCCTAATCCTACCGTCGCAGTTCTCCTGTACTTCGTCCGAGCTGTCGTCACAGTCTTGCCAGCCATCGCATAGCCAGCTGGTCGTCACGCAGTCTGACCCGTCCTCACAGGAGAACTCGCCTGGATCACAGGCTTCGCGCAGGCACAAAAGAACAGGAACATGAAATAAAAGTCAGCATCTTTGTGCGTTCTGTTATCAATGGCGACATACTTACCCATATGACAGAGGGCGTTTGAATAGCCCCCTTCGCAGACTTCCTAGAACGGCGGCGTATATATTTAGGATGGGGGAGGGGCATGACGCGATTTCTTACACGGGCCAAGGTTCTCTAATGCCGGCAAGGGAGTTTCGCTGCCGAGGGAGTTATGTCGCCAAGGGACGACCGCCTTTCTAGAAAGTCTGCGAGGGAGGCTAGCGTTTGAACTGCTTTACAAGAATAATGCAAAATCCCCAAATAGCATATATAATCTCCGCGTTGTGGGCTGATATGGTGTTAGGTTTTTTTTGTGGTATTCTATGGAAGCCCGTGTGATACAACTCTAGAACCTCATGTGATACGGATAGTTTTCACACGGTCCGGAAAACCCGTATCAGGACCAGGCATGACATAAAAGACACTACCATATGTTCACCAAGTACGAGTAGCAACAACTTGCTCTCTCAGATTTTATACCGTACGTACAATATAACCTCGTCTCTGATGAAACAAATTAACTCTATCCATATTTACCTACTGCGGCCCTAAAAAGGAGAAGGAACACGACAGCAAACTCCATACCGACCACTGCAACAGACGCCTCAAACTGTATGCTTAGTTAGTATACAACACTCTGGTTTGAACTTACAAGCAACAGTAAATATCAATTTCTTTATCTTTCGGCAAACATATCGCATCCTGCTTGGCACGCAATATTTGAAGGACAGAAAAACTCAGGGCTAATGATTAAATTACAGTACATGTGCAAGTAACGTTATATAAGCCAGAAATTGTTTACTAATTAGAAGTGATTCATACCATATTATATCCAGTTGCTTTGAGTAATTGTTATTGGCGTATCTTATTGCATTTGTTTTGTTTTCTCATTCCTCTTAGCTATGGGCTCATTTCAAATTATTTGCAACACATGAAAATATGTGATAGTTACTGCTACCCTGTGAAAAGAAATACCGTCATGCTCAATGGCAAACCGCACATCGCAAATGAGTTTTAAACACTACTCGTATTAAGACTTTCTCAAATGGTAAAGGCCATCACTTAACTAAAAAAAAATCGCAACTGACAAAGTGCCACAGAAAAAAGAGGAGAAGTTCAATATTCTCGTGCGCCAGGACAAGAAGAACAAGAATAGCTGGACCTTCTCCAACCTAGCTATCTAACCCATGCATGCTCCTACAAGTTTGTGCATGTAACGTTACAGCAAGTCTGCGTATTTACGTGTATAGAAGAAAAATATCTAAGTATTTCAAATATGAGGGACAGGAACGCAGTCACAAGACTAAGAATCAGCTGCCACAAACTACATGTTGAAACGGGAAGACATACCCGCACTCCTCTAGAACAACGATTATGTAAACATTGTACTTTGAATAAAATTTTGTGGTAGAATGTGGATTATATACCAAAGAAAGAAATGAACTGTATATTGTAGAAAACCTATTTCTCTACTTCACACATTTAAGTACTGTACCAAAATTCATATTGCTAATGCAACTAGACAAACCTCCCATTGAAAAACAGGTCTGTTCTTTTATATCTACTACAGGGTGCGAAATACTTTTTTGAGCCAGGTTGCCCGGCGGGCAACCTGGGGGAAAAGCTAGGTTGCACATCAAAATTTCAGGTTGCCCCACCTACATTCACCATATGCGGTGACATTAAAAATGACATCTTTCGGGAGTGATATATTGGAATTTTCGAAAAAATTGGGCATAGGTTCCCCGGCTGGCCCCTATCCGGGGGCCCCGGTGCCTCAAGTTCAACAAGTTGAAAAATACACAATGGTATTTTTTTACTTGGAACAAGGCAAGTAATGATTCACATAACCTTGAATGATAAGTAAATAGATAACTCTAAAACTTATCTATTCACTAACATCCTGGAAAGTAATTTGAAAAAAATATTCATGCAAACTTATATACTGTCAGAAGTAAACACCAAAACAGTACAGTATTTCAAATCAGTTTTGTATATTTTTTTTTACAACAATACAACATCAATAAAGAAAAATTACTTAATTTTGCCCCTACAAATAAACTAGTAACTGTGTTGGAATCATTATCAAACTTTAATGAACCTGCAGTGTCAAACTCATCTAACGTTACATGCCAGAGTAGTGTCCTCATTTACATGAGACAGTACCTCATTTGTATGAAAGAGTACCTCATTTGCATGTTTGGAAGACTTGATGGGCAACAGTACCTCATTTACATGAGAGTACCTCATTTGCATGAAAAGTAGCTTATTTGCATGTTCAGGAGACTTCAAGGGTACACCACATGGTGACCATGTTGATTTGCCGACACTGCCGACGGCAGTTTATTCGCCTTTTTCCAGCGCTAATTTCACGATCTATGAACAGGTTTGGATGGTTTAGAACAAAAAGGTGTTGATTTCTGTGTTTCAATTGAAAATTTACTGAATTTTATGAAAGTGACACTGTTTTTGTGAGCTTACTCGGCTCAAATTGGGTTCTCAGGCTTCATAATCTTGGGTTGCGCACTGCGCTAGCTGCGTGTGGGAATTAGTTGCGCCAAGCAAAATGTGCTTGCGCGGCGCAAGTGCGCAACCGGGTATTTCGCACCCTGTTACTATAACCGAAAAGCGAGAAGTAGAATTTATCTAATGATAGTCATGTTCTTTTATATCCGTTAACTGTACTTGTATTTTGTTTTGCTGTGACCTGTACTTAGCCAAGTGTGCCAGAAATGTGCAATAAAGGTCTTCATTTATTCATTCATTCATTATCTAGGATCTATCTAAAATCTATTCGGCTCTGATCATGATACCGAACCAAACTTGTGACTCCACAGGTGGTTTTGACCTTTGACGTTTTGACCCTGTTTGACCCCTGTTTGACCTAACTTTCATTAACCAACCGCTGCAAACCGTATAAAGCTGCATTTGCTGACTTGAGTGTATTATTTGCATGAATTTTCCTACAAAATAATTGACAAAGCCGAAATATGATTTGTAAGATGTGTAAATGCTCGTATGTTTGTATGAAATATGACCATCGCGTTTTACAGGTCTAGATCTTTACGTTTTGATGCCATCTGACTAGCCAAGGCTTGTGGACAAAATGGCGTCGTCCGGGCCCCACGTGCAGGCAAAGTTCTTCACAAAACAACCTCAGTTCACCGTCAGCGAGGACGTCTTCTCCGTCCCTGCGACTGTCACCACTCTAGAACTCAACGATCTCATCAACGGGCTCCTGAATTCCGCCGATGGCGATGGGGAAAGCTTGCGGAGGGACTTCGACTTTTTGGTCGAGGGCGAGTTCCTACGTTTACCTCTCAACACGCACATGCAGAACAAGTCGTTGACTGCAGAAAGAGTTGTGTCCGTCGAGTTCTTGTTACGGCAACCAGCACCAGAACCAAGCACAACTATCCAACAGGAAGACTGGATAAGCAGCGTTCAAGGTTTGTACAACTTGGTATAGTGCGAGTTAGCTTGGGTGCATGTCCTGATTTGTCCAGCGCCAAAGTGGGGAGGGGGGCGGAAACGTTAGGAAAAGTCAGGTCAAGGTTGCAGACCACAGTATTTCTCCTATAGGGATTTATATAGTTAAGGATCCCAAGGTGAGAAGCTTCGACGCTTGAAAATTTATAGAAAGGTGCACAATTAGGGTGCCAGATTTTTATATGTTTGATTTCAAGGTTCAATCTACAAAATGCATGCAAAATGAGGTTAAATTTGCCGGCTCGTTCTCTTTTAAAAGCCACTTTGATATGACCCCAGCGGAGGTCAACGTACTGCAGGCGACTTACATTAGTCGGGCGGTAACAATATCGAGGCGCGAATCCAACCCGACCGAACAAACATCGTAATCAAACTCGTACTGTCTCAAAACTGACGTATTCCTCTGCCATTCACCACAGTTTCAGCCTCGCTAACGTGCACAAAAAAAAAAACTACGGCCTTTTCAAGCAATGTGACGCACTACTTCGTACCCGAACTACTATTGTCCACGGGGGTCGCCCATTAATACTGTGTTCTGCGACCTTAAGGTAGCAGTACACAGTTTTCGGCCTATGGGGTTGCTATAGTTAAGCACCACAAAGTGACCGACATCGACGTGGATAAAATCATAGTAGGTTACCCTACAAAATCACGACAAACGAATATGTTGAAGTCAATGGTACAATCTACAAAATAACTGAAAACAAAAAAAAGTTATTGTTTCATAACAATTTCATGGCCACTTTGATGTGGGGTCATACGGAGCTGCAGCTGATTCACCTCGGCAGGCAGCTGCAAAAGTCACGCGCATTTATACGCTGAATGGGAAAACTTCACAATCTCATTCGTATGATCTAAAAGCCCACTTATCATACTGCCATACAGTAAAGTTTGTGCCTCGCTGGCATTCACATCAACGTTTTTACACATGGTTCAAGGTTTAGGGCACACTATTTTCTTACCGCTTCGTCACAGACTCCGGGGGTCATGGCGAAATACTGTGTGCTGCTACCTTAAGCCATGAGTCATGAAGATCTTAAAACCTAGAGAGATCACAGATGTGAACCTGAAACCCACCACCTAGAAACCATGGATTGCGAAATAATAGACGTAAAACAAGGACAGCAAAAACAAGGGAGGCGAAATAAAAACAAGAGTTAAGTACTAGTATTTGTCCTGCATATACTTCAGGTTTGCTATGTTAGTTTAGCGATTACGGTGTCTTTTGATGAATATGAATTGGTATTGAATTTTTATTTGAGTTGAATGTGTGATAGTTGTGTGCCGATTTGTTAAAAATAGAGAGAACGCTAGCGACCCAAAAAAACACCCCGCCCAATGAAATGGCATGGCGAACCTGTGACGTCACAAAATCAAGTTGGCGGCCACCAAACATGCCAATGGATCCAACAAAGGTTTTGCTACGCAAACCTGTAAAAAAAATCATGGTAATCCCCCCCCTATTGTTCTCTTGCATCACCATCCCAACCACAAACTATGGAAAAATGAAAGGGGAAAAAATTCATGTTTTTTTTTTTTTTCAAACCTGACCTTACCCCTATGTTATTTCTGAATTACAGGTAACAGAGATTGTATCCTCTCTGGGTCCTATGACTCTACCGTCCAAGTATGGACTAGAACAGGTCAGAGCCTGGTCACAGGAACTGGACACACAGAGCCGGTCAAGGCAGTGGCATGGGTCAAGCAGGAAGCAACCGGTGGGCAGTTCCTCAGTGCCTCACAGGACCAGCTCATCGTCCTGTGGGACTGGGACAGGGAGGGTGGGACTGCAGTACCAAGCCTGTGCTGTAGGGGGCATGCTCGCAGTGTTGACTGCCTGGCCACCCACCCAACAGCAGACAGGTTTGCAAGTGGCTCCTGGGACAAGATGATAAAACTCTGGTCCCTGGGTGATGCAGGGGAGGAGGAGGAGGAAGAACGTCCACGAGGCAAGAAGAAGGCAAAGCAGGAGCAGCTTGGACCGACAAGAACGCCACTAATGACACTACAGGGGCACAGCGAAGCCGTCACATCAGTCGCCTGGGTAGATGACGTCACCTTGTGCAGTGCATCATGGGACCACACCATCCGAACGTGGGATGCGGAGGCTGGTGTCCCAAAAGAGACGTTAACAGGATCCAAGGCCTTTCACTCTGTTTCCTACTCCAATCTCAGCCACCTGCTTGCTTCGGGCAGCTCGGACAGACACGTTCGCCTCTGGGACTTGAGAAGTCAGAAGGGTGTGTTGGTGGAGTCCACGCTCACAGCGCACCAAGGGTGGGTGTCCGCCGTAGCCTGGTCCCCGACAAACCAGTATCACCTCATCTCGGCCTCGTACGACAAAACGCTAAAGCTGTGGGACACGCGCAGCCCGCGAGCGCCGCTGTACAACATGTCAGGACACAGAGAGAAACTGCTGTGTGCAGACTGGTCCACTCCGGATCTGTTGATTTGTGGGGGGGCAGAAAAGCAACTGTGCACATTCTCATACTCTAACCTGCTGACCAGTATGCCTGACAGGCAACAGGGAAACTAGAGGGGTACTATAGACTAGAATACAGAAAATAGGCAGCAGTAGAGAGCTAGCTGTGTACCAGTACATTGTACCAATACAGTACCGGGTACAATCAATTACTAGTAGGTACAGGTCCAAAATACCTGAACCCTGGTGACCGTGTACCGGTACTGAACCGGTACTGATCAGGTCAACTTGTCAAGCCTGACTCAGGTGGCCACATTGACAGATAAAATTACTATGAAATTACCGTGGCATTGCACTAAAGCCACATCTATACTTTACTCCAGCACACAAAACACATTTGCAAGGCTGTAGTCAAATTATCTGTGTTTCATAGAAATAATACCAAGCACAATTAAATATTATGTTGTTACCAGTTCAAACATGCTTTTATCTTTATTGAAAATCTACCATTTTCTGAACAAGTCCGGACCTGTACCTAAACCCGTGTACCTGTACCTTAAATTTGTTTAGGTACACAGCTCTAATAGAATAGGATACAGACAACAGACAGGAGGCACATTAATCAACTAGATACATTTTGAAGGAGGAAACATCTGAAATTCCACCTTTAATGTAGTGTGTACCCAGAAGAAAATGAGTTGAATCGTACCAATTGTAGACTGTCCTTCATGGCATTTAACTTCATTTAATTTCAATTTAGATAATATAAAATCTGCTACAAATTGGTTTGTATTGTATCTTACACTACTTATTGCTTTGAGTTGAAGTATAGATATCAAACATACAGACTACAAAGGTGAGCTAAACAAACTGTTTAATCATATGCATTGCATTCCATGTGCCAAGTTTAACGCAAGTTAAGTCTGTTTAAACTGATTGGATTGATCACAGTTACTATTTTTTGTGGTTTACCACTTACATTGTACTTTAATATTGCTTTCAGGAAGATGGTACAAAAGTGAGATGTATGAGTTTCATTTTTGCCAAAGGTTAAGTTTGATATAGCCCTTGCCCCATCACTCATTGTAAAACAATATAATGAAAAAAGAAGTTGAGAAAAGATTGAATTCTGTATTGACATCCAAATCGACATCCAAAATGAAGTATTCATTCTATGCTAACAGAAATTAAAAGTCATATACGTTCTGGACTAGTGTTATTAGATAACACTTGTGTTTTCCTAATATAGACTATACATGTACATACATGTAGCTGTCTAGCAGTGTATTAACATGAAATACAGTGACTATATCTGTATTTTATTCGCATCTAAATATCGACAAAAGCTGATGGTACAACATACTGATATCTTGATTCACATGTTATATATAAACTATTCTTCAAGTTTTGCATAAAGTTTATCTTTCTGCTCCCAAAAAATGTGTATACTCTCAATTTTTGTTGACAATGACATGCATATACATGCCAAGAGCTATGGCCACACTAATTTAATATTTTGGTTAACAATTTTTTTTTAAATTTTAGCACAAGGACATCATTAAAACAGACAGCTGGGGTGAAAACTTGCACCTGACCCTGTTCACTCCCTGAAACTGTGTGCACCAAAGTACTTTCCTCTGTGATTCTGTTTTCATGTTGATTTTCCAATCTAGCATTTTTTTAAAATTTCGTTAACCAAGAAATCAACTTGATGTGGCCTATGGGATATTTTCATGTTCAGGCTTGTGGGGAGTACAGTGAAATTGATCTGCTATCCCTGCATATTTCCCCTCATCTCTTTTAAATCCTCCATGGAGAAACCAATGGACAGCAAGTAGGATTCCACAGAGCCATACCTGTGGAGGCAAATAGTGCGGAAAGTCTGTCAGCTTCATGATTTTTCCCTCATAGTGGATTTGTATACAGTGAGGTAGCCTCCTTCGCAGACTTCCTACAACAGCGGCGTATATATCTGGGGAGGGGGGTGACTCGATTTTTTACACGGGCCAAGGTTCTCTAATGCTGGCAAAGAAGTTTCGCTGCCTAGGGAGTTATGTCGCCGAGGGACGACCGCCAGTCTATGAAACTCGAAAGTAGCGAAACTCCCTTGCCGGCATAAGAGAACCTTGGCCCGTGTAAGAAATCAGATCACCTCCCTAGCCTCTAATCAGGCACAATGGATTGCAAAGACCATATCCAACTGGAAGAAGGAGCTTGTATATCCAAGTTGGGCTGCAAAAGCAACTTCTTTCTGCCAGTTGGATACGGTCTTCGCAACCTATAGATCTGCTTGGAGATTATCACTTCCCCCCCTCCCCAAATATATACGCCGCCGTTCTAGGAAGTCTGCGAAGGAGGCTAATAGTGAGGCTCTCACTGTTTCATCCAACAACTGAAAAGACAAATGTGACATGCATTGCAAGATAGACGAAAAAGGGTGGATGACATACTTCTGATCAATATACTCCAGGAGTTTCTGCATGGTTTCCTTGCGGGCCCCAAGGTAGGACTTTGGTGCATCAAACCTCGCAATAACCTCATCATACATCATCTGGTATAATGATTTGGTCCCTTCCTTAAAAACAAAACAACAACAAACAATTAAAGGTTTGCGTACACATTCGACTCGTATAGAAAGAAAAATTCAATACCAATTTATATTTATTAAAAGACCCTGTAATCGCTGAACTAAAATAGCAAACCTGAAGTATATGAAGCACAAATACTTAACTCTAGTTTAGTTAATTGCAACCCAAGCAATATTAGGCCCAAAAAATCGGATTTTGAAAATCAATTTATCTAGTCATTTCTATACATGGTTAGTTCAAACAACACTATCACAATGTACGTATAGCAACGTCCATGATGCAAATATGTAACTTAGTTGTAATGTGAGAACTCACTGAAAATCATTGCCGGGGTTTTTGTAGGCTCACAAAACTCAAGGGGTATGTACAGGGGGGTTAGACTCCTATGATTGCCCAAATTTTGTGATTTCTGTGCTTAGATAGACCATATCCATCTTTTGAAGTGCGTATTTTACAAAGTTGGAATTAATGCCCCCCCCCAATACTTGGATCATCATATGGCATGTTTCTACATGGTTTTAAAAATCCTCAAAGTATGAAGTTATTACACAAATGTGCAAGACAGTGTTAGTAAATGTCACTATAAATAAATATAGATCTCAGCATTTTTTTTATTTCCATTTTTTGGTCCCTACTATTGCTTTGGTTGCCTTTAAGAAATGTTAAAATGACAGCTTGGATGGTCCAAATCAACGTTAAATGGAGGTCCCGTGTTTGAGGAGAGCCACACCTCAAGCACGCTAAAGAACCCAACACACTTATCGAAAAGAGTAGGGATCCTTCCCAGTGTGTGTGGATCATATAGATCGGTCCGGATATGCAGCTTGTACTCTTCAGTACAAAGCTGGTGTGTTATGCCTTCATGCGGTTTACCGGGTATGCAATACAATCAAATCCCCAAGACCCCATACATTACTAAAATATCATACAGATTTAGTTCAGCAGTCCATCTTTTTCTCCTCTCTGAAAACAGCCCTTAGGCTAAAGGCTTTTTTTAGGGACTTTGCATTTAGCACTAAGGACAGGTCTAGTCATATATATAGTCCATATCAGATGAAACTAGTACATGTAGTAGGCACTCCCTGACCTCAGATTTGTGATAGTCTTCAATGATGTCTGCTTTCTTCCTACCCAGCATTCCCTGTACCAACGCAGCAATGATTGCCGTCCTGTCTTTGCCGTATTTACAGGAGACTATAGCCGGTTGGTTTTGTGGGTCCGATAAAATCTTCAGGGCTGAAAAAAAGTAGAAAAGGCAAGTTTATCAACAAATGCAAATGAAGGACACTGCTGTGATTTAAATGCTAAAAGAAACAGCAGAATCTCTAGCCTTGAAATAAAGATCATTACATGTACATGTTGCTAGCATCGTGTGGCACAATCGGTAGAGTGTTTCTCCCAGAACCGAGAGGTCCCGAGTTCGAAACCCCGATATGCCCCGATGTTGTGTCCTTGGGAAAGGCACGACTTTACCCGACTTTCCTCACTCCACCCAGGTGTGAATGGGTACCTGACTTCGGTTGGGGAAGGTCATATTGAGGTCACCTGCTGGCCAGACCCTTGCGGCAGTTCCACAAAGTGAAAGTGTGGAGCAAATATGTATCTGTTCTGTATTATATGATTGTAAACCCTGCAGCAATTCAGCACTGGCTGCCATTGCACGGGTAATTTCTGGCCAATAAATCATTATTATTATCATTATGAATGCAAATTTACTGTACCTGCAAACATGCTCCCAGTCGAAAAGTCCACCATGTCCTTGTACCATTGAAGGATCCCTTGGTCCATGGACAGCACGATGGTGACTGTCACTTTTTTCAAATACTTTTGGTACGCAGAGCAGTATCAACGAGCCATGCCAGGATCATAGTAAGAATGATGTATATCTTAAGGTACCAAGGCTTTCGCTGTAGAACTCCCGTAAAAAACTGCCTGTTGTAGCAACTCAATAAGTAGTGCCTCTTGTCTTGGTGCGACCCCGTCTCTTTGACTGACAAGCGGAGCTCTGCTGGTTGAGGTTTACGGTCCTGTACCTCCACTTCAACCACCTGAAATGTGTTATCCATTAGCCTCGGAGCGCTGGATTCGTTGAATTCTTCAATGGATCGCAAGTCGACTATAGTTTTGATGCCGAGATTTGACAGTTTTTTTATGTCGTCTGGTGTGACGTTGTCAACGGTTGAGCTGCGGTACAGCTTCCCGGCAACCACGGCGCGAAAGTTGGGGAGAGATTGAAACTCCATGTGGATTCTTCTAAATGACAATGGGAGTGAGAGAGAAAGTAAGAAAAGAATAACATTATCTACATACTAAAGTCTTGTTATCCCGTAAGGTTGCCGGCATTACGTTACAGATTCTATACCCTACGAGATATTAAAACAGGAAGTTCAGCTGCAGTACCGTAACAAGCCGCTAGGGGACCCAAAATCTAATCATTTCCATGTCTCATCAAGATCTACCCACCTACCAAATATCAAGACAATCCATCCAAGCCTTCTTGAGTTATGCTGTTTGTTACAAACAAACACACACACACACACACACACGCTACCCTCTGCATAACCTTCTCGGACATGCACAATGGAATATCTCACAATGAACGGTAAAAACAGTAGATATACGTTAGAGTAGGTCCATGCAGATAGTATATAAGTCTCAAAATTATGACCTTTAGACATTAGCCCCTGTGTGACACCTGGTTAAACAAGACAATTAATGGTCCGCTGATGCCGCGGGTTATCGCGAAGACGTTGAACGAGTTCTGGTCGACCATAGGCCTTCTGTTGTTGATAACAATGCATAACAATTTAACATTAAAAACACAAATAATAGCTTATATTGCTCATTTCACTTTCTTTATGAGGTCCACTTTCAACTTACTCGAGAATGTGTAAATACAATAAACCCTCTGTTGAAAAATGGAATCGTCCTCTTGGTCAAATTGCGATGGACTGTCCCACAAAATTATTGTAAAAGGGCCCAGAGAAGAATTTTAATAAGATTGTAGCAGACTCCTCCTCTATATAGTGCTGATTGTAGTATATTATAAATATATGAACTAGTTATATGTAATAGTGTATGAGGCTAGATGCTACATACAATTGTATATAGTCATTTAGTCTATCTACTTTCACCCCTCAACATCTTTTTGAAACAGTCCTATGTTACCAAGATGGCGACTACCATCAGTCAAAATTCGCCGGTGCAGCTAAAATCCCTCCCAAACTTTCGTCCCGTCGTCCCGGGCCGGCTCTATCGTTCCTCCCGCCCAGATTTGATCACAGAAAAGGACTTCGAGACAGTACAGAGGCTGGGGTTACGCTGCATCGTCGATTTTCGTTCCGTAGCGGAGTACCGATCTTTCAAAGGGAAGACAAAGTTCGTGGACGAAGACTTCCGGGTTGTGAAAGTCAAGCCTCCCACGAGGGGGGACCGGTCCAACGGTCTACGGTACCAGTACTACAACAACGGGGGTCATGGGGGAACGGGGTCTAACGGAGATGTCAAGTCCAAGGGCTTTCATTACTTTATCAACTTCTTCACCATGCACTACATCTGGAGGGTATTTACACGGGTTCCATGGTAAGAAGGGGGGGGGGGGGGGGGGCAATTCTCATTTCATTTTATACTGTCCGATTTATCATCTGTTGTTCATCTGTGCTTGCCCCTCAGATGTCGATGTCATTGATGAGAACAATTAGGCAGGTTAAAAATCTTCTTTTTTTTTCAACCAGAAACCAACGAAAAAAGATTTTTTCATGGTGATATTGTTTTGAGTGTGTTTGGGTGTGTGTTTGCGTGTGTGTATGTGTGTATAACTGAAGAACGTCTGAATGGATTGTAATGATATTTAGTATGTTGGTAGGTGTCGGGAGGAGAAAGGTCAAGGTCGATTTTGGGCCCCCTGGTATGTGTCACTGGAACTGCAATGGCGTATTTGTCAAAAATCCTCTAAGGAGAAAAACTGAAGAAAGGAGCAACAGATTTTCATGTTATTGCAAATTAAGCAAATTGGGTCTGAATTTGTATAAGTAATGAGGATTATCTATATTTCCATTCTCGTTCAATTTGTATTGACTAAAGCAGTTTGTGCCTTGCAGGTATATGCAGCTGTATTCCCTCATGTACCTTGTGTACGATCTCATCTTCTGGACCAACTACGTTCACTTTGTCAGGTTCTTTGCCCGCAACTCCCTGAACAAAGCAGGCCTGACCTGCCAGTATATAGATATTGTGGAACTCAGCCAAGGAGCAATATATTCTGGTAAGCTTAAGTTTTGATTGTCATCAGTCTGTTGCCAGTGTAACATAACATGGGTGCCATCCTATTTCTACTGGGGCTCCTACACCTAAAGGGTAGCGAGTGTAGGAGCCCCGGTAGAAATACATGTAGGATTGTGTAACAGGTCAAAATATATATGTTGCTGGCCCAAACTTACGGTGGCCCACAGGAACACGGCGTATTTTTTTATATCTGGGTTTATTTTCAACTTTTTTTTCCTGCGTGAAAATTTTTCGCACTTTTTTTTGTTTTGCAAAAAAATTTTCTTCTTTTTTTTTGTGGGCATTAATGTACCCTCCCCGACAACGCACCGTCCCCAGGTCAAAGGTCGTGCCCAGGGTGCATGGTGGGACACGTGCCACCGGCACCGCGTGTGCACACTGTGACAGACTGACTGAATCGTAAGCATTTTGGTACAATTCTTACATTCTCACACCCCAGATGTAATTTGTTCTCTATAATTGTCAGCTCCAAAATGGTTGGAAATTTTCAGATTCAGAACCTGATGTTTTTGCTGTACCTCCTTGAAAATTATGGCAACGGTGTTGAGGGTGGGGAGGGGGGCGTTGACTTCTTCGAAGTTTAGAGTAGATTATATACACTTAATCTTACTAGTTACTTGGTACGTATTATGATGGCCTTTTTGATGCTTGAGTATAATAATACTCCAGTACGTCTCTCTTTGATGTTGTTGTTGTCTTTGCCATGACCATATATGGCGGCGCCGTCACGATGTAAACAGTGTCACCGGCTGTCGGGAATTTCCGCGGGTTTGGCTGACGACAACTTCTATATTTGGGTATTTCCGGATAGAAGACAGAGCGCCGGTTCAAAATGACGAATGGGACGAGTCGATTGAACGAAGTTGTGGGGGTGGGGGATTAAAATTAAACAAATAATTGTAATCAATTTTTTCCACACCACATTAAAACTAAAGCTCCGTCCCGCGTATAGATATACTATTCTTATGCTCAGCTGTCTTTTGATACCAAATATAAGGGTATCGAAGCGGGAGATTCCGCGGAAATCGTCTTTTTAGGTAACCCCCAAACCAAGACCGCGTGGTGGGGTGTTCCCTTGGTACGTCATAATATTTTCGCGGGGAAAGTTGTTAGAGAAGTTCGTGTCAGAGGAGCTCTCGCTCGAACGTGTAAGCCATTTTTTGCTCTTTTTCATTGTTTTAGGTTGCAAGTCAAATTCATACATGATTTTGATTTAGTATTGGACCATAGTTTGGAAGACAAGTTCACTGAAATAGTTGAAAAACATCGATTTGACGAATGATTTGACCAAGGAGGTTCCTTGGTCACTGTGATGACTGACCCGCCATGTTTGGGAAGGCCCGTCTGGGAAATATTTTTTATAACTATATTCAAGTTTCCAGTTTCGAAAGTCAAGACAAAAGGAACTGTTACTGTAATATAACTTTGTATTGTTCTAGGGCTGTATTTAGTTCGCTAAGGTTCGACAACGTCAATGTTTTGATTTTCTACATTTTCGTTGTGTGCGAAAGGGTGCCAAACTCCAAAGGTAGAATATAGTGTGTATGCGTGTGTGTGTGTGTGTGTGTGTGTCTCTCTCTCACAACACAATAGCCTTAAAATGCCTGGATCATCATGTGGATGGATTGTCTTCATATTTGAGTGAAAAGGAATTCAACAATGAAGAGCGGTCTAAACTGGAACAGTCCTACCTGACCGAAAATTCTACTCTACTCTACTCTACTCTACTCTACTCTACTCTACTCTACTCTACTCTACTCTACTCTACTCTACTCTACTCTACTCTACTCTACTCTACTCTACTTGATATGCAGGTAGACCCCGAATGAATAAATCAAATCAACCCATAAATGATAAGATTTTGGGGCCCCTACTTGTTTAATATAATACTGGTATAGTACTGCAGCTGGACTTCTGTTATTTGTATCTTTTGATGTTATTGTAAAAAAAAATTGGGTGGATAGGAAAAAGGATTTCAAACTGAACATGATGATAATCCCAACTTTTGATTGATTTTGATGTAGATTGCACACAGTCTGCTCCTCCGGGCCCCAGGAAAAACAGCAGACTAGCCTGTCCAGTGCAGGAGGAGCTCCAGAGGATAGGCTTCTTTTACACGCCACATTAAGGTAAGAAATGTCTTCTTTAGCCTGGCTGTCATCCTGATTAGCCATTGTCAAAACAGAAGAAAAAAATTTGGGGTGGTAGATAGGAAAAAGGATTTCAAACTGAACATGATGATAATCCCAACTTTTGATTGATTTTGATGTAGATTGCACACAGTCTGCTCCTCCGGGCCCCAGGAAAAACAGCAGACTAGCCTGTCCAGTGCAGGAGGAGCTCCAGAGGATAGGCTTCTTTTACACGCCACATTAAGGTAAGAAATGTCTTCTTTAGCCTGGCTGTCATCCTGATTAGCCATTGTCAAAACAGAAGAAAAAAATTTGGGGTGGTAGATAGGGAAAAGGATTTCAAACTCAGAACATGATGATAATCCCAACTTTTGATTGATTTTGATGTAGATTGCACACAGTCTGCTCCTCCGGGCCCCAGGAAAAACAGCAGACTAGCCTGTCCAGTGCAGGAGGAGCTCCAGAGGATAGGCTTCTTTTACACGCCACATTAAGGTAAGAAATGTCTTCTTTAGCCTGGCTGTCATCCTGATTAGCCATTGTCAAAACAGAAGAAAAAAATTTGGGGTGGTAGATAGGAAAAAGGATTTCAAACTGAACATGATGATAATCCCAACTTTTGATTGATTTTGATGTAGATTGCACACAGTCTGCTCCTCCGGGCCCCAGGAAAAACAGCAGACTAGCCTGTCCAGTGCAGGAGGAGCTCCAGAGGATAGGCTTCTTTTACACGCCACATTAAGGTAAGAAATGTCTTCTTTAGCCTGGCTGTCATCCTGATTAGCCATTGTCAAAACAGAAGAAAAAAATTTGGGGTGGTAGATAGGAAAAAGGATTTCAAACTGAACATGATGATAATCCCAACTTTTGATTGATTTTGATGTAGATTGCACACAGTCTGCTCCTCCGGGCCCCAGGAAAAACAGCAGACTAGCCTGTCCAGTGCAGGAGGAGCTCCAGAGGATAGGCTTCTTTTACACGCCACATTAAGGTAAGAAATGTCTTCTTTAGCCTGGCTGTCATCCTGATTAGCCATTGTCAAAACAGAAGAAAAAAATTTGGGGTGGTAGATAGGGAAAAGGATTTCAAACTCAGAACATGATGATAATCCCAACTTTTGATTGATTTTGATGTAGATTGCACACAGTCTGCTCCTCCGGGCCCCAGGAAAAACAGCAGACTAGCCTGTCCAGTGCAGGAGGAGCTCCAGAGGATAGGCTTCTTTTACACGCCACATTAAGGTAAGAAATGTCTTCTTTAGCCTGGCTGTCATCCTGATTAGCCATTGTCAAAACAGAAGAAAAAAAATTGGGGTGGTAGATAGGGAAAAGGATTTCAAACTCAGAACATGATGATAATCCCAACTTTTGATTGATTTTGATGTAGATTGCACACAGTCTGCTCCTCCAGGCCCCAGGAAAAACAGCAGACTAGCCTGTCCAGTGCAGGAGGAGCTCCAGAGGATAGGCTTCTTTTACACGCCACATTAAGGTAAGAAATGTCTTCTTTAGCCTATTAGCAAATTTAGGTAAGAAATGTCTTCTTTAGCCTATTAGCAAATTTAGGTAAGAAATGTCTTCTTTAGCCTGGCTGTCATCCTGATTAGCCATTGTCAAAACAGAATGGACGTTTATTGACTAGCATGATCCTGATCAGTTTGTTTTACAATTTTGGGAAAGAAAACACCTGGAGTTGGACAGAAAGTCCTTTGCAATTTTATATACCTTACGATGGTGATCAATAAGTCATATCTCACCCAGAAATAAGGTGCAGAACTCACATTTTGGGGCATAATTATGTAGTATGACTTCTTTTAGCAATCTCCACCAAATTTCAAATTTTTGTGGCCAATACTTTCCAGGCCACGTCCATTTGAAAATCATATGGTGAGAGTCGAGAAATAAAAAGTTGAACTGTGATTAGAGCTGTGTGGGTCGAGTTCCTCAGTCCCTGAAAAATTATTGTGCAACAGACAGTTTACGTTTACTGATAACAAAGAAACAAGGAAACACTCATTAACTTGAAGGAAATACTTAATGAACATTTTCATTTGAACTTCCCTTTGTCCTGTGTATGAAAAGACTACATTTTATCATGGTAGACTTAACAAGTACAACAGAGCCGTTCAAGAAAAGCCTCGATGACTACATTGTACTCTAGTAGTAGTAGAGAAAGGTAGGGTAAGGGTTGACAGGATCATAAGGTGTTGTTATCATCATATTATTTAAAGGAACATTCTGTCAGTACTGGCCAAAAAAAAATGATTACAGGGACATTCTGTCAATTATAGCCACAGCCATGCAGGCTCTATAGAATATAATCAAGCACTAGATATATATAGTATTGACAGGTGGTGGTACCTCAGACCTGGGTGGGCGATTTGGATTGGGTGGGAAATCCCTGGCAAAATGCATGTACGGGGAGCTCTGATGACTGACACTTTTGTCTGTCAATAGAAATGTTTTTCCCGCATCAGATGGTCCTATCAATAGCCATGGTGTTCGAGTAATGTAATCAACTCAGCTATATTATTACTAAAGTTGTTTATAAGATTAAAACTTCTATTCACTGGTACAGGGTGTAGGGAAGAGTTGAGGTCTTTGTAACTTCCCTTTTTCTCACATCTTAACATTCCAACTGCTTCAGCTCATGAGAAATGGTTATGCTTGTTGGCTATTTTTGTTGAAGAAAGTTTTACTGTGTAACTGGTGCCTTTCTATTCGTTACGCTTATTTTTAAACAGATGTCCCTGGACCACGAAGGACACAAGCGAGGAGGATGTACTAAGTGCAGCTGTGAAGCCTTCCTGCTGACAAAAAACAGTCATCAGTGCGGAAACTGCCAGCATGTGGCTAGGTCCCATGTGAGTACTTTTTATTTTATTGTCACATCAAAAGTCTGGAATACAGTGTCACTAATATTAGCACTTTGTTAAGTTTAATTTTCACAATGGCTTCTCCTTCATCAAGGCTTTAAATTTCTTCTTTGGGAAGGTGCAACCAGAAATCTGGAAATTTAGCTTCACAGAAAAGTTTGGGTGCACTTTCACAATGTAAGATAAGTACATTTTTACATGTAAAATGTAAGCAAAATGCAATTCATCAGAAGTGGACCTGAAAAGGGCTTTTCATCAGTAATTTGCATTTTCTTTTCTTCATTGTGGAAATATTCTTGCATAGTTGTACGTAAGTTTTCCTTTACTAATTGTAATTTAGTTTCATTTATTACTTGTATTTTTTATGATTGTTTTGGAATTCCATAACAAATTGCACATTGTGAGGGATGTGTATTTACTAGTGAGATATCAAGAAATACGTATACACATTCTTATTCATCTTCTTCTGATGCAGTTTTGTGTCGTTAATACATTCAGTAGTTTTTGTCCTAAAATACTACATACTAGGACTGTGTACCTTTCCAAAAACATTCAGGTACAGGTACGGTACAGGTACAGCAGTTTAGCTACATGTTCGGACCTGTACATGTACCTAAACAAGATTGGTCAATTATCTGTATAAGTTGAACTTGAATATGTAGCCAACTGTCTTTTATTATATAGTGGTCATCTTTGTGTGATGATATATGTATTTGACCCTCAAAACAAGCTGATTTTTCTTCATTGTCAACTATAATGTTATCAAGATTGTTACCTCTGACATGTGATGGTCAAACAAAATGGTGCCCACTGGTGTTTTAGTTTGTTTAGGTAAAGGTACACCAGATGTTGGGTCCTGACCTGTACCTAAACAATTTTACAGGTACAGGTACATGTGTACAGTACCAAGCCACACAGCCCTACTACTGTACTTCCAAAAGCCGTCTGTACTTAAGTTTAGTTATTTTATGTATGTATGTTCTGTGCAAATCCACACTTGTTTTGTCTGTAGATATATTCTAGATCAAAGACCTTTTGTATCAAAAGGCTTGAATGGAATATTTGGTCACATATTTCTTTTAACCTTTTCAACAGATACTTCTGCAGGCCTGTCAAGTACAAACGTGCGATTGCAGTCAATGCGAGATCGAGCCAGCCATTTCCTGCAGAGAATGTGCCAACTGCGGGCACAGTATTAAAGTGCACACACCCTCCCACCGTAAGTCTTCTAACTTGCCTAACAATGTACCAATATATATATATATATATATATGTATATACAGGGCTCGAAATTCATTTAGGTAATAGGTGCACTGGTGCACCTTACCCAGCTGACCTTTCCTACAAATTTAGGTGCACAGAAAGAAATTTGGGTGCACAACATAAATAAAGTATAATGTCAGCAAAACGTATTTACAAACCCTAGCTAGCCAAGTTGCGTCTCTCAAGAACTTATATCTGAAATTCTATAGCTATACTTCGAAATTTGAGCAATACATCAAAGTGCAACAAAGGACTTATATTACTTTTCTGTTACTTAAATTTCAAGGATATTCTTAAACAGTATACAAGTGTACAATAGTACCTGCTCCCCACTATAGCCTTCAAAAATATCTAGATGCACTTGTGCACCCACAGTCAAAAATTAGGTTAACAGCTCCAATGTTGGGTACACAAAAGTGCATACACCCATTATTTCGAGACCTGATACATATCATCATCATCATCTATCGGCCATCGGCCGGGACTAAATAAGTACATACATCACTCCAAATCGCCGTGTCCTGATACATATATCGGGATCTGTTATAGGACAATCCGCTATGCTCCTAGGACATTGGTATCACAATAAAGCAAATGACAATTGGGATTTCTACCAGGACCAATTCCACTACTGCGTGTGGGAGACATTCATATTACATCAAGATGTTTTTAAAAATAGACTGAATCATTTCACATTCACATCACAAGTAACATTTCAATAATTGTTTAATCATTGAATCAATGATTTTATTCATAATTTACACAGACAGACTTCCAAAATTTCAAACAATTAGCTCTTAGATATGGAGTCACTCACTAATTGGAGAAAATGGTTGAGGATATAAAATCCCTAAGTCCGTGGTCATCTGCAAATGTCCTAGTAGAATTACAATTTGTCCTAAGACAGATTGGAATTCCTTTCTGTCAAGGAGAATCTGGAATCAAGGACAATTCCAGATTGTGATCTTGAATCTAGGACAATTTCAGATTGTCCTGAATTTCAATCTCTATTGTGACAAGAGACTAGTAAAGTTAAATTTGATTGTTTTCACTCAAAATAAAGCAGGTTCTTCTCACCTTCACCAGGTGCTACAAAATACAATGTTGACACATACAGGTTGTAAATGACTTGCCATCCTTAGCTTTTTATTGCCACCCGTGGTTCATTAATTTTCATACTCAATTACTATTGCTGTTTATTGCAATTTTTTTATTAAATTTCAGTTGCAAAGTCAGGTCGTTCTGTTGGTGCTGCTGGGTCATCAGGTGCTACCAGGTCATCAGGTGCTGCCAGGTCAGCAGGTGCTGCCAGGTCAGCAGGTGCTGCTGGGTTTACAGGTATGAATCTACTTTCATCAATGGAATTGATTGTCTTTCATGACAAGGATTCTTTCTAAGGGCTTTGAATAGTCTTCTTTCTGTAACTTCTAATATTGCAGGTCTGGACTACTATAAATGCTCTGTCCAACTTATTTTATGTGCATCTTGACTTCCTTAAAGCTAGTCTGAATCATCAGATTATTAATCTCACCCATACATGTCTTTTGAGACATGATACATGCATTTTTGAAAAAAACAAACCTATCTTGAGGTTGGGTAGGAATTGACTGATTTTCTAGACTCTGTACCATATTCCTTAAGTTCGATTACTTGGCTTCACTGAAGGTGCTTTCCTCCTTATATCTTTCCCCATGTGGGTAAAGATAGGACACCCTTTGAGGTGTCATTGTGAGTCATCTCCCCAAGTTGTAAATACAGTGCAGTGCAACTATACTTGACACAACTTACTCACTTCTTAACCAAGCTAGAAATTACATGCACCTCACAAATTTTACCTGGATTTAGTCTAAATTTTACTTACACTGGAGTGCATACAAAATGTATGTAATGTCTACCTTGTATGTTGGGGCCTGACATGTCCTGTGCTCTGGCAAATGGGAATTTCTTTTTTTTGTTTGTAATTGTAGGGAGGACTTTTTCAGACTGGCTGGACCGTGATGACGATGATGATGACTTCCACACGAGGATGGGTGCGGCTCAAAAGATAATGAAGAAAGATAGAGCTCGCTTCTGTTCGTCATCCTTAAGGAAAAAGAAGAAGACACAGGCTGTTCCAGTAAGTACAGTCACAAGCTTCTTCTTCTTTGGGTTGGCTAGCCACATCAACTTGTTGATGAATCTGCTACACTTGACTGGTGGAGCTTGGCTTGGAATGGAATCAAGGCACCATGGAAAATCAATTGTTATTGTGCCCTTGGTCGGTTCAATCGGTGCCCGAGTTGTCTACCAACCTTTCTTTCAAGTCAATAATCACTAGCCGATGTTTGTATTTTTCCGACAAGGTTCTTTGTGTAGAGAAATTCGCCAGCATGGCTGAAAAAAATGGCGACGTGTGTTTCAGCAAGATTAGACAACATTCTTTCCAGATCGGCAACGCCGCAGAGAAATTTCTAGATCTTTATAGCAATGTTACCCATGAAAATATCGTGTATGAGTTTTTTTGCTCTGGATGCGGGTTTTATATGTCCAAAACCGGTAAAATGCTAGATATTTGCTGACAAAATACCTGTACTATAGCGAGACGCTGTTTACTTGGCACCCTTCACTTGAAGCATGGGCAGGTAGCTATAGTGTTGTAAAAAACGATTATCTACAGATTAGAATTGTTATAAATAAAAGATAATTCATGTATATAAATTTTCTTTATTCAAAGAACGTCTTTGATGAAATAAGTTTATACTTTCATCATTAGTTTGTGCAATTCAATGTACGGTAAATCACATCGCACATTATAGTCCCACCCACATAACAGTAGACCTATGACCACAGGTGCCATCTTGGTTCTCCGTGCAGCAAAACATGCCGATTTAGCCGTGATTTTCCCCAATTTAGCATTAATGACCGATGTCGCCACACATGTGAAAATGATGCGATCGTCTTTGGTAACATTTTGGTTGCCTGCGGTCTAGATTGGGGGTGGTTGCGGTCACAGAAGACAAGGGGTAGTCTTTGACACATTGCTTAATGCTTGTGTCTATGGGGAAAAAAATCGGAACCGACCGAAATCGATCTTCTTGAGACGATGGTCGTCTTTGGAAGTGGTTGTCAGACCAAGTTCGACTGTAATTGATAAAGTACAGAAATGTAACTAATATCCACTACGTTACTTATATAAAGTCAAACATAAAGTGTCTGAAGAAATCTCTAAAGTAACATTCTGGTATTGTAGGCATTGTTGCATATCTAACTGCGCATACCTGGGGGTTTGTTCCATCAGATTTGTTTGATCACATGATATGTTTATCATCATGGTGGATTAATTATGTAACCCGGTAGATTTATATGTGAATGGATGTTGGGTCTGTAAGTTGCTTCTTATATTTAGATACAGTCAAACCTGCCCAAGGCGACCACCCGGCGGACCGAGCAAAAACGGTCGCGGTGGACAGGTGGTCGCCATGAAGAGGATTCCACTCACATGTTTCCAGGTCGAGGTTTTCAAATACAGTACGTAAATGGATGAAAAATTATGTGAATTTAGACAGCAAGACCCCCACCAGGTTCAATTCTCATTGACAGAAAGATTCTACAAAAATTACGTTTTCCGTTATCGTTGTAAATTGTATATCGCTAACGTTAACGTTACATCGTGTACAAATTTTCGTCATAATTTCGACTACAAAACAACGGTCGCCTCGATGATCTCGCAGCGATCTCCCGCGTACACACACACACGCACATCATCGAAGTTTTAAGGCCTAAGACAAATCCCTAGAAAACACCTGCTGGCCCCAGCCTTTTTTAGGACGCCGGCCGCTGGATAAAAGGGTCAAAACGTTTCGATCTGACAACTAAAGATGAAAACGGAACGGTGTGATTTCGTCGGGCGGCAAGCTCTGTGCGACCGCATCGAAAGGTATGAGTCAGTGCAGCAGAACGCACAGCGTCCAATAAAGGTTTGTGAGGTTCATGAAAATAAAAAGAAAATAAGGATATCAATTTTCATCAATGACTAGAGTATTTGTTAATGTTCATACACAAAAGCATCGTGTTTTAGAAAGGTCAGCGGTACGCCAAATCCGGGCCGCGCCAAAATGCCCAAATCCAAGATGGCGTCGGGACCAAGGACAACATTTCTCGCCCGATGTTTTGCCCGCCGCGAAGTCATTTTTGGGCGGAATGTAGTAAGACACAGACACATTTTTATTGAAAATACAAGAAATAGATAGTACTTTCTGTGAAATCTGAATTTTTGACGCCATGCACTACGTATTCGTTTTGAAAATTGAGTTTAAACCGAACTGAGTTTGCGGTAAACTATAAGATTACGCAAGGAGATTACGATTGGCACAACAACATCACAAACATTTCTCTTTACAATGTTTATAGGGGGAACGTTTTATTAAAACACTCCATGGAGAAATCGATGCTATAACACCGTCTGCTATTCCATATATTTTTGTCCTTATTTTGTCCTTTAAAGTCTTGAAAACATTTCCGTGAAATCTGACAGCAAAATGATCTGATGTCACCACACGCTTGAAAATTAGGCGGCCGCCATGGGCAGGGATTGTGCTCTGTGCGGTCCCAATTCGTGGCGGTCGCGGTCGCGTTGGACAGGTGGTCGCCATGGGCAGGCAGCTTAATGCTTGTGCCCATGGGGAAAATTTTCGGGACCGAGAAAAAGCGGTCGCCATGGCCAGGTGGTCGCGTTGAAAAGGTGGTCGCCTAGACAGGTTTGACTGTAATCATCATTGTTTCATCATATCCATTCATTGAACTTCCGGTTTTGATATCTCGTGTTATGGACAAGCTATGGTCATAATATGCATATGAGTGGTAGATAGCTCTTGGAAGGGAGGGTAAGTCAGTTAGATTTTTTGCAACTACAGCGGCCTTGTGTTAGAATTTAAAACAGAATAATTCAAGAAGGGGATGACAGATCGTCTTGATTTTTAAGTTGTCGATAACTTAAGTGATTTTCTATATTATATACTATACATTATGCATTTGAAGACCTAATGTGCATAACTGATAAAATTATAAAAACTATTTCTGACTACAATAGCCTGTCTTTGTTAAGATAAGACTTTTATACTTTAAATAACTTGTGTTATTTGTATAGAAAAGTACCGTAACAAGTTACAAGTGGCCCTAAAATAATCTAATTAATCTGAGGTCTCGAGACCTACCCACCTACCAAATATCAGGGCAATCCATCCAGACCTTTTTGAGTTATGCTGTTCATCTACACATGCATCTAAATTCTATCAAAAACATACAAAATGTAATTTTCTTGGTGAAGGTAATAATGACTATGTTGAAATCGTTTCAGAGTAAAGCATGGAATGCAACAGTTCTGTTTCTTATTTCGTCACATGGGGACTTGTCACTTTTTACAAAATTATTTGTAGCATACATAAGTATAGAACTGTCATGGAAAGATAATTGGCTTTCTTATAATGTACTGATGAATTCATATCCTTCACAGGAAAATAAACCTGTAAACGTATACCTATTGAGGTATTCCAACAAGAAGCTGATGATAAAACCCTCAAGCCATGTATCAGTTGATGTGGCAGAAACTGCAGAAGATAACATCATTGTGAAGGCAGCCCACCAAAAGATGAGGGAGCAGCACATCTTTACTGAAGACGATGACCTCCTCCTGGTCAATAGGCATGGGGTTTGGCTGAGATATTTGCCAGGGAAGACGGACCAGTTCAAGTTGGATCAGTACCGAAGATATTCTGGCAAATCCTGCAGCACGCTGAAATTATTTGTGATGTCAAGGGAACATTATAAAGGTGGGCTGAAAGTTTGAAAATTACTACAATGTAATTCCCAATCAAATTTATTTTCATCTATCATCAGTAAAATCATTTTTGTAGGATTTCTGCTTGTCTGCCTTGTGGGATAGACATAATAGACATGTAGTATTATGATTTATTTTTAAGTAAAAGATTTAACATTTAGAAAACTGATCAACTAGCTGTTTGGCACCTCATTCTGTATTGGTTACAGAGTTAGGCAGCAGGGAGAAGTTCGAGATGGCATACAAAAAGAGCTGGAAACCAGTACAAAACAGTACAAAATAATAATGATGTTGGAGTTTAAGAGATGATACGGTATGCTATGTCACAATGAGGTGAAATTCTGATATGATATGATGCATATTTTTTTATAATACATGTCATTTATTGCTCTTCAGAGTTCCAGAGTGCAAACAAACCCAACCGCGACAAACACTGGAAGGAAGCACTTAGTCAAAGTGAGGACAGTGATGAGGTACACCTGTTTAGAATTTTTATTTTATTTTATCAATATGTAAAACAGTTGATCACATGTGGAATGTGTATACTAGCCTGATTGTGAATTCTATTCGATTCATGATTATGAGTGAAGCATTGATAATCTGGAATTGTTTGTGTGCATCTAATCATAATTTCTTATGCATGCGTGTATTCTGTTCTTTTTTTTTTCCAGGAGGATACTCTGCCTGACCCTAAATCTGGTGATGTATTGAGTCTGCATGACAGTGACTCGTCTGAGGGTGTAGAGAATCTACACGACAGTGACTCGTCTGAGGGTGTAGGCAATCTACATGACGGTGACATTTCTGAGGTTGGTATATGGCAGTGGTCTTGAATTAGAAGCTAAATCTTTTTCACTTAAATTTTGTCTTCCACCTGCTTTAACAGGGCTCAAAATACATTATGCATTATCTGGAGCAGTACGAGTGCAAGGTTTGGCAAATGTCAACCCATACCTGATTATAACCTGAAATGATACAAATACCAACTGCTATCACCTGCACCGACAGAATGATGACCTTTATTACCATGTCTGTCATAATCCTTTGAAAATCCATCTTTTCCGTGCAGCAGCCTTGGAGAATACAAAAAGAAATAGCCGTTTTGGGGTGAAAACTTGCTCAAAATGATGTTTATTACAAAAAATAGCGTTTCCACAGAAAATGTCAACTGAGCTTGTCAGGCAGTGGCAATGCATCCTTTTCCACCGGAAACATTGAATTGCCCGGAAAATGATGTTTGGAGAATCCTTAAGCCCTTTCTGACAACGTGTCAGATCGGCCCCGAATCGTAAAAAAAATCTGAACCAACTAACAGTTGCATTTAATTAAACAGCATTCAATACTCTGTTAACGCTACAATACCCTCCAAATAAATTACAGCCAGCTGTAAGATACATGTATTATATACCATTGGACAGACTTCAACTGGGGCGCTTTTAAGAAATCTTAGGTTGAGATTAGAAACTACTTTTGCAATGTGTTTCTGGATATTTGTCAACTTATAGCTTTAGTAACTGTATTTTTCTCTTGCTTTGGGGCAAAAAATGTCCCTTGATCCCTGTCAATCATCCATTTGAGAGACATATTTTTGAAAAAGGGCCCTCAGAAAAATGGGAAAGTCATAGGAAATGTAGAATTGATTTTGAAAATAATGTTTGTAGTGTGTGTGTATTTGTTAGATAATTTTCGCAACTTATTTCTTTGATTGATTTGACAAAAAAATTGACCTGGATTTTTTTTTTTGCAATAGGAACCAATACTTATTTGGCTTGATTCACATCATGCATCACACACCATCATCTGGATGAAAGGCTCTATTCTATTCTGTTGGTTTCAAAAAAAGATTGGTTGATTTTGTATTTTAAAAGTTGTTTTCCCATCTGGAAAATAGCAATGACTTCCCCTTGAAAGAATTATCTAACAGCAACATAAGAATTGCTGCCACCATGACTGTGGACAAACCTTTAAATGAAATTGATGATAGATCTAATAATCCAGTTCTTCCCATTAGGTACAGTTTGGAAAAATAAACAGCTCGTCACCTGGACAGGAAGATGACACATTGCCACTACCGGCAGCACAGGTATGCTCATTTGTCTTAACCATCATAACACTTGCTGTTACATTTTACACTTTTTCTGTAATAACAAAGGTATTAACACTGGGGTAGAGTGGAATTTGAACATGCAAGGGCAATGATATTGGGATGCCATCTTTGATGAAAGTATGTTTTGAGTAAAGCTGAGGCATGAGATTTCATGAACCAAGACAGTCAAGAATTGAACAGCAAAAGTTGCAACCTTTGCTTGCTGTCAGATATACCTTTTCTTTTTACTGGATGATTAGTCTGATTATCCTGTTATTCCCATTATCTACAGTGTCCGCAAAAAACCAGCACACCGGTACCGCGTCAACAGGCTAGAAATCAAACATTGGCAGGGCCGTCAGTACAGGTACATGTATGTTTTTTTCTTCATAAACACACTGGGGTAGAGTGGAATTTGAATCATTGTTTAATGATGTTTATATAAATTATATATGGTTTATTCAGGAATTGACACATACAAAAATTTAAACAGCATTGCAGCCGATGTTACCATCTTTAAGGTAAACCGGCTGAATTACGCAGTCTTAAAATTAAAAGTACAAAAGAGCACTCAAATACTAAAAAAAAAAGACAATATGGACAACCAACCATATCATATATAACAGATTACACCTTACAAATTTTTGTTCAGTAGTTGGGTTAAGTATGGAATTGCACTATGTTTGTATCTGTCTGATCTTGTGAAAGGAATGGTAAGCTGTAACCTCCCCTTTAAGCCCTTATTGTGGACTGTTTCACAAGTTTCAGGTAGCCAGAGTCGAAATGTTTTTGAATTCAATAGGGACTTAGCGAATTTGAGACATAGGATCTCTCTTCTTGATGTCAAAGACGGTACATATGTCAAGTCTGGAGAGTATGTCAGTATAGGAAATGTAGCTAGATCCAAGAATTATTCTAAGGGCGCTCTTTTGGATACATTCAAGCTGGTGGGATTGTAGAGTGGTTAAACCTGAGTGCCATACTGGGGCTGCATATTCTAGAGTTGGGCAAACATATAGCAGATAGATTTCGCAAAGATCTTCAGTGCAGACACCACAGCGTTTTAGTTTCTTAAGCCAGAAAAGGCAGCCGGGAACTTGCTTTTTTGATGATTGCATTGACATGTTTTCCCCATTTCATATCAGCAGAAATCCAGACACCTAAGATACGTACAGGCATCCTCCGTGAACTCAGTAGCTTTTCCATTCAGTAACATTACAGGGAGAGGGGGAGAATCCTTCATGATGGAAATACAAATCACTTTGCACTTATCTTCCTTCAACGACATGCAATTTTCGGATGACCATGTCTCTAGTTGCCTAATTGATGTCTGCATTCAACTTTGCTCGCTGGATAATCCACTTTCTTTTAAAGTCAAATCATCAACATATTTCCCATCTGTTCAGAAAAAATTGCATCGCATCATTAACATACACTAAAAAGAGGACAGGCCCTAATTTTGTTCCCTGTGGGACTCATGATGCAATCTTCTCCCAACCCGACGTTACGAACCGGTACCGGACACACTGTGTATGGTCATTGAGAAAACTACAAATTCATGGTAAAATAGAAGTACGTACACCACAAGTTAACAGTTTACGGATTAAGAGAGTATGATAAATTATGATCAATGTTTTAGGTGTCAGATCAACAACTGTGATATGACCTCATTACCACAATATGTCTGTTTACTTGAACATGCAAGGGCAATGATATTGGGATGCCATCTTTGATGAAAGTATGTTTTGAGTAAAGCTGAGGCATGAGATTTCATGAACCAAGACAGTCAAGAATTGAACAGCAAAAGTTGCAACCTTTGCTTGCTGTCAGATATACCTTTTCTTTTTACTGGATGATTAGTCTGATTATCCTGTTATTCCCATTATCTACAGTGTCCGCCAAAAAACAGCACACCGGTACCGCGTCAACAGGCTAGAAATCAAACATTGGCAGGGCCGTCAGTACAGGTATGTTTTTTTGTCCCATTCAGTAGTATGGTTGTTCAAGCACCCAAAATAGGTGTGTATTGGGCATTTTGTACCTGTTGGCCACGGTACATCAACACTATACATGTATGATACTGTGCTGATGCTGCAATTGTTACTGATACTGATAGAAGTTTTTATTTGCACCTTGGTCATTGCACATTGCGGTATGTTGTAAAAGATGAGTCTATCTTACTCATGTAGTCCTCCGCTACAGTGCAGACGGCGTCTCACATGTTAGGTATGGGGATTGATATCGGGTATAAGTGGGACAGTTTCTGCACTGACGGAGTCTCGGTCTTCTATAATAGGTTGTTTGGGTGGGCGGACGGCTGATAGTTCTTACGCTCTGTGTTTCTCTGTCTACCCTCTGCCTAACCCTCACCCCCCCATATCAACACACACCCCTCTCCCTCTCTGGCGTCTTTGCTGCGTTCCTCCCACTTTCTTTGCCCTTGCTCCGAATGTGCGACTTCAGTGCCCTGTGTACGTGTGTTCTTCTCACTTATAAGAGCACACGGCATCCCTAATTATCACCTGTCTGGTTTCACCTGTTCTTAAATGGATTGGTTACGCTGTCTGCATTTCCGCGTGATAAAATATGCTTGATACTGCCCATCTACAATGTACAGTACCCAATGTACATGTAGATGACTGACCAAGGGATAGATTCTCTTTTGTAGGAATTTTACACATTTAGTTTGTATTAGCTATGTACTGCATGCAAGTTGTTTTGACAGCTGCTATCTTCCTCACTTTTGACCCATGTGAGGCCTAAGGTTTTTTGGCAGAAATGAAGAACATTGAAATCTGAAACACATTAATAAGTTACAATAAATTAAGTTACAATATATTTGCAACACCTGTTCTGACATACCCAGACCCTGTCTTGGTACAAGGTTTAATGAAAACATTTCCTTTGCAAGCATTAATGAAATTACTGTCTTTAAATTTTAGACCAAGAGATCAAAGGACTGTTTGGACCAGGATGAGAGGTATGATATGTTCTGTAACTAACATTTAAAGAAAAAAGGTTTATTATAAGAAAGAAATCTTTGACTTTGCCAAGTATGTCCTACTTAAAGCTATTAGTATGCTCTTGCCTACATTTTAACATAAGCTACATACATGTACATGTACGTACCTATGACACTAAGTATGACTCTTTTGTATATGTAAACTTCTTGTACAATATTAAGTAATTTAAGTGTCATCATGTTAAGTATGCTCTGGGAGTAAAACAAGAAATATGAATGCAATGCATTGCCGTTCCTTATTGATATTTGTTCTAAACATGTAATGACCCTTTGCAAAGTCAATGATTCTGTCATCTTATCTCTTTGTGTTCCTTCAACAGTAAACGGTTGGAGAGTTTTCTTACAAAGGAAGTTGTGGAAGTGACTGATGAAGAAGATGAGGTGCAATCATTTGACAATGTGGACACCAGAACTCAGAGGTACATGTACATGCCAAATTTCAGTTCATTTAGTCTTAATAATGGAATGCAAGGGGTATTCAATAAGTTCCAAGATTTACACAGACTACAACTCAAATTTTGCATTTGAGCTGCCACCAAATTTGAGCTGCCACTGTGAGCTGTGTATGTCAACCCTAGGGTTTTCCTTGCTCAGGTCACCTGTAGTTGTGTTATCAAACTTTTGACAAATGAATGTAGATTTCATGGCATGAGGATCACCAGAATGAACCAACCCCCACAATCAAAATTGTAGTGTTTTACCTAACTTGTGTTTTCAGTTTTGACTTAAGTTTTGATTAACATTCATGCATTTAAAAGGGTTTATACTTTATTTCATGCCCCAAAAGTTGTATTGTGCGGCTTGTGCCCCATGTTTCTGTGTTAGGCCAACAGGTTCTTGAATGCCCCTTGTCTGGCTATTTCTTTCCAAAAATTTGCAAAGGCTATTTTCAGGCCTGCAAGAAGTAATGATAATAAATGTAGCACTGAGCAGATAGTTGAAAGCGATCAGTTAATTTGTAAATTTCTGGTCATTTAACATCACAACCACAAAGAACTGCTTTTCTAGAATTGTAGTGGGTTTAGAAACAGGGCTCGAAATAGTACAGTGGGTGCATGTGCACCTGTGTGCATCCAAAATTGGAGCTGTGCACCTAATTTTTGACTGTGGGTGCACTGGTGCACCTAGATATTTTTGTACTGTAACATACAGAATGTTCTTGAAATATAAGTATCAGAAAAAGTAATATAATCCTTTTGTTGTACTTTGATGTATTGCTTGGTTGAAATTTTAAATCTGGATAGAATTACAGATTGAAGGATTGAAGTTCTTAAGAGAGGCAATAGCGTCAAACTTATGACATTTAACTTATGACATTTAACTTATGACATTTGTAAATACTGTACGTCTAAGGCCGTGGAAGACGAAACACATTTTATTTCCAAGTGTCTGACGAAAGAACCGAATTATTTCAACAAGTTACCACGAAATACCCCTACTTTTACACATTCACGGATGAAGAAAAAGCTACCTTTCTCTTGAAATCACAGAACCCATAAATACTAGAAAAAGTGGGACTTTTCGTCTTCCACTGCTTCCAAAAAAAGAAGTCAAACCCAGCTAGTTTAGATATAGCCAACAATTGTATAGTGTAAAGTCAGACACAGTTTACTGACGCATGTAATGTTTGTTTTTACCATGTATTTGCAATTAGCCCACAGGCATGAACTTGCAATAAACTTCAATTTAACTTTATTTTATGAGGTGCGCCCAATTTTTTTTCTGTGCACCTAATTTTTTGGATTGGGTGCACCAGTGCAACTACACTCAGCACAAAAAGTTTGTAAACTTAACTTTGGTCGATCATATCTCCGTTGTTTCTTGATCATGTATCAATGATTTATGTATCAATGATTTGTGTATCATTGAAAAGCTTGTGTGATTTTCTTTCCCATGATACCAAACTTATTATGGAGTATTGGAGATTCTTTTTACACAACCAGTAATTCTCACCTGCTGACGTTTCGCAGTACTCCAGTCAGAAGCTCTGAAGAAGGTGTCTGACAGACACCAAAACGTCAGCAGGTGAGAATTACCGGTTGTGTAAAAAGAATCTCCAATACTCTATGTTCTACCAACCTGATGAAATTATTTTCGGCAGCAAACTTATTATGATTGTAAAGTAATGGAACGAACACCAGACCTGCTTATGCAAGCGGGTCACATAAGAGAAGTGCCCAGATTACCCTACTAATGTCAAACGCTCAGTTCATTATTTATTCTTCTGCTGGTGTATTTCCAAAAAAATAATTTTGAGCCCTGAGAAATAACTGAAGAGCGACATATTTGGTAACAATTGTCTTCTTTTGATAATTGCAGTGAAATTGACATTCAACTTGCTAACATCCTGAATGAGAAAAACAAGCAGTTCGTGTCAAGTGAGGACAAGATGTACCTTGTGAAGAGGACAACGGTCTGGACGAACATGAAAGCAAGGATCCAGTTACGTTCCTTTGACCCGGAATTAAAAATAAAGGTCACGTTCATAGGGGAAGAGAAGGTTGATGACGGTGGAGGCCCCTGTAATGAAATGTTAAGACTTGCCATACAACAGGCCTATGACTCAAATCTCTTCATCGAGACTGATGATGGGTATGTCCCGTCATGTGGATCCACATCCATATGCAACGGCGACTATATAGCTGTGGGAAAACTCTTCGCACTTAGCATGGTACATCTTGGGCCGGCCCCCAATGGACTCCACCCGGTGGCTGCCCAGTGTTTATGTGGGAAAACCCAGGAAGACATTGAACTGTCTACAAAAGTTGCAGTGGAGGATGCTATGATCGGCCAATTTCTAGACAAGGTAGTGTAATGTTTGTTTTGGGTGTTTGCTGGTATATAGTTAGGAAGATATGTCAAGGTCCCCAAAATAGATTGATTATGATGCCCTGTACGTGGTTAGAATAATAAAGAACTTTGTTGCACGACAATTGTAAACTGTACAATGTATGGCAACAATAGAGGTATAGAATAAAACTTAACATCCTGAATACTAGTATAATAAGGGCTAGCATAGTCTTTGATATAGTATTGCAATCGAGTGAGGCTATTCATTAGTTTGGGGTTAGATCTTCTGGCGCTTGAGTCATTTGGACCTGCTTTTGTTTCTCTCTGCTTGTTTTGCTTGGAATTACTTTTTCACATCATGTACATTTTAATGGCTGCTGGAGACACTGCATCATAGGATTACGTCTAAACAATTTGAGTTACATTGCACATATTAATTTCATTTTATGCCTACAAACTTGTGTGTTACATGGAAATGTTTATTTTCATGCAGCTCGACGACATCTCTGAGGAGGATGCCCTGAGAGCACTGCTACAGGAAGACAGGTGTTTGAACATCCTGCAGAAGGTGCAGTGGAACAGCCCAACATCCGAGTTCACCATGAAGAATGTACCACAACTGAAGCGAGTACTGATTCTGCACGACTTGTTCATCACGAGAAAGGTTTGTCTTCTTTATTGCTTATCAGTCAAATGTACTTAGCTATAATCACTCGATTTTGTTTCAATTGTTTGTTTTTTATTCTCTAGTTGCCTGATAGGTAATTTTATGTTTTCGAATTATCAAATTTGAACTACTGTACTCTTTTTATGTGGTTGTGGTTATGTCTCTTTTCAGCATGTTATGTTGATTTTTTCTTTGAGGAAAGCTCTTTTTAAATTCAGCTTAAATGTGTAACAGCCATACACAACCCTAGAGGAGAGTGTTCTGATTCGGCTAGTAATATTTTTCTGAATCCAAGAACGTAATTGTATTGCCAACTTGACCTTGGACTAGGCAGCAGTTGCATTATACATCATCAATATTCTGATACTCCCCACCCCAACCCCCAGTACCCTCCAAATTAATTACAGCCAGGTGTAACATGTTGTATCGTGAACAACCATTGGACAAACTTCAACTTGGCAGCTCTTAAGAAACATTAATTTGAGCTTAAAAAGTACCTTTGAAATCTGTTTCTGGATCTTGTTTGTCAACTTATAGCCTTAGTAACTGTATATTCCACTTGCTTTGGGTCAAAAATGGACTTTGATCTTTGTCAGTCATCCCATTGAAACCCATAGTTCCCAGACTTGAAAGAAAAGGTCCTCACAAAAATGAGTGGCTCTTACAAAATCTAGGTCCGATGTTGAAAATACTGTTTGTAGCGTTTGTGTTAATAATTGTTCATCAATCTCCACCCTTAGTAACTGAATTCTTCCATTGTGTTGACCCAGAAATTGACCTGGAACGGCAGCAATTATCCCATAGGAACCAATACTTTAGGGAACAGACCGCAATTCAATTCCGGACAAACAATTTAATTCCGGCCTCGGGGCCAATAACTCCAAAGTGGCAGGGGCTGGCAAATATGTGGTGTACATTAATTGGTGCATTAATTCCCATCATGCATCACACCCCATGGGTCTTCATGATCATGAAGGGGCACTGCTCAATTCCTGGATTATAAATGGTTCATTCATTTGTTCATCTGTGAATAATTTTTACATTTGGTTGATTTTGTATTCTTAAAGATGTAGTCTTTTAAAAATAAAACCCGGTTCTGGCATTGTGTATGCCTTTGATTGATACTGAAATTTCTCTATATTGTTTTGGTAACTGAACTCCTTGTTGTCCTACAGCCAGCTTTTGATCAAATGCGGAGAGGCCTAGAGACCTTTGGTCTCTTAGAGGTAATGGAAGAGGACCCCAAGCTCTTTGAGGATGTCTTCAAGTACAAGAACGAGGATCTGCAGGTTGACACCTTCCTGAATATGGTAAACATCAGCTACTCGCAACCAGGATCGAACAGACATGAACTGCAGACTACAATTGTCGACAAGTTTGCCTTGTGGCTTGAAGAGTTGTCAAGTGGAGGTAGGCTTTGTCACAGTTATGTCACCGTGAGTGACTTGTATGTAACTATTTCTGCAAAAGGTTGTTAATCATTTTTTTTAATGGGAGGGATATGTACTATACATGTATGTGGTATTCAATGGCAAATGTGGCATTTCTAGTGCTAAAACTTTTGTCATGTACTCAAATAGTCCGTGAATAGTTTCATCAGGTTGGTAAGTCAATGAATAAAAAGACTCTTTTTACACAACCAAGAGATTTATTCAACCGACGTTTCGGTGACCATCTTGGTTGTGTAAAAAGAGTCTTTTTATTCACTGTACTCAAATAGTGATAACCACCTGTATATGAATGTACTAATTGTAAGATACTGTACTTCTTTTGTAATCAGTTTCTCTCTATATTTGTATTTCTATTATACATTAGAACATGCTGTCGGCGTGAAAGACGTGCTACTTTTCATGACAGGCTGTGACCGTGAGCCTCCGGCCGGGTGGAGAGTGCGGCCAATGATCAAGTTCCAGACCTGCGAAAAGGGGTGTGGTTGTTACCCTGTAGCTGACTTATGTGTGCTCACAATGCACCTTCCTGAACATATGGCTAAACTGTCTTCTGGCGATTTTGGTAAACACATGGTGAACACAATCAAGGAAGGATGGGGGTTTGGGAGGAGGCGTTGATTCATCACTAGGATGTCCACAGCTCCAACTGCTGATGATGACAGCTTGACTGAAGGTGTTGCAATGTAATAATAAAATGTGCATTTTGCACGAAATGTGCATTTTGCACATCTTAGAATGGTTAAGACATGAACTGTGCAAGCTGCTTCAATACCCCATAAGGAAGTTGCTGATCTAAGCAGACGATAAGTTGAGGAAGACTTTTTCTTTGTCTTCTGAGGAAAATGTCTTGTATATTTGTGCATGATGAAGATTGGTCATCCACTTTTCCACATGTGAGTGATGGCAGGGGGTAAATCGCACCATTATTAAACAGGTTGCATGGAAATTTTAGCTCCAAGTCACCCGCAGGAAGCATAGTAAAACAGTCCAAATGCTTAGGAGCTGTGGTGGGTTCTTTAAAGGAAACTGTTCTGCTATAAGGAGCTGTTGTTTACTAATTCCGTGAATGTTTGTGTTACAAGAGACTCTGAATTCTTGTTACTATAGCTACTGTTACTGTCACTTTTGCATGATAGTTAAAACTTTGGGACCAACCAACAAACTCTTATGCTAGGGTCACATTTCCAAGCCGGGGCCCGGCCGGGCTGTTTGAGAAAACAAAGAATGGAAATTGCATATCAAGAATATACATAATCTATGGCAAGGAGTCTTTTTTTTAATGTTTTGTGTGTTTTGTTGTCTATTATATCGTATTTTTCGTTCCCGCAAGCTACCCGACCGGGCCCCGCTTTGGAAATGTGACCCTAGCATGATGTGAGTCATTTGTCCTCAGACTGTAATGACCTTGGTAGCTTTGGTTTCAGGAACAAGTGATATTCTTAATCTTAAGCATTTCTTGGTGACATTCATAAGTCTGGTAGTCTTGAGAGGTGCTTACAGTAATACTTGAGTCCTGGTTGGCTGCAATCTTGCACCATTTGTGTTGTAACAAGCCTCTTCATTGTCTGAGCAGTGATTTCATATACATTTGTTTCAATTGTCCATGATGTCAAGTACGTCAATGTTGAAATGCACTACCAGATTGACTCACATGTTGCAAAAGTTCTTGGAAGTTTGTATAAAATTCTACAAAGATATTCCCTACCAATGGGACTACTGTATGTGCTTTATTCTAAATCAAGTCAGAGATAAAGGCCTGTTTTTAAAGGACTAGATAAAAGTCACCAATGTATTAACAATGTTTGAACCTTGCTATATCATTTCTTTCCTTTATTTAACACTAATGTGTTTTCAGTGTGTTTTCTTGGAATCAAAATGTTTCCATATTTTCCGACTTGCTCCTGTTTTGTGTAAAAGTTGCAGAAATTATAAAAACTTCTCATGATGATATATCATTGTTGCTTTGTCAGTTATAAGTTGTATAGAGTATATATACATTTGACTTATGGTACTTAGAGTTATTTTGTTAAAGTTCAAGTTATTTATTTGTAAATGATTCATGACTGACATTTTTAAGATCACAGAGATTCTCACTACCATGTTCTTAACATGTATGGAAATGCATTTTATTTTGTTGAGTTCACCCAAACCGACGATTATGTAAATTTTGTCAGAAATATGATGCATCAGATGTGATTTTTAAAATTAGACCACGGAAAGTTTTTGTTAGTTAGTCTCAGTCTAAGACTGAAAATAGATGACGAATATGTTACAGATGAAGAAAAATTTCATTGCAGATGAAAGTTCATCTGTCTGCTGTGATGCAAACCATTTAAAACCTGCCTTTGCCTGTCAGGGGCTAAGGATGTTATGGTTATATCCATAGAACAATCCTGTATGCTTTGTTACTTATAGGTTGAGTATTTGACTTTATATGGTACGTGGAAGAGTTATTTTGTTAAAGTTCAAGTTATTTATTTGTAAATGATTCATGACTGACATTTTTAAGATTACAGAGATTCTCACTACCGTGTTCTTAACATGTATGGAAATGCATTTTATTTTGTTGAGTTCACCCAAACCGACGATTATGTAAATTTTGTCAGAAATATGATGCATCAGATGTGATTTTTAAAATTAGACCACGGAAAGTTTTTGTTAGTTAGTCTCAGTCTAAGACTGAAAATAGATGACGAATATGTTACAGATGAAGAAAAATTTCATTGCAGATGAAAGTTCATCTGTCTGCTGTGATGCAAACCATTTAAAACCTGCCTTTGCCTGTCAGGGGCTAAGGATGTTATGGTTATATCCATAGAATGTCCTTACAGGGAGAGCATTATCTGCGGTGTTTGAGTGCAAACATAGACACTGATGTGTTTCTCTGGTTCAAGATTTAAAATCATTTTTTGTGTGATGTTCTTTAAGGAAGGCTGAGCCTTAAGACGTTCCCAAGAAAGCAGACACTGATGTGTTTCTCTGGTTCAAGATTTAAAATCATTTTTTGTGTGATGTTCTTTAAGGAAGGCTGAGCCTTAAGACGTTCCCAAGAAAGCAGACACTCCTCATGATCAAGTGAGATGTACTTGGCGTCTTTATCGTGAAGCAGTATTAGAACTTGTAACAAGTCAGGTGTTCTGATCTGTACAAATGACATTGTCATGAGGAATAAATGATCTAGTTTGTTGGTTATGGAACATGACACATCAGTAACGTGTTTTATTTTTAAGTTCTACATGTAACAGATTGCTTAGTTTCATTAAATAGAGTAGAGTAATACTCTGGCTTATAATCAATCAACTCCAACATTATTATATTTTGGCACCAAGAGTTAAGGACAGTCCGTTTTCCTAGTTATTTTATCCTTACTTTGCTCACCTGCTCCATTTCTTTTGCCGAAAATTCAATAACCAAAAAATTCAATTGTGTGGCCTTTGTTACAATGATTAGATAACATTAGATAACGTTACAATATGTTTGAAGTCAACAGTTTAGGATCAAATTCATGACATTTTACTTAAAATTAACCGTCCACCTGTTGGCCAAAATAGACTACAAATATATATAATCAAAATGTTTTAAAAAATACATGGTGATGAAGATAATATACCCTCCCGCAAAACCAACGCACCGTCCCCAGGTCAAAGGTCGTGTGCCCTGCAAGAGACGTAGCACCAAGGATCTAGGAGGTAACTTGGTAACACTAACAGGCGTACGCGTTGCTTTGCAGATGGATCGATTATTTGATCGTAAGTATAGGAGTACGTCTCTCTTTGCCTTCTCACTCTACGAATTCATATCCCATACAATAATGTGCTCCAGAACAATGGAAAATTATAATATTAATAACATGTTTTTACTGGAAATGACACGCTGATGAGGGTGGGGAGGGGGGCCGTTGACTTCTTTGAGGGGAGACTAAAGGGATACAATAAAATGGCAGTAATGCATGTAGCCCTATGGGGAAGTTAAGAAAAAGAAGGTGTCATTATCTCAGGAATCAAAAGATCAGACTACAATAACTTACCCTCAAATACTAACCAGTTATGTCAACTGTCATCAGATTCATCCCTGACAAATTCTATACGGCTATTCTCCAGATAGACCCCCCCCTAATCAGAGCCCTTGGATAGGTCCTACAGGCTTCAAACCCCCAGTTGAAGACCATCCCACTATATCAGGGGGGTGCCAAACCCCACAAGGTAGAGAAAGACCATTTATTTCAACTAATTCAGCAAATACAGAGTCTATCCTACCACAGCCAGTCCTATATTGCCCAGATTTCACAAAAATCCCACCAAAAAGAATTTCCAATGGTTTAAACCATGTTTTTTACTTGGGGTCTCTCATTGTGCGGTCTGGGCGCAGGCACAATCCCTTTAGTCTCCCCTATTGAGGAAGGTTTAACCAACGATATAACGTTACACTTAACGTTACTAGCCTTGTGGTAAGAGGGTTGGGTTGGTGCGCTGGCGGCCCGGGTTCGCCGGGAGCCATGGGACTAGCCTCTACCAGGCTCCACAGGTCGCTGGGAAAATAGTAGAAATTTTCCAAATAGATAACATGGCAGAGGCCTAGGAGTTAGCTAGCCAGGGAGTACAGCCTGGCTAGCTAACTCCTCTGGCATGTTATCTTGAGCCTGATATAGGCTAACAGGGGACTAGTCTACTACTCGCCTTGTGTGTGTTTCAACACCGTCTTAGCTATGGGTGGATACCGGTTCTATGGACCTGATTCGGACCTTTATAACATCCAAGAACCGAGTGCAAAAAAACTGAAAGCCAAAAACTTGAGTCCAATGGACTCCAAATAAAACTGAACAAAGTACAAATATATTTTTCTATTTTGTTTGATAAAAAGTGTTTTGAGTCTCAAACAACTGACAAAAAAGGCATTTAAAGTAAATGTAAGTGCAACATATTTCAAATATCAAACACTGGTTTATCTTGAAAGTCTTCTCACCAAGAAACTTTTATATAGTTGTGCGTGTCAGTATTAATTCTCTATGCTTAATATTGGTCTAATAAAGCAAAACATCAACTGGATAGGATCAGGTTCATGTCCTAGACTGGAACCTAAATCTCTGGACCTAAACTTGACTTGGACCTTATCAAGCTGAACCGGTATCCACCCCTAGTCTTAGCTCATTAACTTACCACGCTTAACCAGTTATATTTGTCTCCCCCTTTTTAACCAAATTATTGCCAGTCCTTTAGTGATTAATTTTTGTTTTTCCTGGAAATAGTTAAATTCTGAGCTGTGCTTTCAACACCTGGGCAGAATGTTGCATAAAATGTATTCTATTCTTTATCACAGAAGCATGAGTTGTAAAATTGATGTAACTTGCAAACTCAATGATCAATCTTGCTATGCTTTTAGTTTATTTTCGTTACTTCAGTATTGTTCTGGATTTCTTTTCAGGGGATGAACTGCTACAGATGTATTGGTATCGGGGATACCTGTACTCTGAAATATCTCACCTTTTGTCTAGTTTGCATGGCATCGAACTCAAGTGAGTAATGGTATCCAAAAGGGAGCGTGTACACTTCACATGCTTATTATAATTATGTTTTTGTAGAAATGTTGCCCTTTTTGCTTATAATTACATGCCAAGTAGAGTACTAATAATTTACCCTATAGATATATTTATATATATATATATATACCAAATTTTATAATTTTCATACACCTTAAAAAAGATATCTTTGAAGTATGATGAACCAGGTTTTCCTGTAAGATGTTGTGAAACCTTGCTACCTTTGGTTTTGAGTTAACCATGAATTTGTCAAATGTGAGCATTACTAACTGTTAATTGCTTGAATGTACTTACAATATTTATGAGGCAGAGCTTTTATGAAGAAGTCTAGTCATTCTCATCAGTTTTGTTTATGTGAAATAAGTACAACCATTCTTCTACATACATTGTAGTGAGCGACAGTTGAAGCACCGGTTCAAACAGATGGGCCTCTCCAGAAGAAACAACACTGCCTCTGATGATGTTGTCAGGGAAGCAATTCGGGTGAGAAAAACTTTCGAGTTCTTAATCTTAGTGTTGGCATCTATGTTATAGTTCTGTGTTACATGTAGGTCCCTTGAGCCAATCAGGAGCATAAATTTCACAATGTATTACAGCCTTCTTGTTACATGTAGTAATGTTAGAGCCCCCTCTACCTTGGGGTACCATTGCACAAATTTACCAGAAGCATGCACAGGAGTTCATCTCCAGAGACAGTCATGCTCTCACTAAAGCTATGATATAAAAATCATATTATCGTGGAGAAACCTACTTCTGTCAAGTTTGTTTGACTATGGAAACAGTAGCTGACCAATGGCAGTGTCCACCTTACTACCAGCAATTAGGAAACTGACCATGGCTTAACTCATGATCATGTTTTGACTCATAAAAATGAGTCATATCTTTGTTTTGTTTGGATATCTCTGGTCAGATTTACGACCATACGCCTTTTTGCAGTGAAATGTATACGTAGCGGTGCTGTAACCGTAAGTCAGTTGATTCCTATGGCCTCTGAGGAAACATGAATTCAAAGAAGTAACAGAAATCACACATACACAGCCTCAAAATGTCCTTTGACACGATGTCTTGGATATTCCTGTGTCTTGTATACATGCCATTTAACTTTAGGCTGTTTGTTATGGGAAAAAAGGGAAAGTAAAAGGTCTTTGAAGTTATACAGAAGAAGAATATGTTTCCATGTTCAGTTCTTTATTCTCATGTTATTCTATGTATCACTGGTGTTACTTACTATAGGTATTAAGTAGTCAATATTTTCATGGTTCATATGGAAGAATGGCATAGTTTCTTACTTAGATATGATATTATCATGGATTAACTTTAAGGCTGATCATTTTCTCACACATTCCATGTATATTGTATGGCACGTTTCTTTGGATGTGGCCATGCATCACTTATGTTTTCTATTAATAATTTTTGTTATCAGGAAGAACTCCAGGGCCCAAACCAAAACGTTGGCTATAGAAAGATGTGGCGCTGTCTTTTGCGGGAATATCGGCTTAATGTCAGAAGGTATTTGTATTTTTGATGTGTTTGAATTAAAACGATCTAGAAGTAGTGATACATGTATTTGTTTTTTGTTTTTTTCAATGTGAGAAGTATCATATTAAACCCTGTACCCTAAGTAGAAGTTTTCAGAACAAAGCTGTACTTAATTAACTTAGCCTTGGGCAGACAGCAACCATTTTTCACATATCCTTACTTTTCCCCTAATGTCCCTAACACATCAGGAGTACTGTGCAAAGGATTTTACAAGAAGAAGACCCAGAAGGCTCAGCTCAGAGACGACAACGACGTCTTATTCGGCGTGACTACTTTAGTCTGGTAGTACACACAATCTTTATTTTTGTTGCAGAGTAATTTTCTGACATTTTCAAGATATACTTTTGAACGCTGTTATTGCACTGTGTGGCTCCAAAATTACTTTGGTTGACATGTGTTTTTTTTCTTTTATTACATCTATTGGTTCTGTCCTAATAGCTAAGAATCAGGACTTGTCAGCTGTCATTATATGGGTCATTATGCTTGACATTTTCGTCACAGAAATTCTTTTTTTACCTGAATGTCTTGAGACTTACATTTCTCTTTTTTCATTAATGTTTCTTTAGTCTAGTAGGTTGTTTAACATTCTATGTTATGATATGTATAACCGTTACTTGCGTGTGTGTCTTTTTGCACATTTTACATACATCATGTAGCCTCTACTCCACAGAGTTGGTAGCCTATTGACCCTCTCTCCGTAGCCGATTCCCTTAGAACACTTCACTCTATTTGGCCAACGTATACTATTTTCCCAGCGATCCATGCAGCTTGGCAGAGGCTACATTTTACCTACATCTCAGTGTTCTATTCATGTCAAAAGCTGAGATATATTACACTTATTGTGTGTTTGCACTATTGCTTCTCCTTCAATATACCCCTATGCTGTAGGTTGGTGAATATTAACTTCCTTGAAATGTTATCAGAAGTGACTGTCATATTGCATTTTCTTTGTCTAATCCTAGCCTTTTGTCTTGTCCTTCAGGGGCCGAGTCAAGTCTGGCATATTGATGGGTGTGTATATGTGTACATTGTAAAATTGCATTCTGTGTAATACCAATAACTAACCACTTTGAAACGATGATGTGGGAAAATAATTTTCTCTGTTACTGTATTTGCAGGAATGACAAGTTGAAACCGTATGGATTTTGTATCCATGGCTGCATCGATGGGTAATGTACACACTATAGGTTATCTACTGCTTGATATAATTTTTGTCAGGTATTTGACACCTGGTTTCCATTCTTATCACAGGCGACCATTCTCTAAACATGATAATGATAGAGACTTTAGAGACCAACCATATATCATTCTGTCTTGCACTTGAACATAATCTGTATATCATTGAGCTGTACAACCAATCTAGATCTGTGATGTAGAACTTGCATGCATAACGTTGACCTTGCTTGTTTCTTGACCTCCAGCACATTAAATTTGCTGTTTGACTAACCTATGTGTATTGGTTTCACCGTTAGACTGAGTGGTAATTTGCAGCACTTAACGTTAACAATTGTCTTAGACATGATAGTCAAATGAAACTTTTATCATAATGACACTTGTCTTTTACATTGTAGTTATAGTAGACGTTGCATGTGGCTACATGTTGGCACAACAAATAAGGATGCTGCAGTAGTGGCCACACTCTACCTGAACACAGTCAACCAGCTAGAAGGTACATTGACATAGTGTCAGTAGTTAAGACTTGAGTAGTCATATGTTCTACTGTCCATTATTGGCTGTCCGTCCACTCCGTGTCACATGTACATGCGATTAGCCTACGGGCAGGAATTTGCCATAACTTTTCATTGATTGTCAGAATGATATTCTAAAATAGCTTATATAAGTTATACAGACATACAGCCTATTCAGTGGTCACTATATTGGATATGTGGCACATTAAACACTATTTCAGTATCATACATTACCAAGAGCTTGAAATTAATTTTGGGGATAAGGTGCACTGGTGCACCTGACTTGAAGATTTTGTTTCACAAAAATATATTTTAGATGTACAGCATATAGTTGTCAGCAAAACCATATTAGTATTACAAAATGCCTCTCTTATCATGATCAGCTAGAGCATAGCTGTTATCAACTTAGATATCGTAAACAAATGTTTTATATTTTTCGGTCTGTATGCTAGTGTATAAAAGTGACTTAACAGTTTACATAGTATAGGTAAATATTTAGGTGCACTGGTGCACCCACATTAAAAACAATTACTAGTAGGTGCATAGTAGCCATGGCTCCAATTTTGGGTTCACTTGCACCTTGTATTTAGAACCATTAGCTGAAGATAAAGGACACTTATTTCCACATTCTTGCAGGTTGTCCACAACTTGTCCGCAGCGATCCAGGCACAGAGAATGTGGTGGTGGCTGCAATGCAGTGTTCTTTTCATTGCAACCATCAGTATGGCAAGTCTGTGCATAATCAGGTGCATTTCTTTGATTACATTTCATTGTGCAGTGTAAGACCCTATTATGAAGGTTCCTATCAGTTAGTGTGCCTCTGAGGCCTGTCTGTATTTCCATTTCCTTGAAGTTCCTTGCAAGCAAGGTAAAGATGCATCTTACAGCTTTATCATTATTGTGGTATAGCATCATACCATACCGGTAGCTAACAGTGCCAAAAAAGAGGCTTGGATTCATTCTGAAGATACAAAATGTATCAAACATTAACAAAATCAAACCATTTTATGCTTTATTACATTACTGCACTAATAAACAGATACTGTACTTGGGTAAAATACATGTTAATGGTGTGTTTTGTTTATCATTATAGCGTATTGAAGCCTTCTGGTCTCACCTGAGGCCCACAGTGGTGTGGTGGATTGGGGTTTTCCAGGTAAAGATGCTCATGGAACTGAACAAAATTGAACATTTTAGTTTTCTTATTAAGAGAAAGTATAGATTCTTCTCAATTTGTAGGTGTGATACAATAAGAGTAACATAAATAAAACAAGAGTTGGTAGACCTCAAATCTCCATGAAATATATATTATGCAAATTAGGCCCACAGTTATATAATCTATATTCAACTATGGTCATTGTCACATAACTTCCAAATGCCATAAGTATGAATTTCCAGTTACTGTATCTACCAATGTGGAATTACAATATTTTCTCATTAATTATGCAAATAGGGTCTTCATTTGCATAACTTTTATCTGTCAATGTCCCTTTATTTCTCAGTTACATACTGTATGTTGCATTTCTGAACTGTCCTACCATTGAACAGAGTGGATTTATGAAATGCCTTCATTAATTATGCAATATGCAAATTAGATTCTGATTTGCATTATCGTCATTTCATTATATCAAGTAACACTTAAGCTATCCACATATCAAAAAGAAGTATAAAGGTTTGGATGTATATCCCTCTGTGGTTTCACAACCAGCTGTCGAGCCCCTCGGGAAGTGACCCAGTTTCGCTATAACAGGTGTCCCACAACTTGCAATGGACAACACTGCAAATATAGATTTTCCTCATTACTTATGCGAATCAAGTCCAATTTGCATATTTTGCAATTCATTGTGTACATCTGTCTAAGCTACCTGCATAGTAAATGATATGAAAATCTGTTTCTTCAGTTATTCTCCTTAAAAGGTTTTGACAAATACGCCATTGTTGTTCCAGTGACACATATCAGGAGGCCCAAAATCGACCTTGACCTTTCTCCTCCCAACACCTACCCACATACCAAATATCATTACAATCCATGTAGACGTTCTTCAGTTATGCTGACTTTAAGCATCCGAAGGCACAACCATACACACACGCAAACATGCAAAACAATATCACCATGAAGAAGTATTTTTTCATGGAGATTATGATATCAATACAATCTGTACAGTTACTAACTTCATTTCTCTTTCTTTTATTAATGATATTGTGGTCCATTATCTGTATGTGTTTGGTGAATCATCAAAATTTTTCACGATGATGAGAGTATAACCTACATGTATATGTGGGATTTAGTCTCTTTTTAAACCAAGACTATTGTAACAGTGGTTTACTTTTTAGGAAATGGCAGCTCATGGAGACCTTGAAGTAGGGAACTTTCTACACAAGTAAGTGCTTTATGGTATAGTGTGATACATATTCCACCCACCTTGTGTTTTTGATCCAAATTTACTGTGGCATACTAAATGCTACTTTGAGGAACCCCTGCCTCTTAAACTTAAAGTGTCCATGGCTTTACATGTTACTTTGTTTTGCTATGATATGGCAGGAGCCTTGACATGTTATTTTGTTCATAATTGTTAGTACTATATTTAGATATTTAGTACTAACATACTATGATCAGATATTGCTCAAGTACAATACAATATAATTTGTTTTCTTATTTTACAAAAATTGAAAAGCAGAAGTTGTACTGGTTGCAAGAATAGTAGTTATGACTGCTTTTCATATACTATTGTATCATAACAATGACTTTTGCTTTACTTGACTCTTTGAATGTACAGAGGAATCCTACGTTTCTGCTTTATGCCGATCATCAGACAACAACTCCTGGAGTTCATGGAGGACTGGAATGACAGAAGAATCCGTCCGCATCGAGGGGCAACAGTTCCAGGTGGACGACCAAACGTGTTGTTCTTCCTGCCAGAGCGAACAGGTATACACAAGCAAAAATATGAACTCTGGAAGTGTCATCTGTACCAAAGGCCCGGCTTACACGTGCATTTTCCAAGTACACTTAGAGCACACTCAGCCCAAGTCCTGTGACTGTGTAAACAGAAATCTGTCATTTTTGACTGTGTAAACAGAAATCTGGGTATTCAAGTCCCCTTTTCCCAGACAAGACTTGAGCACGGTCGAGACCATGCTCAAGTCGCCCAGCAGGGGGGCAAGACAGACACCTCTATTTAAAAGCATGATTACACAACTACAATTATTGTTCCGCAAGCTACTGATGAGCTGCAGTACTATTTGTTTGCCCCCAGTTCCTCTGAAGGTAATTGGCCTCGCATGATTGGTAATGTCTTAGATGAAGATGTGTTTGTTTTTTCTATGTCTTCTAAATGTCCATGTACCAATCATAGCTGTTTGGCGACACAATGTGTATTTGTTGCAGACTGTGTACCATGTATTCATTTTCTGTTCTCTTTGAACGTGACAGGTGGAGATAACTTCCTGAACCACCTGTCCCAGCATGACAGACAGCAGGCACAACATTATTGCAAACCTCTAGGCAATGATGTGGGGAACGAGCCCCTCAACAGGTATCTGGAAGAGATGATGGGGAACATGCAGCGGCGGGTACCAGACACTTGGCAGGAGGCTGCACAGTTGTATATAGACCTTGTACATATTGCAAGTGACCCTTAGATAAAATTGGCTAATAGTCAATTTTATCTAAGGGTCAGTACAAGAGGGGTTATCAGAAATACATGTATATAGTATATACATGTATCTCTGATAACCCCCCTTGTACTAACGACTGAGAATTATGATTGAATAACAGTAGCTGCAATTCTTCTTGCATTGAAACTTTGCTGGCACTTAGGCCACACCAATTTAACACATTGTTTCTTGGGTCACCTGCTTCCTTTGTTGTTTATTAACTATTTGATGAAAAAAATATTTTTCAACCCCAAAACGCTCCTATTTTGGCACCGTCCATTGAAGAAAGTCTTGTCTTCCTAGTTGTTACTGTTCTTTCACTTTTGAATGCAATGATTTGATTGAAAGTTCAAATTTCATTGTCTTCATCCTAACATAAAGAGGTTGGAGCCTATGTTGTTGGGACTACCAAACTTTCAGCACATTGCCCTTTTTCTTGTCAATGACCTCATAATTGCTGCTGCAGACACCTGAGCCTTTGGTCTCAAGACTCTAACAGTCAGTCAACATTGTAAGGAGGGAAGACTTTGTAAATTTGAAACATGTACAGTCAGTAATATTGTAATCATGTCTACGTGATGAAGGCTTTGTTGGTGTATTACTTCATAACATTTCTTGCCAGTCGCTCATGGTACAACTCAATTCATTGCATGTTTTGAATTCACTGCATGTGGTTTTTCTTTGCAACAAGCCTAAGTGTGGAATGATAGAAGAAAACCAGGACATGGTGTATCAGCTGATTGTACAAATGTAGGTTATTTCATGTACACTGTTCCCTTAGAACCTACTTATACCATTAATAAACTAATAACTAACACCAGCTATTATGGTATGCTACACCAAGCAAAACACCACTCCTAAGTAGCCAGCCAGGAGAAAGGACAGAAAGGAAAGGATTGTTGTGTATTAGTATGTCAATAATAGGGAATGGTGAAAACAAACCCTAGCAGTGTATTATAGTACAAAGAATTAATACTTTCATTGGCTCTTCAAAATTTAATTATGTGTACTACATAAAGTATGTCATAAGAAAACTACCACGTACTATGTTGCCTGATGGAACCAGTGTATTAATGCAGCCTGCCCGAATTATAACTGGTTAATTCAGAATAGCCAAAGCATCCTGTCTACATTGTCAAATTTGAATTATATTTTATTATTGATTTGTGTCTAGCAGAACGGCTGCACCATACATGTAAATTAGGTGTTAGTTGACCTTTTTATTTTGACAGCTGCACTAAATATGTTGGATCATACTAATGGCACTACAGAAACAATAAATGATTGCCGAAGACATGTGCTGTTTGGAGTCTTGATATTTTTATGTTCATTGCTTTTAGGAAACATGATATTTTGTTGAGGCTATGCAACATCCTAATTCCACCATGTCCACGGTGCTAATTCAAAGGAGGGGGGCAGGTTGTGTTGAAGGGGAGAATCTTAAATCATAAATCTTTTTTTCCTTCTAAGTTATACAGTAGTTTACATCAAAATAAGGCTCGAAAAGAGGTGAAACAAAATGCTTCCCCTCAAGTGCCAGAAATATTGTCTGGGAGTATGAATCTAGACGCACTGCTGTGGTTTTTCACGCCTTGGGTACTCCAAGTGCAGTTTATTTACACGATGCCAAGTTGGCCTTCTGTACCTGACCTCTAGACACAGTTCAGAACCCTGGCTAGCTCGCTTTAACAGTCTAATAAGAAAACATGACCACATAGACGTGCTGCATAACACATATACAATGACCAATATTGAACCTTTAATATTCATGATAAGCTCAAATCAGCCTACAGGCCACTTTTCCTTGATCAAACACGCCAGGCTCAAAGTGTCATGGATATCAATTTACTATGGCTGACTGGTACCGGTGTGACGAGCCTGGGTGCATGTGTGGAGATTATCTTGGGGTGGCTGGAATCTCTTCAGGGCTGAAGGAGCTCTCCACCCCTCAATTATAGCTCCCCATAGGAGTTTTGCCAGGACTTTTCTATCGCCAACCTAAGATAAAAGTTTAAAAAAGTATACTAATCATTAATGCCAATCGGTCCTAAATTCACACGAAGAAAGCAGCAAAGTTTTTCCAAAAACCCAACGCCCCCCTCCCCAATGAGAGAACAGATGATGACCGTTTACCAATAAGTTTTACAGCAAAACATCACGTTATGATAATTTTCCAACGATCTGGAGCTCATAATTATACGGAACAAGTTGAATTTGGAGTGTGATAATGCAATTCTATGAGATATATTGAATAACTTACGATTCATCATGAGTCGGTATCTATATGCCGCCATTACACGTCCGCCCGTCACACGACCTTTGACCTGGGGACGGTGCGTTGTCGGGGAGGGTACATTATATGCCCACAAAAAAAAAGAAGAAAATTTTTTTGCAAAACAAAAAAAAGTGCGAAAAATTTTCACGCAGGAAAAAAAAGTTGAAAATAGATCCAGATATAAAAAAAAACGTCGTGTTCCTGTGGGCCACCGTACAAACTTAACCAGGTTTATTCTAAGCAGGGGTGGGTTTTGGTCTGTTACAGTGGATATGTTTCTGTTACTACTATTGCATATAGAAAAATCGTGGAACACAGCGGTTTTTAGAATTGCCTCATTAATTATGCAAATTAGAATCTGATTTGCATAATCATCGTCCAATCATACAAAGAATCACGTAAGCTATCTACATTCCAAAAATCATGACCACCCATCAAGCCCATGTTGAGTTATAGAATTTTCTCATTAATTATGCAAATGATGTCTTCATTTGCATAATTGATATCTATGAATGTTTCTCTCTTCCTCAGCTACATATATCACATGTTTGAGAGTCCTATCATGGAATTTGGCAGATGTAGAAACTTTCCTCATTAATTATGCAAATTAGATGCTGGTTTGCATAATAAGTATCTAATCATGTACATCGTCACTCAAGCTATCTACTTACCAAAAATCATGACTATCCATCAAACCCTTCTTGAGTCATTCCCTTTCAAAGTCTGAAGCTAAACCTACTCCTGCAGTTCCAAAAAAGCCGCTAGGGGGCCAAAACCTATACCACTTATTCTCTGCCCAAAGAGCTACCTACCACTCAAAAATCAGTTCCAAAGCATGTCCAGAACACGAGATATCAAAACAGGAAGTTCCGCTGGAGTACCATAACAAGCCGCTAGGGGACCCAAAATCTAATCATTTCCAGGTCTCATCAAGACCTACCCACCTACCAAATATCAAGACAATCCATCCAAGCCTTGTCGAGTTATGCTGGTCAGTTACACAACGCTACCCTATGCATAACCTTCTTGGCGAAGGTAATGATCCCATAAAAATCCCACTTCCCACAAAACGTGAAGATGTGAAAATATAAAAATGTGAATACTTGACAGACATGCAGCTGCCGCTGTCTCATGGGTCGAAATGCTAATTGCCATGCTTTCATTGGTTGAATTGCTAATTGTGATGAACAGTACCACGTAGTCAGGATCAGTCTTTTGTGCAAGAGTGTTGTTGAGGGGTGAAGGAAAGCATAAACTGTTGCTACATTACAAACTTCTGGCTTTCGGTATTTCCAGCTCTGAAACTCCTGAGCGACCCTCAGAACCTGCCTGCGAACCTCTGCTGTGCTCATGGGAAGGACCGAACAGGCATTGTGGTCACCATGGTGATGGGATGTCTGGGCATGTCTAGGGAGGAGATCATTGAAGAGTATGCAAGAAGTGAGGTAGGTATTCCTGTCATAGTGCTGTAAATGAAGAAATGTTTGCGGTGGTTTTATGTTCGCGGTTTTCGCGGTGACCATATCTCTGCAAACTTAAAGCCACTGCGAACAATTTTTGTACAATAATGTAGCAGTATGTGATTATAGCACTGCTGCGAACTTAAGACCACCACAAACGCTCCATTTTTCCCTTAGCACGAAAAAAAAACCCACACGAACTTAAGTGCATTTACAGTATTTGACTTAACAATCTGAAACAGTACTAGTGTTTTTTGACATGGCAGAATTACTCTTTTGCAACCTCTGTATCATTTGCAACTCTAGTAGAAGTAGTGCCCTGTTATGTCAAATTTCCATACCAGCCCCCCCTCAAAAAAAAGTGTATATCAAGATATAAACACAAATTGTGCTCATGATTATCTTTTTTTCATGTTTTGTGTGTTTTGTTGTCTTCTATATCACACTTTTTGATCCAACAAACTGCTGGTTTTGAAATATGTGACCATAGCATTTAAGTTAATGTGTGGTGTGAGTGTGATGTGAGTATGGAAGCAAGCATAGACAAAAAAGGAAAACAGACAGTACACTAAGAATTAATGTTTTCATAATTGTACCTGACTTCGGTTGGGGAAGGTCGTATTGAGGTCACCTGCTGGCGCCGAATGGCAGCTGCCCAGACCATTGCGACAGTTCCACAAAGTGTAAGTGTGGAGCAAATATGTATCTGTTCTGTATTATATGATTGTAAACCATGCAGCAATTCAGCACTGGCTGCCATTGCACGGGTAATTTCTGACCAATAATGATCTTTTCTGCTTATCACTACCCTCCAGGCTGGCTTGTCTCCAATCATTGATCGTGTGCAGACAGAGGTGTGTGATCGTTTTCACATGGACATAAGCTTCATCACTGCCAAGAAGGACACTATGAGGGGACTACTGGAGTACATAGACAAACTGTAAGTGTCTCACATGCCTAGATAGTAGTAGTAGTAGTAGTAGTAGTAGTAGTAGTAGTAGTAGTAGTACGTGCACTGGCCAGCACTGGCCCCTTGCTATGGGTTATACCGCCCTTTTTACGGGGTGACATACCCATTCGTTGGCTGTATACAAGACGATGATGCGCCAGTTCTCCCGTCCGGGTGAACGATGTAAACCACCGTATGGCTGATACGAGATGGAGGTTCGCCAGGCCTCCATCCGGGTGATTTGTAGTGAATCACCAACTCCAGATAGAAGGATTTGGACCATCTTACACCGGGGCATGCACCTACTCTTAGTCAACTCTTGGTCAGCGCGCGGAAAAGTGAAAGTTTAAGCTGTCAATAGGATATTTCGGCCGCGTTTTTTAATAGTAAAATTTTGTTACGGCTGCCAACTCGAGGCGGTGCAGGATCACAACAGACTATTCATAATATGCAAATTTGATGTAAACCGTTTTCAGCGCGGGTGCAAGTTTGCATCGCTGACACAAAATGTTTTGATTCGGACTATATCCAAAACGGTTCGAACCGTTTTATTATTTGAATCATGAATGGGGCCTTAAACTACCTTTCAAGGCATGCTGATATTGAATTGATTCTCAGTTTTTGTTGTTTCAGGTATGGGTCCATACCTGATTACCTGGAGTCTATCGGCTTTAGCAGGGCCAATCAGGAGCAGCTCAAGAGGAACCTGCAAGCCTAATGTTCCACTGCATCCAACCAATGGCAGAATGTGATCCACAATGCCTTATGAAGTTTGGGTGCTAGGAAAGTTAGGCCACGCCATTTTTTTTGTTGCTTCTCAGAATAGCCTGTCCTGTTTTTCCCATTTTGAAAAAAAAGGGTCGCTATTCCCATTCACAAATTTTAACTCCCAATTTTACTATCTGTTCAGCTGTAAAACTTAATAGCCACCAAAATAGATTATAAAGGCCTGAACATACTTAAAAAGTGTGGTCACATTGATCATAAGTTTTTATTTTTCATTTGTCAAAACTATTTCTCAATATCAATCCATGGCAATGGGTAATTTTGTTATTGAAATTATAGTTACTAGATCAAAGAAAGGGGTGCATTGCCTAAAATGAGCCATACAAAGCTGAAACTTGAATGATATCTTATTTTTTATGTTACTGTAGTTCTTGTTTCTTTCACTGTAACTTTAAGTTCACTGTTTTCACTGTCACCACTGGACCGTGAACTTATCATCACAGTGAAAAACCTATTTACGATTCCTTCACACATCCTTTCTGCAAGTCACTTGCTACCACCGTGAAGTTAAAGTTCAGTGAAAATGTCAATTTTTCTTACACCGTGAAATTTTGCTACCATGAACTTAAAGTGAATTACAGTATGTAAACCCTTATCTTCACCCCAGACTATTTCCCAAAATTAAAAAAAATTTTTTTTTTGCCCTGTTGCCCCGATCCAATTTTTTTCTGAAAAAATTTGAGAAGCAACAAATGAAATTGGTGTGGCCTAATGGTCATACTGGTCACGAGAGCATAACAATTTTTCTAACGGCTACAGATCACGTCATTGTTGTATGCTGGAGTATTTTGAGGAAATTTACTTTACTTTCAATGCACGTCAATTTTCATTTGCCAACAAAATTTAAAACAATATCTATCATAATATTATGTGAGACCAAAATTTGTGAAAATGCACAGTGTACTGCTGGAACAGTATGTAACTTAAATAAGTAATTTAAGTGTTAAAGGCAACCAAAGCAATATTAGGGCCCGGAAATTGGATTTTGAAAGTCAACTTATCTAGCCATTTCTATACATGATTAGTTCAAACAACACTATCACAATGTATAGCGATGTCCATGATGCAAAAATAGGACTTCGTTGTAATGTGAGAACTCGTCGCCGGGGTTTTTGTAGACTCGCGAAACTAAGGGGATCAGTGTATGACTCGTTTTTGCGCGGTCTTAAAATGCTCAAAGTGTGAAGTTATTATGCGCAAATGTGCTAAACAGTGTTAGTAAATGTAACTACCATTGATAAAGATTTCAGCATTTTCTTTATTTTCATTTTTCGGGGCCCTAATATTGCTTTGGTTTCCTTTGAAAGTACAAAGTAGTTGAAATCAGATAGTTGAACTACGTTACAAATCTTACGATCTGACAGTGTGTTCTGTATTTTCAGACTAGCTATCAGATCCAGGTATCTTATCTCTGCATGAACCATGGCATTGTCCACTAATTAGCCTTAAGGTAGGTAAAGCAGTATTGAGGTGAAGCATAATGCTTTTAGAAGTAGCTAGTGGTAGTGCAATGCGGCTTCGCCACAGCTTGCTTTCACCCCTACTCTTCTTGATAAGTGTGTTGGGTTCTTTTACGTGCAGAGGTTTGACGCTTGAGGCTAAATAAATGCTCAAAGCTCCCTCATACACGGGGCCACCGGCTTTACGCCACAATCCGAAATGACGAATGCAATCTCTTACAACATGTCCGAGCTCGAGTCGACCCTTAGGATCGAACGCGGGCCCTAGTATCCACGGATTTTGATCCAGATGGCAAAGCAGCGGGGTTGCGTTACCGCTTGCACCACGGGGACATAGCCTTAAGGTATCCTAATGTGAAAAAAAACATTTTATTAGGACGAATATCATTGAATCAACATGCTTTTTGATTGATAGCACATGTCTCTATGCTCAAAAGTAGCAAATACATGTATTATAAACTTCAGCAAAAAATATCAGTAATTTTATAACGCTAAAAAGCCTCTACAATAGAAATATATTGTAGTGTTATTTACCTCTTAAACCTAAGAGCCAACAGAGTTACTGTAAATCATTTTAATATAGCGGTAGGAAAATATAGCGGTTGGGAGTAGGTCACGGTATTAATTTTAACGGTGGGAACAAACATTACTGTCTCGAATATTAGTGATCAAATATTTGCGATGAATGATGAAATTTGAAAGTGACCATTGAATTAGCTAAGATTAAGTTACAGTTAACAAATCAAGAATTACAGTATTCCTATTAGAAATTGTGAACAATACATCATCCAATTGCTCAATCTGCACTATAGATAAGTAAGAATTTCGAATAAAAGGTAAGCAAAAGCTTCTAATAGAATATATAACTCATTGTAAGGAATATCATTCTATGTCAATATAGAAATGACTTTTCTCAGGAATGTATAATTCTAATTGTTGCCTTTTATGACAGCAATGGTGTACCTTAGATTAACTTTTCACATTTTTATGCAAGGATGCAAAACAAATCAATTGAAAGGCAAATCTTGTTTGTTTGTTTGTTTGTTTGCAACAAACCCAGGAATTACACAGTAAACAGACTTGTAGTACATGTACATGTGCATGCAAAACCTCTCCATTTGTCCCCCCCCCCCATTATGAATGGGTAATGTCATTAACTGTATTTCACTATATTTCATAGAAATAGTGTTTTGAAACAATATGATTAATATTACCTATATGAGGTGTATGACGTACATTGAAATATGTATACTTTACAATGTAAATTATTGAAAAAAGAATGCAGCCATATAGATAGACAAAAGTCAATTTTGAAAATAAAGGAAGAGTCCAATATGAATATAATATGCAAATTTCTCGTAAAAATACTGTATCAAAATATCCTAATAAAAACAGAAAAGCATACTAGTATACTATAGGAGATGTGGTGATTTAATTCCCTATGTGTGCTGAAAAGCAACCAGGAATAGTATTCATTTTCATGAATAGTTTACAACTTTATGGAACTCCCCTTTGAAGTTTGATTTATGCTGATATGACTGAGTTATTCTATATGTTTGTCAAATGATTTATATTCTATATTAATTTGATCATACATGTAATGTAAGTTTGTTTGTACTTTGTCATTTCCATCGGAATTTATTTTTATTACCAATTGTTCAATATTGTGACACCATGATTATTATATTATATATGCATATAATAACAGATTTTCTCCTCCTTAGTAGGAGGTTTATTAGGGTGCCCCTGTCTATTCTATATACAAAAGTAGTCCATTCGTCCACACCTTTTCAAAACAGTGTCCTATTTACTGCAGTCCCAAGGGTACGAATCGCTATTTTACGACATTATATAGGAGACTGGTATCTATAATAACTATTATGATTGACACAATAAAGTGGGGTGTTTCATTACTGTTCCCATATTGCTACCGAATGAATTATTAAGATATTTTGGAAACATTAAACTTACTAATGGATGAGCTTGAATGGTTTTTATTCTCACATCGATGACACGTCAATGGATACAGTAAATCTATTATCAATAATACATGATAAATTTTGCCCGACATGCGGCTCTTACTTTCCCTCCCTCTGGGGATTACTTGACTGTCCTTTAACTACCGTGATCAAATAGAAATGTAAGATTTTAGGAGTATCCCCGGAACAATGTACTGTCACTAATAGAGATCTTTAAAGGCACCCAGATCATTTTATGAGGCTTGAAAACTGGAAATATTTTAGTTGCTGTAATCATGAAATTGACATTTAATGCCACTGTTAACCACATTTGCGTGCGGATTTCTTATCAAAAGTGCTCAAATGTGGCACAAAAATAAGCTACATGGTGATCTTTTAGTTTCACGGGCCTAGTGTAAATAGACCGATACCATAGCCCCGCCCACCTCCGTCAAAACGTAGAGATGCAAAATTAAAACATAAAAACGCAAATATTTGACGGACACGCAGTCACTCTCTCATTGGTCGAACCGCTGTGATGGACAGTCAGGATCAGTCTATTAGGGCTTTGATTTTCTATCAGTTCTCACCACACAATGACATCGTATCTTTGCTCCTTAATGTCGATATGTAATGGTATAGTTTTATGGAAACTTACTCTGTGTAGGAATGACTAGAAATTGGAGTTTTTTTATTCAAGTTTCTAGCCTCACAAAATGCTCTGGAGATGCCTTCAAAAACACATAAACAAAGGACAGTTGAAATAATCTCCAAGCAGATGTTGGGGTGGTTTTCTGACTGCTAGCCTCTATAACAGCTTCATACTCGGCTGCCAAAGGAACCAGGCTGACAGAAAACGTTACTATATTCACCATCAATCATGCATGACTGTTCGTTAATTACTTTATCTCCTATGAATTCTGCAACATCAACAGCCAACTGTTCAAGTAGCTGACCTCCCGTGACCTTTTTGGTGACCTATCCTTGCGTTTTGACTCAAAAGGCTCTCCGAGTGTTATATTTGTTCTGTTTGGTCATAAATCGATATCGTAAGCAATTAGTATCAATCATTAACTTGGTACGTGTAACTAGCTTAGCTTGGTAGTCACTGGTTTTCCTTCTGCCCACAATAGTGCAAAAAAGGCTTATTATCCTGCCATTAGTGAAAGAATGATCCTCCCAACAGTACAAAAAACTTCTTATTGAAACGAACACTTTAACAATAGTATCATAGGCGGTAGGCCACTGAGTTTTTGTTGAAATCGGTATTACCGTGCCATATATACAAACTCGATCCGCTAAGTAACAAACGAACGGACCCGAAAGATTTCGGTGAATCGTAGACTAACGCACTGACTGTGTACTCGGCCTTCTCCTGAAAGATTACTTACTCTAACACACACTGTGTACTCGATCCACTGAAATGATTCCTGAGAATCGGTCCACTGAAAGATTTCCCAGAATCGCACACTAATGTGTACTCGGGCCACTGAAATAATTCCCGAGAATCGTACACTAACGTGTACATGTACTCGGTCCACTGAAAGATTTCCCAGAATCGCACACTAACGTGTACTCGGTCCACTGAAAGATTCCCGAGAATGTTACAACCACAACGCCCGATCCGCCGTCTATTCTAAAGAACCATACGAACGGATGCCGAAGTCACCCGAAAATTGCCGAGAGCCGAATGCTTTGATCAGTGTTAAGAACAATAATATTTTTATGAAGTTAGTGATGTGTTAGCCCCCGGGCCATGGCGGTTTTGTCGGTTCGAACAGCGGGTTCGCGAACGCGTTCGCGCAAACTGCGAAACCTGTTCTACTCCCGTCGGCCTTTGCGCAAACTTTCCCTCTGACAAGAACGACGCAGCGGACCAAGTTCCCAGTGCGTGTTGAGTGCACAAAGCAACAGTGATTTCAACAAAAAACTCGATGGCCTATCGCCCATGATAGTATCGGGTTTTAACTTAATCTCCAAGCAGACGTTGGGGTGAAAGGTCGTTCCTGGGATCCATTCTCTGACAGGTACGGAATGTAGAGCATGTCAGCAGAAATCTTCTTCCGGGGTCTCATAATCATATTTAGACTTGTCATATTCCATCTACAGCTAGTACAGGCAAAGGACGACCCCACTGTACATGTCGAAGAATAGTCTCACACTTTCACTTCACGAGGAACGCAACCGGACGAGAAGAAGTACGTATGTATAATGCCTGATCAGACCAAGGAGGTTACATACAGGTGTATTTAACATCCTTGATCAGACCTTGTACCAATAACATTATCGTCTTGAGTTTTCTATTTTTGTCGATATTCTATGTGTAGTCGCCAATTGGCACACAGAGAACCCGGCATGATCTTGCCTGTTTTTTTGTTATAATAATAATTTTATTTGCAAGTTCTTGCCCTAAGGCTAATTGCAACATGAAACAATACATAGCAAGGGTATACTGTACAGATAGTTGGAGTTAACCATGTTGACAACTAGAACACATGGCTATTCTAAGAACTACTACGGAATACAATCTACGCTTTTTGGGTTTGCACTCAGACTTGGAGACGGGACAACTTCAATGCGTGTTTTCCCAGTGTGTGTACCAATCGGTTCTGTTGGTCGCCATGTTGGATAAACAGATTACGTGTACGCACAAAAGAAACTGGAGCGACAGCCGCGACACTGTAACAGACAACTCGGGCGACTTGTAAACAGAATTTCAGGTGAGCTATCAAACAATCAACAGTCTGCAGCTGTGCTATGTTCTTTATTGTGATTCGTTTGTCTTTCTAGCACGTCGCCTGGAAACCGACACTTTTTTTGGAGCCCAGCAGAAGACCGAGGTCTGGAAATGTGGTGACAGTCTGACTTTGAGTCACGTTTCAGGTTAGCATGTAACGTTATGTTTCTGAACCCTGCCCTTACGTGCTATGCTTTCATGTATTCAACATATAAACTGGATGTTTTGACCCTATCTGTGCGCAGTTTTCTATTTCTGTCCAGTTATGCCAACTGATCATATGACAGCTGTTCGAAGTCCATGAAAAGGGACCTTGTGGCAGATTTTTGTCTCCTTTGTAAGCTTATTAGGGTGCCCCTGTCCATTCTATATATAAAAGTAGTCCATTCGTCCACACCTTTTCAAAACAGTGTCCTATTTACTGCAGTCCCAAGAGTACGAGTCGCTATTTTACGACATTATATAGGAGACTGGTATCTAACTTTAGTTCTGTACATGCACCTGTTTACTGTAAATAACGTAATCAGACCCCTCCCACAATGCATCATGCTGAAACCCATCGATCCCCGGCCGGCCCAAAACAAATAGCAGTGTGTAAGGATGAGCGACCGACTCTTATCATGGTTAAAGGCACCCAGAGCATTTTATGAGGCTTGAAAACTGGAAATATTCTAGTTGCTGTAATCTGTATGAAATTGACATTTAATGCCACTTTTAACCACATTTGCATGCGGATTTCTTATCAAAAGTGATCTAAAGCGGCACAAAAATCAGCTACATGGTGATCCTTTAGTTTCACGCGCCTAGTGTAAATAAACAGATACCATAGCCCCGCCCACCTCCGTCAAAACGTAGAAATGTAAAATTAAACCATAAAAATGCAAATATATGACGGACATGCAGTCACTCTCTCATTGGTCGAACCGCTAATTGTGATGGACAGTCAGGATCAGTCTCTTAGGCCTTGGATTTTCTATCAGTTCTCACCACACAACGACATCGTATCTTTGCTCCTTTAATGTCGACATGCAATGGTATAGTGTTATTGAAACTTACTCTGTGTAGGAATGACTAGAAATTTGAGTTTTTTTTATTCAAGTTTCAAGCCTCATAGAATGCTCTGGATGCCTTTAAACCTCCTTGTTCTTACCAAGAGTTAATACGAAGATTTTGAATTCCTATATCTCACAATTTAGATCTTACCTCTAATGCGAAATAGATGACGGACACTGAAAAATACCCAGGGCATTCTTTCTGATATCATGACACTTCAAAATCTAAACGGTATTGCTCAGCTTTGATATGAGAAGAAACGCCCCAGAACTGGTCTATGGAAATCACATTCCCCGGTTCACCGATGTCTTTTTCTGCAGAACTTTGCACGTTTATGTATAAGAAATGATAATGACAATGATACTGTTATTATTATCTTTGAAATTTCTGTAAATTATTTTTATCTACACAGTAGCTGATTTCTGTTTCCACCTTTACGTATTGTTTTGGATCCGTGGCTTATGGTTATTTTCCTGTACTTTGTTTTTCTCTTGTTTTGTATTAGGTGTTTTTCACTTTGTGAAATGCAATAAAAAATGAGAAAAAATGATAATGACATTGAGACTACATTCATTTTGATAAGAAGGCTTTATCAAGTTTCATCCCTTCATAATGCTGTCTCCTTCTTGAATAATAAAAGAACCAAATCGGCTGCAGCAAAATGCCGTGCGAGTATGATTGTACATTCCATTTACTCTCAATGTCTTTCTTTCATTGGCCGTTGACTCGTCTACAGGTGATTTTTATCAATGTACTAAAATCAGGTAGAACCTTTCACTGATTTTAACGTGTGTTTTTTTGTTTTCTTAGGAACATTTTGGTGCCTTCACTTCAGGAGAAATGTCTGAAGATGTACCGCGGAAGATGAACGCTACGAAAAAAACATTTGCACGGTCAAACGTCGAATAGAGTATATACAGATGAACACTACAAGAATCGACAACCTCGGTGACATCATATATGATGAGAAGGGGCTAAAACACACAAATATCACCACCGTTGTTGTGACAATGCCGTCTTTAATCGTATAAAGACGTTTTTTAAACCGTTTACAGGGGAGGTCACTATGTCGCGCCTTGTGTACAAGGGGTTGAATGTAAAACCTTACATTTTAGTGTTTTGTGTGATTTTACCTGCCCTGTGCCACAAAATGTACTTCTCAATTTATTACAACCAGTACCTTCACATGAGAGGGGAGGATCCGGCCACTTATTCAACGAGAGTCAACGAGGAGCGAAGGAGAGAGGCCGAAACGTTTCTCACCTCAAAAACTAGCGTTACATCTCCACAACACGTCACCCTGGAAACACGGTCCAACGTCAGATTAGCAGTTGGGTTTGTCACTGTGAACAGGGAGTCTAAGATACAAGACGGCAGCGTGTACAATCCAGGATACCTCCTTCAAACAGTAGCTGCGATACTACGAGAAAGGCCATCATTCTCGACTCGTGTTCTCATTTGCAACGTTGACTCCAACCCCCTCTCAAATTCTGACGCGGTCTTTTTGTCCTCCATTGTGCCTGTACTATCAAAATACCAACAGACCGATGTACCGGTAAAGGCAATGACGTTGTCAGAAAAACTTAAGAAAGAGAAGGATGATTATGTTTACTGTTTAAACCAAACACTCGCTCTCGACCCAGAGTATAGTCTCATCATAGAAGACGATGCTCTAGGAACAGATGGAACATTGGATATCATTGACCACATCATACGGACCAAGCTCGAAAAGAAATACCACGGTTTTGAACTGAAAGAAAACAACTACACAAAATCGATCATCAAGCTTTTCTCTCCCCGGTATATTCAGCGTGATTTTTTCACTACTAAACCAAAACGAATCATTATCAATGTACTTGAACTTATAGGTATTGGTATTGTGGGAGCAACAACTATTAGTTTTATACATTTCCTACTTGTCCAAAAATGGAGAAATGCCTACGTATTCCATAAAATGTTCTTTGTTGCGAATTTTATCTGTTGTATTCTAGCGGCTCTTGCAATCTCGCGACCACATCGCATGGAGTTCAGAAGAATATCAAAACAATTGTATATCATGATTGATGCCAACGACTGTTGCACGCCAGCAGTTTTGTACCCCAGGGGCGCTGCTATGGAGTTCATGTCGTACATGCAGACCGACAGGAAACATGGCCGGAGGCCATTGGACGATGTTATGGACGATTTTGTGAGAGAACGCGATTACAGACAGTTTGCAGTGGAGCCTAATCTATTTTCTCACATAGGACAACATTCCACTCTTCACACTGATTCAAAACTTAAATTTCTTCAAAACTTTGTATAGGGTATAGATAGTGTTCAACCTGCCTATATCCTACCCGTATTCCTTATCTGCCTGCCACTGGTCGGTGGTAAACAGTGCCTTTGTCAGCACTTCAGATCACCAAAGACGTGATCATTCACTTCTTAATGGAATGTCCAACATATAAAGATGAAAAAGTGAAGTTAATGCAAAACAAATGTAACAATACCTCAGTCGAAAACAGAGACGTTTCGTGTACTTATGTCCTGAAACAATATCTGTATATCTAGGCCAATATATCTATACATCTCTGCAAAAAAAGAATCCGTGAAATAGCGATTTAGTTTTATAAGACATTCATCTCCTCATCATGTAATTGTATAATTGACATATACGACTCCGTATTGTACCTCCTGTCGATATTATCTACCTCTGACAATATTATATAGATAGTGCCTTCATGTAGTTTGAAATGGAGCATTGTGCAGCCTAGAACCTAACCATTGTATAGCATAGAACCTCCCTGTAGCTTTTAAGTAGCCAGTAGTATTTTATTTTTTCCTTACATGGTACCTGTTACAATCGTTGTGCAATAAACTTTGACTTGACTTGATCAACTTCAAAGGACTAATTATTCTTTAATTGCTGACTTCTGTTGCGTGAGAAAGAATTAGACAGGCATCATCACTAAACGGGATTGGTATCACAGGTCGTAAAAGTGTGACTATGTACCTCAATGACGCAAGCTAGGACGGTAGTGCGTCATTTGTGACTGGCGATGATTTAAGATTTATTACAGGACAGACACAAACGTGAGGTCATTCTAAACATGACAATAGAAGGGTGTGTTGGGTTTGAGTCTGTACGTAACAAGTTATCCTAGATCGCCCGTGGGAAGGAAAAACTTGATAAGTTGATGACCATTATTAAAGGATGGTTTACTGAACGATTTATTACCGGGTGATAACAGGGTAGAAGAATAACACAGCAGCTTTAATCACTACCAAGATAATTACACTGCGAAGAGAGCTAGTGATCTGGCACTTAAATGATTCTCATGGCCTGAGCCACCCAAATGAAATCGGTCCACAGGAAGTGCGAAATGGAACGAACTAAGACAACAAACCTGGCCATAGTAGTTTTTTTTGTCAATCCCTTGGATTTTCCCCATTGACATAAGCATTAAGAATTAGTCTATAGCGGTCAGGAAGAATTTTAAATACAGAAGTATTTTGTTTTAGTTCGTTCCATTTCGCTCCATTTTGTTCCATTTCGCATTTCTGGGGACCCAATGAAATACCTCTGAATTTTCCAGTGGAAAAGGAGACGCATACTAGTCCAGCGTTCTCATGATAGGATTAAGGTTGTTCAATCGTTGATAGGATGCTGAATATTGTAAAGTCATAGCAAAAGAATAAATTTATTTGTCAGTCGATTGTCATTGGTCCTTCACGTTGAGTGGATCTTATTTTCTTGGCTTTTTCAGTCTGACAAAAGTTTATGTTGCTATCTAAAAAAAGTCTAGAAATAGACGATCTTCTGTAGATTTAACCAGACTATGCCAGCTGACCGTAGTTGCCCGTGAAATATCACCTGTTAGACAATAACATTTCGTGTATGGTCTGAATACGAAAATACACATTTGTCCACATTTCACACATCAAACGGTCTTTTCTATTTACAACACCAATTCAACTTTTAAAATGTGAAAAAAAACTATGAAGCTTGTGCATTATTAACTATCAGGATTACATTTCTGGCATGTGTGTACCATTTATCATGTGAACAATACTAGATATCGTTTCCTAGTACGATTGACGCCAACGTATCTGTTTTACCAGTACTATCATTTAAAGAGAATTCAGACTCTACAACTGGATAAGAATTCGGAGATTTATTTCCGGACGTTTCGAGTGACATCCATCGATCAGTCTTCTTCAGCGTCACTAAAATGAACTTAGTCTAGCAGAAGTAACCGGTACTTATTACGAAATAAATCTCCGAATTCTTATCCAGTTGTAGAGTCTGAATTCTCTTTATATATTGTTTACCTGGATGTCTAACCTTCACAAACGTAGTACTATTATTGTTTGTCTTGATTAGAGTCAAAATTCACTGCACAAAAGGCACAGAATTGACAGAAATAAAATTTAGTATTATCGCTACGTCAGACTATATTAGACAAAGCTAGTGCAAGGAATGAATGAATGAATGAATATTTTATTTTCGTGTCCTGCGACTCAATAAAGTCGCCCCTCCCATACGGACCTATAGGACACCAATTGAACACATAAACTTGACATAGGAGTGTGGGTAGTACATGTGTTGTATTTTTACAGAGCTCCCGCCATCAGAACTTGTAGAGTCATGCTGATGGTGGCGAGTAGTCCCGCGGTATAACCCAGGGTGCGCAAGGGCTGCACAGCCGCCAGGTAGGACACGGTGTGGAAACACCTGGCCGCCGTGAAGACACGGAAGTGCCACAGGGCCACCCCGGGGGACGGGCCGGTCAGCACGTACAGTAGACCAACCTGGGAGAGGGGGGGACATCAAGGAAACGTTAGCATGCACTGTTCTCTGTTTATTATGTCATGTACGAATGAGCACATAATGGACAAAGTATGTAGTCATGTTTCAAAAAGAGAGAAGAAACTATTACATGTATTAGATGATCAATATCGGTTTAGCAATAGTCCACCGTTTGTTTTAATTTTTAGTTCACTATATTAGAATGTAGAATTGTATAAATTCTTTTTACGTATTTTGCTTCTTATAGACCATGTGTGGTCATCTGTGTATTTAGCCCATCTGGACAGGAACATACAATAAAGGCTATTATTATTATTATACTGATGTGGAACATCTATTTAGCAGCAGCAGTAACAACAATGACAATGAATTTTGTGATCAGCAACCGACAGCCCATTACGAGCGTGCAAGGACCGACTTTTGTCTCACCGTCCAAACGTCGCCCAACTACTAATAGGGTGAGGTACTATTTCGCAAAAGTGCAGTTTTTGCTAAAATACGCACCTAGAAATATGGAGGCGGTCTAACTGAACATGAAAATGTAATTTTTTCAACATTAACTCCCCTGTACATACCCCCTGAAGTTTGTACCATGACTGTGACTAAACTAGTATAAAGGTATGCTAGCAAACATGATTAATGCCTTAGAGTATAAGTGCTTTGAGGTATCTTAACCCCAAATCTATTCTCCACGCAGATATAGACTATTCCCAAATCACCCCCATTGCAAAAATGGACTAGTCCCATTAGAACATATACAAGCTTCAAGGGGTATGTACAGACTCCAATATGATTGCCCAAATTTTGTGATTTCTGTGGTTAGACAGACCATATCCATATTTTGAAATGCGTATTTTACAAAGTTGGAATTAATACCCCAGTTTATTGTAATATAATAGCAAGTCTGCATGAGTAGCTTTCTTGGTGTAATCATGTGACTAAATGACGTCATTGATATGGATCTTGTTTTTTTTCTAGATTCTAAAGACCGGAACAAAGTATGAATAATTTAGAGTAAAAATCGGTTTATAGGCAAAACGTACCCCAGGAATGACAAAATAGTAAGTTTCCCGTCGATATTTTGCCTCTATAGGAAGTCATGAGTCTTTTAAGTCCGATTTGTGGAGTATTTTTTGTGTAAAAAGATGCATTGTTTACTTTCTAAAATCAGGCATTTATTCAGGCTAACTACCTATGTGTCTTGTGTAATACATTACTAGCCCTGTGCACAGACATTTCTTCATTTCCGAAATTTCTTTCTTGTACCAAAACGCGTCCAGCACTTTTATTTATTTATTTATTGGCTCAGCATGTACATGCCAGGGTTGCTCAACTAGCCAGAGGCTATTACTAAGGCCCCATGTGCGGCCGTAGGACTGTAGGTTTTGAACCACTCACACCGGGAAGGACCCCTACTCTTTTCGATAAGTGCGGTAGGTTCTTTCACGTGCTCGAGGTGTCGCTCTCCTCAAACACGGGACCTCCATTTAAGTAACGTCCTATCCTAGGGACGTCCCCAACCGAAGCTAGGTACCCATTTAAACCTGAGTGAAGTGAGGAAAGTCGTGTCCAGCACTTACGGCCAGGAAGGCGGGGATGTTCTCCAGATCGTTGCGGTGAAGCCTGCGCACGCGCTCTACGTCAGGGTTGTCAAGTCGTGCCACAGCCCCCTTGTTGCCTTTGACGTCTTCTGGGTTTGCGAAAACCTGCGTGGTCGAACAGTGTGAGAATCAGACACACATGGCTGGTTAGAAGATTAGAGGACAAATCTAAGATGCTAATCTTCTTCTTCTTCGATACTGCTCAGCCCGCCTTTCGGCGGATCATTAGCAGCTGCGCCAAATGTTAGTAACAGGTGCAAACAGAGGGTAGAAAGGGGGGTTGACAAGGACATGTGCAAGAAAGAAACTTTTAGTGTTGTTAGTAATTATATATTTACTTAATTATATCTTGTGTTGGATATTATCCTCTCTTGAATTACAATCATGTCATATAACAAATCGTCACTTTACAAATTACAACCAACCTAACACTGCACGAAATCAGGTATTTAAGCATGCTTAATGACATTCGTAAATGAAGCTAAAACATTGGAACAAGATTAAGTAACCTTTAAGCCGCATTTAAGACGTATTAAATGCAACAACTGTAGGTCCGTCTTTACACTATCTATACGAACAGCGTAAAGTCAACTTAAAAATGTATATATGTTTACGTAATCTTTAATGTTGCTTAAGGATGCATTCAATCTAATGTTCCCCTACATGCTTCCAGCATATCTTTACATCATCTTTACGAACAGCGTAACGTCAACTTAAAAATGTAGATAGCTTTACTTAATCTTTAATGTCGCTTAAGTATGCATCAAATATAATGTTCCGTGGTATGCGCAAAGCAAACATGCCAACTGATTTGAAAATGCGGCGGTGTCGTTTTGGCAAATGTGAACAACAATTCAGTCAGCAAATGTAACACACCACAGTTTCATAAACCTCAGTATACTACGGGTTATTTCTCAAGGTCTTTCTGGGATAAACATTTGACACAAAACATGTTTGTTGTTACAAGGCCAACGGGCGTGGTAATAAGCAATGGCGGAACTGCCTCTGGCTACACAAGTACCGACTAAAGGAATGTACACTGCAAGCGTGCCTGTCAGTTCTGGTCACGGCCGATCGAACTAAACACTTGTTTACTCTCAACACTGCCTGTATACAAATGATGGCAGTACTGTATCACCAGAGAACATCGACGACCATTTGTTAGTGAACCGATTTTGCAGCAGTGACACAAAAACACGGATGCCCCCCTCCCCCAGTGCCCATGCAAGTTTGTAGCTAGAGGTCAGATGTCTCCACATATGGTTGTTTTATGTTCGCGGTTGTCGCGGCGACCGTTTCACCGCGAACGTAAAATCACCGCGAACATTTTTGTCCAATACTGTAGCAGTATGTGACTTAAGCGCTGCCGCGAACTGAAAACCACCGCGAACACTCCATTTTCGCCTTAATACGCGAAATAAAAACCACGCGAACTTAAATGCATTTACAGTAATCTACAAACATCTGCAAGATAGACTGAAGAAAACTGTACGACTGAAGACAATCAAGGTACCGTACCCCCACGCGGAAGCGTGTGTAGGTTGTGTATCCCGCCAGGACAAACATCTTCAGGAGGACAAGGCTGGAGTAAGCCGCGTAAGCCGCGAACACCGGGTTTTCAAACGACAAGCCTGTGTACGCCATGATGAAACCCTGACTTCCTACTTCAGGTGCCAAACAACAGTATTACGTGGAACAGGGATGCCTATAAAGTTTAAGACAGCAAGCTGATCGACGTCGCGACGTGTAGAAAAGAACAGTTGAACGCTGTTTGATCGACGAGTGTTTCGATAAAACAGACGATAGGCAAAACGATCACGCCCACTTTATTTCAAGGGTGAACGGCTGCAGAATGCTCCCCCCGCGGCGTCCTGGGACAAAAGACGCACCAGAGCTTCATCTTTTGCATATACACACCTAGTCATTAACGAATGAATGAAGACCTTTATTGCACACACATACCCACTGGGTTCAGTACAGGTCACAACAGAAGAAAAAAAAGAAAAAAAACATCACAGTTTGCAAATACATATAACGTTATATATAAAATGATAAGCTAGCACTAGTCTAATGATTACGTTAATTTGGCCTCTTCTCACTTCTTAGTAATTGTGCAGATATAAGTACATGTGTGTTTAAAAATCTAAAACCATTAGAAATATGAATTTGTCCGCGTTGCCAAGATGTATGAAATGGGGAACCTACGTTGTATCAGTTCATAAAGCGCAGCTCTCTCTTCGTTGTATAAACTACATTCTGCTAAAGCCTAATCATTGAAGGGCTGAATGTCAGAGTATGAAACAATGACGCCATACCTTACTAGACTAATGTGATTTTAAAGTCGCCTTTAATGATTTTATATACGAAAAGCGTTCATCTTTATAATGGAGGATTGTCTATGTTTCCCAGGGGACTGTACGAAGAACTTGCCTCCATGAAAAATAAAAGGTATAGTGTTTGGCCTGTTTATCTGTCTATGTGTGTGTGTGTCTCTGTGTGTTAGTTTGTGCATGTGTGTGTGTGTGTGTGTGTCTGTCTGTGTGTGTGTCTGTGTGTGTGTGTGTGTGTCTGTGTCTGTGTGTTTCTGGATTTTGTAGTCAGCACAACTCGTTCTGGTATGAAGGTAGATCTTAGGAAGAAGATTTTGGGCTCCCTTGCATGTCACCTTGGTACTGCAATAGAACTTCCGTTTTTTGTATCTTTTGAACTGGACGTGCTATGGTCTTGATGTTTTAGTTGCAGATAGCTTGTGATGTAAGGAAGAAGTGGTGTAGGTTTGGACCCCCTAGCAACTTACTCTGGAACTGCAGGGGCCTTTTGTGTCAAAATCTTTCAAGGGCAATAATCCAACAAGGAAAGACAGATATCCATGATATTCGGTATGCAGGTACACCCCGACCAATCGATCGCTTTGAAACTCAGATTCGAATCAGCCATGACCCGACAAATCGACTTCTTAGTCGCCTTAACGACTTAATCTGGCAAAATAAACTCGCCAGTGAGATGCTAGAGGGTGTTAGCATTTAAAAGATGTTTTCAGATTGACAATTTTGGCACTTTGAAAGTGATAGAAAGTGACCGCGATTTAACGTTTAAAAATAGTTTCTACTACTTTTCTTTAAAATATACGCTCTTCCACCCTTACGATCATGTTTGTCGAACTCCTGTTGGCATATGAAAACCGTTAATGTTGTTAACGTTGTAGTCGTTAAATTGGACATGCCCCACAACTCGCATCAAGTGATATGTGATGGGCTTTAAAACAGCAATGATTGCTTTTGACTACATTTCGTCATAATTGGTCATAAAAGCTTATGTTGTCTCGTATCCATCACCACTATACGAGACAACATAATCTTTTAAGACTAATTATGACAAAATCTAGTCAAAAACAACATACGATAATGTTCTGAGGTCCCATCATATGGAACAATTTAAGCCAAATACAACAGTCTTGCTCGTCTTTGCCCAGTTTAAAAAACTTCTAAGATAGATTTCATACAACAACCAAGCACTACTTTCACCTCATTTGTTTGTTTTCCTTGTTTTCCTTTTTCCCTTTCCCTTTTCGTTTGATATTTGATTATTAGTATTTGATGATTGATATTTTGGTTAATTTTTGATCTATTTGTTCACAATTTGTTAAATATGATTAGCATTGCTCATATATAGCGTACCTTATTATGTTTGATACCTTATAATTCATTTTGTATATACATTTCCTCGTATCTGTTCATCTATTAGGATTTATGATATAAGTTCAACTTATTTTCTATCGTTAATTTTGTTTAGTTTTGAGTTATGTACAATTTATGATATAGTTCCTATTAATTCTTAAGTTTTGAGGGGAGGCCCACGAAAAGCCACCGATGCTTCTGCCCCCCCCCCCCCCTGCATATTTCTTTTGCCCTGTATGTCTTTGTTTTAAAATACTTGTACATATGCGAAACAATAAACAGTAAACAATACAAGATATACAGGGGAAGCGTACGTAAAGACGTGACAGACAAACCACAACATACAAATGATGCGCAGTTGCATTGCTTTTTATGATACCCATTTTTCATGCAGAAATATCTGATAAGTATCTTAACACGGATAAAATATCGGTAATGGTGATAATTGGATGATACCTCGTCAGTCAATTTTAAGCAACATCATTACCAATCAAATATGGGGCAGCATGACTCTATTCTACAGATTCAAATTCAACAAATATGATATACCATATATTGCCGACAAAATTAAGATGCACTATATGACACTTGCTGAACTAGACATAATGTTATTTTGTATGTATAAGTATGTCTAAATACTTCGAAAACTTGAAAAATATCACAATTCGCAACCCAATACATTCATATATAAATCCGATAGTTTTAGCTAACGTTTTCTATATTTCCAGACGCAAACGTTTCCTCTTTATTATGGTGCATTTATAAAATGATTTTGAAGTCATATATAGATGGAATAGAATAGTATATATCTATACAGATGCTGGCTTTCAAAAATCAGTGAGCTTGCTTCCTTAAAGTGGCAACAAACTAGATATGCAATATACTAGTATACGCCGGACCTCAGTATTGATTTAGAGAATAAAGTTTACGCTGATTATATCTAACAGTGCTAGCCTCCTTCGCAGACTTCCTAGAACGGTGGCGTATATATTTGGGGGAGGGGGTGACGCAATTTCTTACACTGGCCAAGGTTCTCAAATGCCGGCAAAGGACTTTCGCGGTCGTCCCCCTGCGACATAACTCCCTCGGCGGCGAAAGTCCCTTGCCGGCATTAGAGAACCTTGGCCCGTGTAAGAAATCGTGTCACCCCCCGGCAAAGGACTTTCGCGGTCGTCCCCCTGCGACATAACTCCCTCGGCGGCGAAAGTCCCTTGCCGGCATTAGAGAACCTTGGCCCGTGTAAGAAATCGTGTCACCCCCCTCCAACTATATACGACGCCGTTCTAGGAAGTCTGCGAAGGAGGCTATAACAGTGCATGCATTTCACGTAGAATGTCCTAGCTCGCATGCAAATTACTTGCAGTTGTCGAATGATTTCTACGGAAGAAGATATTTCTAAACTGACATGTATCACCGTATTGACTTAGTACAATGTTGTGTAACATCTACGGTTGGTTACCTAGCTATGATATCTAGAAAAAAAGGTCTGAACAGTTTTTAAGATGACTAATTTTATGGCGCTAACTTCGCTCAGTTGAAAATCGTACTTCCGTCGATTGAGGTGCGAGCGAGTCCGTTCTCGCAATCAACCTTGATCTCAGACGCATCATAGTCTGGAAACCAACAAAATCAACGTTATCATACATGTCATAACTGATGAAAGAAACACATTATAGCATAAACATACATTAAACATATGTTTGTCTGTAATAACAACATATAACGTTATATTAATTTAAACCTCCATTAACACTAATCCGCCGGGGTACATAATTCCACCACTCTGAAAAGATAAGTCCAAACAGATCTCCAACCCAACATCCCCCAGTATAATGCAATCTTGCATATCTAAACTGTGCATACCTAAGGGGTGCTGCACTTGAGATCTCTCAAACCCACTAGTTTGTCAAAGTAGCAGATTTATGTAACCTGGCGGATTAATGTAAATGGTGGTTAAAAAGATGGCGATGGCCCAGTGCAGACTTGACGTCAAAACTCGTGGTAAAATAAACAGTTTTACCCGTAAACACGTAGAAACAATATTACACCATTTGGCTCGCCACTGAGGCGTCGCCAAAAAAAGAGAGACATATACGTGAAACATACCTTTCACACAGCGTTTGACAACACGATTCTCGCATGGGAAGACTTCATGGACGAGGTTGTACAAGACAGGGTCATAGGCCATGAGCTCCTCGCGGGTGTTGACATGGTTGTGGATACCATCAGGAGGGTCCCTTTCGTGGTTTACGTCGAAGTAGCTTTGTACTCCTTTACATGGCAGAGCAAAAATGGTTTGTAACACTTGCACAAGCTTCTTTAGAATGTAGCTATACAGCCGTCTTAAAAAATGTATGATGAAGCCATTTTCCATGCCCTGAAATCAACAACAATTCTTATCGCGCTGTAACGTTACATCGTGTATCCAAAACCTAATTCACCATGTACATAAGGATTTGTGGCAAATATGTCCTACCACGAGCTCGACAGAAATTATCGGGCCTGCTCCCAAGAGTCGCCAATATGCTACAACATGACCACATTTAATTTTTCTTTCTCTAAGCTTGTTCTTTGCCTATCCCACGACTTCTTAAGCCATGTCTTTTTTGTTTTTCCCTACCTGTCTCCTGTGATTGTCCAATGTAACTTTTCTCCACCCTCCTTAAAGCAGGACCCCTATCGCTCGATTCGTCGTTGGCTCGCTCGCGTAGGGGCCCTGCTCTTCAGCGACGATAGACACGGTTCTGGCGCCGTCGCCACCAAAATAGCTTCAGCCAATCAGAGGGTTTGCTAAACCTCATCTCAAGCAAATGCGCAAAGGACGTTGGGAAGCTATCAACCAATCAGGTTACGTCTCACATCGTTACTTTAGGTTCAGAACAAATTAACTGCCAAATAAGGATAGCTCATTAATTATTCATGAACAACTGTCAGTAACGGCGCCAGAACCGTGTCTACCGTCGCTGAAGAGCAGGGCCCCTACGAGAGCGAGCCAAAAACGCATCAAGCGATAGGGGTCCTGCTTTAAGGAGGGTGCTTTTCTCATATCAACTTCCGCTGTTCTTTTTAAACTAATTTGAATAACTTAACACACCTTCTGCCCAGTACTCGAACACGGTGTCGGCTGCATATGTGTTGGCAAATCGTCCGTTTGCCATGGCGTCTTGGTAAGCCGCTTCCAGACGAGCGTTGAAGTCTGGAATCACAATTTTGGCCGCCATATTGTGTACACCGTGGGCAAACTCGTGCATGAAGATGTCTTCCACTCGAAGGCTGAATTACGGCACAATTTGACATAATAAACAACGTAAAAATGTGTTCAAAACATACTGTATTACTTAATATATTACGTGAATTCAAGATAAATGCTTTGGAACAGTAGGACTGTAGTTCAGTCCTTGGTCCCACCAGTTTGTACTACAAGAAACTGTGCAGAATCCGCGTGCAGCGTAGATATTTAGTCAGAGGTAGTAATATACCGTGGCCGACAAAAACAATATGCAACACACACGTATTTTGGCAGCACACGCACCTAATTTGAGTGCGTCCACACCTACTTTAGTTGCGTCGACACCGCCAGTTTCATATGTGTTGGCGAATCGTGTTGACAAACTTGCGGTGTCGACGCAACCAAAGTAGGTGTGGACGCACCCAAAGTAGGTGTATGTGCTGCTGAAGTAGGTGTGTGCACACCCAAACTAGATGTGTGCACACTGCACACCCAAACTAGGTGTGTGTTGCATATTGTTTCTGTCGGCCACGGTAGTATCAAGACTGAACAAGCACCATGAGATGACATGCACAGCTAACATGGTGTGAATCACGGTCTATATACAGGCAACGTCTCGCATACCTGTCATGTTGGTAACACAGAACATTTTCCTCAGCTCCTGTCGACACCGGAAAACTCGTCGTGCCCCCCAGTCCTCGAGCCCGGGTGTTGAAAATCGGGTCCATGTTGGAATGTTCGGGAACATCCAGAGTAACCTGGTGATCAGATCATAACATCAAAGATCTACGTCTCCATAACGAAGGTAATTTATGTTACATGCTACTCTTGGGCTCAAGTACACTTTCACTCTTATCAGTGACTGCCTTATGCATAGTTTTTACTTATGCTACCCCTGATATGTTCACACAACGGCGTCGCGGTGGCGTAGTGGCAGGGTGTTTGGCCCCAGAACCCAGAGATACTGGGTTCGAATCCAGGGTTCCCTGATTTGTTTCGTTGACGTTGTGCCCTTGGGAAAGCCACTTAACACGACTTTCGCCACTTTACTCGGGTGAAAATGAGTACCTAGCTTCGGTTAGGGACGTCCCTCGGATAGGACGTTAAATGGAGGTCCTCTGTTTGAGGAGAGCCACACCTCAAGCACGTTAAAGAACCCAACACACTTATCGAAAAGAGTAGGGGCATGCCCCGGTGTGTGTGGATCATATACAACTGTCTTGATATACAGCTTGTACTCTTCAGTACAAACCTGGTGTGTTACGTCTTCATGCGGTTTACAGGGTGTTCAATAAAAAAAAAGGTCTATTGGGCGTGCGTAAGAGTAAGAAACTGAAAAGTTTGAGGCAACTTTTTGTCTCAATGTATTCTGTATATCGCCAGTACGCCAAAGCTGTCAGCAGAACATCATGAATTCAAGAAGTTGTTGTGAGCGGATGCCATCTTCAGCAAATCTATTATTCCATGTCCCCATGCCACGTAATGTATATAGGGGAGGGACCTCCAACTGGACTTTCCTATGCAACATATCCATCAAAAACAATCGCTTAAAAACACGTGTATCTACATTTCAAACTTCACATTTTTACGACCCCTGCAAAGCTGGATTTGTCAGGTTGCTTTAGGCAAAAAAAGCAGAAATTCAACTCCAGCATTTTAACGACCTAAAGACAGAAGTTTCAGATGAGACCAGGATTTCACCCCCTCCCCATCCTGATATATCAGTCCAACCATAAGAGAAGGGTTCAGAGGTCACTCCGAGATCAAAACATGACAAAAATCATCTATTTTGGCCAGATTTTTGAAATTCACATTCTTCTGACCTCCTAGCAGAAAACTGGACAATTCTGACCAAAACTTGCCCAGTAATAGATCATTTCAAAAATAAGTAAGCACCATGGGTATGCACTGTGCACTCTACTGCGCAACTCGATAAGCTGGTCCCTCCCCTATACTAAATTGTTTGAATTTGAATTACCTCAGATTCAGCCATGATGGCTGCTCTACCATAGACGTTGAAGTACGAGTCCCGCAGGTCCCTCCTGTCCGCTAACATGAACAGCACGTCGTAGCAACATCTCCGGAGGGCGTCGTCAGGCAGAATAGAAGAGCCCAGGATGGGTATACCGTATGCGTGCAAGTATTTCTAATGGTTAAAAAAAAAAACGATTTATTTTCGTAAATATCGGTAAGACGTTTGAGAAGATCTGCTGGAGAAAGAATGGCAAATAAACAAACGGTTGCAACAATGGCCATAAGTATCAAGGAGGTTTAAAAACACACAACTTTAAGTATAAATGGTTTCAAAGACTTTGTAAAAAATACAATAACAGTAACTCTAGTTGTATTAGTTACAAGTGCATTCTACCGCTGCACCATTCCTAATGCAGAAATAAACTGAAGGAAATAAAGCAACAAACATAGGTCTGAACTGACCTGATAATAAGCGCCCAAATTGAGTTCCGTCCGAACTTCATCCGGGACATCTGTGACGTTACTACACTCCCAGGTATCCCATGCACGACCGCGCTTGGTTGTGAGACACTCAGCTGGTAAATCTGAGGACAGCAAAATAACCGATCATCTAGCAAGTCCGTCTGACACGACACCATGTCTTAGTTCTTTAAGTATAGAATAGCTCTGATCAAAAAGAGTTTCTTTGAATTCGAAAGGAATGGGGAGCCTTTACGCAATAAGTGAATTAGGATATTATCAGATTGAAATTTGTGACTGATCCTACCAGATTTAATCCTTTCGAATTCAAACAACGCCAAAGTCTTACAGTACGTCCAAATATTCATAAAAGAAACCAAAATATTTGAGTAGCAAAACCTCCATCCCACCAGCCTTGTAGTATCTGCTCACATATTTATCTGTATATTGATTTCAATTTTCTTACATTTCAAGATTACTGTCATGTAGGTTATTTCAAATAACGTGTTGCTCCTGTGCTGTGCATGTCCGCATTTGTTTTTCATTTTCAGTATTTCTAGTATTTGTTTTGTACTTTTGTAATGTACTCTGTTGATGGCGACACGAAAATAAGCTGTAACCTTGGGTATGTCGTCATCATTTCCTGTATCAAATGTTGCAATAAAAAAAAAAGAGTTTCTTTAAAGTTCCAAATTAAGTATGGTACCAACCCTTTTACCATAGTTTCAGATTATAAACAAATGGTAAGAGCAATTAATAAAACATGTATGTATGTATGTATGTACGTACGTATGTTTGTATGTATGTATGTATGTATGTATGTATGTATGTATGTTTGTATGTTTGTATGTATGTTTGTATGTATGTATGTTTTCATGTTTGAAGACAAGCCGGAGATGTTTGTATGTTTGCATGTTTGTATGTTTGTATGTTTGTATGTTTGTATGTTTGTATGTTTGTATGTTTGTATGTTTGTATGTTTGTATGTTTGTATGTTTGTATGTTTGTATGTTTGTATGTTTGTATGTTTGCATGTTTGTATGTTTGTATGTTTGTATGTTTGTATGTTTGTATGTATGTATGTATGTATGTATGTATGTATGTATGTATGTATGTATGTATGTATGTCTTACTACGCCATTCTCCCGTTTGCAATTCTAAACCTTGTCATATCATAAATTTTGGGACTTTCCATCTACCTGGATGGCACACGCCACAACTCAGGGGACAGTTGGAAATCATCCACCCAGGGTTACTCTCACATTGGCCGTCACGTGCCCAATTAGGACACCATTTACTTGAGTCACTGCAGCCTGATATCTGTAATGGAACAATCAAGTTGGAATTTATGGACAGTCACCAAACGCATCGATGCACCATGATACCTAGCCTCTACCAGACTCCGCGGATCGCTGGGAAAATAGTAGAAATTTGCCTAATAGAGTGAATAGTATGCCAAGGGTAGTCAGCTATGCAGAGAAGTTCAATAGGCTACCCACGGATCGCCTATTGAACTTCTCTGCATAGCTGACTACCCTTGGCATACTATTCACTCTATTAGGCCAATTTCTACTATTTTCCCAGCGATCCGCGGTGTCGGGTAGAGGCTACCTGATACCTGCAAGGGGAAAATTGCTTCAAAGATTACCCTGTTGCTATCAATAAGATATAATGTTCGGGATTGTCACCATATGTAGAAACCCTCATTACTGTACTGTTAATGAGGTAAATATTTTCAATCCAACAAATATCGAATCATGTCTAGACGTCTATGTGCATTTCAAGCATGCTGTATATGCAGATGTGAAATACAAACAGACTGTCTGTATTAATTGTCGGTTTTCTGATCTTGCTTTAAACACAATATGGTATAGACTGCTTTACGTATAGACTGCTTTATGTTGCTTTTTAAACCTCTGCAAACAAATAATGAACATTCCAAACATTTCGTTAGCGTGAGCCATACCAAAAAGGTATTCTTCTCTTTTGTTTGATTGCTTTTAGTATCATCGGTAGCCTTATCAGAGCAGTAAGAAACAAAATTATTAAAAGATAGAAAACTAGTTTCACGACCTCATAACTTCGAAATGATTTTAACCTTGATGACTAACGTATTATGAGTTTTTACATTGATTATGCAAATACGGTTAATCTTTCCCCCAAAATAACAGAAGTTGTCCAAAGTATGATAGTCTTATCGTAACAAGGCTTTTCTAGCATTGTATCATCAATTATTCAAATGAGGTCCTCATTAGCATACTACATATTCCACGATGCTTTAACGCCTTACATCAGGGCAAACAGCAAAGCTGACGTCACTGGTCAACACATCCACGCCATTGTCGGCTGTACAGGTGTACATTCCGTCATCTTCGGGGAGAACGCTTCCAATCACCAGCGTCCCGGTGACTGGGTCGACGACGGCCGCGGCCGGAAGTGCAGCCGAGTTTTCCCGAGTCCAGGTGAAACTCGGAGGGGGACTTCCGGCCGACAAGCAGAGAAGAGTCACCTGTTCCCCTTCATACACAAGTCTTGTCGGTCTTATCATGGCGGCGATTCTCAGGGCAACTGAAACAAACAAACAAACAAACAAAAAACAAACAACAATAAGATAGAATTGTTCGATGGCTTGTCAAGACTTACAAATCATAGCACAAAATTGATTGTCATTGGAAACTGCCTCAGATAGTTTTTCTTCAATTTTTCAAACTAATCTGGTCCGGCTGGCGTCGTCGCTGGAAAACACACAAACAATTAAATGAACATAACGTTGCTTAATTTGGCAATGAAGATGACCCACAAAACATGTTATATCAAAGCTTATTCAAATAGGGCAAATAGGTCCTTCTTAATGTTTCAAACTAACCTGGTCCAGCTGGCGTCGTCAATGACAATGAGCTGCGAATGGTTGCTTGTGTTGTGGTGGATTTCGCTGGAAAATACACAAACAATTAAACAAACGAACAAAGACATAACGTTGTTTAATTTGGCAATGAAGATTAACATTTCAAAATTTTATCCAGTTGCTTGAGTAATCATTTTTGGCGTATCTTACTACCTGGATGTCTAACTTTCATCAATGTAAGATTAACATTAGTTCACGTAAAACCGGGATTTTTTGACGTCGCTATCTTCTAATGCATTGTTATCGAAGCTTTTCAGACAGTGCTTTGAATACGTTAGTCTGTCAGCTTTGCATTGCTGGCGTTATAACTGATGTTGCATCTAGCACATAGCTCTAAAGACACAGTTTTTAAAAACGGCGAGTTTATGTGAACCAACGTTACCTACAAAACATGAAATGTCATAAAAAGCCTATTCGACCGGGGCAAACTTACCTGGTCCGGCTGGCGTCGTCGATGAGCTTGGAGTCGTTGCCTGCGTTGTGGTGGACGTCGCTGTATAGGACAAACGATTTATCAGAAAACTCCAAAATATTTCAAGTTTTGGTATAGTTATGGTGTGACGTATACTTGATTCACAGTGATCTCCATCGTACCAGGCAACACAATCACAGCTATAGCTGTTGACCTTTGTTTATTCTTCTATTCCAACTGGAGGTATGGTTGATTCCTTGATGATGCCTGAGAAGTGTACGTTTAACCGTAGAACTTCGCCCTTCCTGAACAGAGCACCCTACTCCCAAGGAAATCGAACTATTGTTACCGCAAATGCTATCTATCTTAAGATACTAATACATTTTGATGGTAGCGTGCGTAGTCCAGTGGTTAGCGGCCCTGCCTCTGGAACTAGAAACCCCGGGTTCGATCCCGGCTGTGTCGCTCATCCGACACGCACGCTATCGGAAAGGGTCGCAGTCCTTAGGACGGGACGTTAAGCCGTGGTCCACTGTTCATTGTGCTTGTCGAAAAGATCGAGCTAGGGGAATTTCCCCGGTACAATGAACCTGTAAAATACTGTATATAGGCGTCTGTCCTCTCTGACACGACAAGTAAAAGATTAGCTCATCTGTTCATTGAGTTCATTTGAGCTTACCTGGTTCGATATCACTTTCCTTTCAATTTCCTCGATTTCAACGTTGTTCTGTACCATTCGTGAATCTGAAACTTAGAAAGAGTCCTCCGGCTAACAAGCAGTTGGGCGTCAGCTCTCATCTGGCCTTAGCGACAGTTCTTCTACTGTCTCCGTTACATATGCGCACAAACAGTCTCTAGGGGTCGGCTTAGGGGAGTTTTACCGGGCCCAGTCTGATTTATTGAATCGTTTCTGATAGCCTATCTACTTAGCTGTCATATAAATTTTCGCTGCCACCCTACTTTCGCCGCCGCCCTCGATGGCGACGTAATCTAATCCAAGGCCGTAAACAGACCCCGAGCGGACTAAGCTGTCTGGGCGGGCGGGGTCACTCCAAGCGCCGTATAGATATCGAGGAGCCCCCGGTGGTATGGTTTCCAGGCTGGCGCATTTTGTGTACCATTGTTTGTTCTGATTGAAATTAGTCTTCGGGTATGACTTTACATCAAAGTTATTATCATTCATTTTAGTCCCTTTGCTAAATTCATGATAACAGACATGACCTGAAAAATCGTACGCACCACAAACGAGATCAGTCCCCGTCCACTGTCCACTCACGCATTCCTTGAAGTCCTGTCCATCGACCTTGACGTACCCTGGGCTGCAGCGGTAGGTGCATTTTGTCCCCGGCCGGTAGGGAGACGTGGCCGACGTGCAGGACTTATCATCGCTCGTGTTTGGTACGTCTGGTGGGGAGTCTCTACAGGGGCCTGAAATGAAAATCAAACTAGAGTTAAGTATTTGTGCTACATATACTTGCTATGTTAGTTTAGCGATTACTGGATCTTTTATAAATATATGAATTGGTATTGAATTTTTCTTTTTATCTGAGTTGAATGTGTGATAGCTGTGTGCCGATTTGTTTAAAATAGAGAGAACGCTAGCGACCAAAAAAAACACCCCTCCCAATGAAATGGTATGGCTACCCTGCGACGTCACAAAATTAAGATGGCAGCCACCACACATGCCAACGGATCCAACAAAGGTTTTGCTACGCAAACCTGTAAATAACCGGACATTCCGCTGCTGTACCGTAAGAAGTCACACGGGGGAGGGGAGCAACATCTAATCATTTCGAGGTTTCATTCAGACCAACCCACATACCAAATATCAATGCAATCGACACAGACCTCTGGAGTTATGCTGTTCATCCACATAAATACAAACATACATACATACAAACATATGTACATACATACATACATACATACATACATACATACAAACATACATACATACATACATACAAACATACGTACATACATATATGCATACATACATACATACATACATACATACATACATACATACATACAAACATACGTACATACATACATACATACCTACATACATACATGCATACATACATACATGCATACATACATACATACATACATACGTACATACATACATACATACATACATGCATACATACATACATACATACAAACATACGTACATACATACATACATACATGCATACATACATACATACATGCATACATACATACATGCATACATACATACATACATACATACATACATACAAATATACATACATACATTCGTAAATACATACATACAAACATACGTACATACATACATACATACATACATACATACATACATACATACGTACGTACATACATACATACATACATACAAACATACATACATACATACATTCATACGTACATACAAACATACACACAAACGATCAAAACCATAACCTTCTTGGGCATAGTGGTGCGGATCGGTCCGGCCGGACCGGTTCCGGACTTGTAAAACGTTTAGGTTCAAGTCCAAAAAAACCTAAACGTCTGGAAACAAGTCCGGACTTGAAAAAAAATTCTCTCACTCATACACTCCTTTTTGTTTTAAACCATCTTAAACCTTCCTTAAATCGTGAAATTTGCACCAGAAAAATATTAAAACATTGCTGTTTTTGTGTTTATAACTGAACTTTTGTGTTAATTACTGACTGTATATTATTCCGTATATATAGTTTTCAAATTACGTGTAAAATATCTGCCAATATGCAATTTTACATGTAACACGAAAAAATATTCCAAAATTATTGTTCAGGTCCGGACTTTCAAGTCCGGACCTGAACCTAAACCTCTGGACTCGAGTCCGAACCTAAACCTAAACTCGGGTTTAGATCCACACCACTAAATCTTGGCTAAGGTAATCAAAACAAATGTCACAATTGAAGTGTTGATTAAAGTCATCTATTGTAGGATTTGGGCACCAAACCTGGAAAAGTCCCTAGACCAAGATGTTGTCCAATGTTTCCATTTATGATCACTTATTTCACATCTTTTTGTCAGTCTTTTTACGACCAAATGACGACCAGTACATAGTGTGTTGCGTTTATTGTTGAAAACCCATCGTACGAGTAATGTAACCAATAAAGGATATTATGTACATGTAGCATATATATATGTATATATATGTACAGTTGACCTTAACTTAAAATGTCAAAAGAAGCTACTCAAAGATACGCACAAATGCACTTTAATCTCATCCCTCCTTTCCATTCACTTGGCCGGACTCTGCACGTCCTTTTAGAGGCCCCTTTGCCCCTCCTGCAGCCAGGGCGACACGTATAACGGCAGACATCTCCCTTCATAAAGGGCGGGGCGCAGCCAGTCCGTATTGTGTCTTTGATGGTTAGGTCGGGGCACCTTAATTGTGCTGCAAATGCAGTGGCAGAATACAGTGTTAGGCAACATAGCAATTTACTTTGAGTAATACTAGTATGTAATTAAAACGCTTAATGCTACAGATAGATTAGACTATATCTTTAAATGCAACAGCTCACACAGTGTTTAAGTAGGCAAACATTTAAAATATTGTTTTGTTATTAGAAAAAAAATAATGATACTCATAATTAGTCCAACTTGAATTATGTAAAACCTAAGATAGTCATTTTGTTGTAGTGAATAGTTCTATTCCATACTTATGTCTTGTTCTATGGTAACTGCTGTTGCCATACTTTGTACCTGCTACAAAAGTCGTGCAATAAAGTTCTTGTATGATTAGGCCCGCTCCTAAGGCATCGCCAAAAATGAAAACAGCTGTAACAACTACATGTAAGGACTGATCGTTTTCAAATGCTGGTGCCAGAATATATATGCATTTTGTGGCTGGTTTATATCCGGAACGGTACCTATGATCTTTTGCTATTAAGCCAGGAAAATATTAAGCGTGTGAACCATAAAGCCAATCCAATTTCTGTGGCCTTTCAAAAGCACATGGCTTTGTTGGGCACTGTTATTCTTAAAAACTTTCTTTGGTCATTTTGCAAGTAAATTCAAATTTATCAGTATCGAGCTCTTATTAATGCATGCAGGTAATGTAGCGTCCATTTTGTTGCGCAAATATATATAGAGAGAATTAACAGACACGTCATGCGGATTTTTGACGACGCCTGCGGCGCGGAGACACCATTTTTGCAACTTACATTTCTTTTTCCTCTTCTTGGCATCGACCATAAGGAAGACGAGTGAAAAAGCGCACAGGAGGAGGATCAGGGTGGGTACCCTGAGGTTGGAACTGTTGGAAAAAATATATCAGATCTATGAAAAACATAGCCTTTTTTCTGAAGATAACGAGCTTTATGAACATGCCAGTACACGGGAAACTAGTAATCTCTGATACATACAGTATATGATGGTCATTCAGTTGCTTTTGTCGATACTGCATGTTTGTATTGGTTACAGGTTGTTTTGCTACATTGTCAGTTCGCTACAGTACTTTCTGCAACATGGCAAGTCATTTCGCTACATGGCACAGAGTTCTTTCGCTACATGGTAAAAGTTCTTTCGCTACATGGCATAAGTTCTTTTTCTATATTTGAATGTTATTTCTCTAGATAGACTAGCATTATTAGAAATGGTTTTACCACAAACACTTACATATTGTCAGTAAATGCAGTCGGACATCCGCGTAAATTTTTTTCGGCCGCATGATGAAGTGTGAGTCCGATGATTTTCATACGTAATTGTATGTTGTAAAACCATTTCTAATGTTCCTATTCTATCTAGAGAAATAACATTCAAAAGTAGCGAAAGAACTTGTACCATGTAGCGAAAGAACTTGTGTCATGTAGCGAAACAACTTATGCCATGTAGCGAAACGACTGTAGCGAAACTGACAATGTAGCGAAACAACCAGTTACCTTTGTATTACTACTGTATGCCCCTCCACATTCCTTCCTCCCTGCTTTAATGTCACAATCTGTTGCATGTCTTTGGCGTTGGATACATTTCCTTTATTTTCCTTCTTTTTCTACTTTCTTTAATTTTCTGCTTTCTTTTTTTGGGGGAAAGGGGGGTAATGGACGAAAATTGATGCGCGCCTGAATGTCATACAGATAAACAGTGTGACCTATTAAGTGATGTGTGAGTGTCCCAAAAATACTAGACAGTGCCCTAGTATCTCAATCAAATCTGAGATTAAGCGCCGTTGGCCCAATCAAATCTGTTCTACTATCCGACAAAACGAATTACACACTCTGATTGGTCAAGTGGCCATGTTCGAATGTTCGGCTGGATCGGTCCATTGATATTTATTTATTTATTTACACTTCTCCAAAACTGGAAGGCATGGCGGAACAGGTGGACCCCCGCAGGGGTCACCTTTTCAAGGCCGCCATGCCGAAACATACAAACTGTACACAATATCAAGACATAATAATACAATATAAATGACCAATATAAATGAATCAACATGGTATTCAACTTAAGTTAACTTAACAAGATATACAATACAAAGATAGAAATAAATTAAAGAAACTGCACAAGATACAATAATGAGGTAGTATTACAAATTAGCGGGGCCTGTTTGCAACGCAAGTTGCACAGCTGCATGCAAGTAACCAAGAACAGGGGTCTTCTAAATTGAATGATTGGCGGAACCTGCTTCTCATGAATGAAATGAGATTGCTCTTGAAAGTAGTCACATCATTTGCGCTTGACGCCCTTGCTCCTAGCCTTCTAGTTACAGCATCAAGTCTGTTCCATATTGTGATAAAGCGAGGTATGAATGAGGACGCAAATGTTGAAGTTTTTACTCTATGTGGAACTAACATGTATGCTCTAAGACTACGGGGCGTTCTTGTAGGAAAGTTAGCTAGCCTGGCTACATCCGAGTCAAACACCTTTGCATGGGACTTAACAAATGTTATGACATCGGATACATCCCTTCTGTAAGACAGAGGTAGCAAGCCTAGGCTAGACAGTCTTGACTTGTAGTCGAGGTGACCTGCGGAAGGCCCAAGAATGAATTTCGATGCCCTCCGCTGGACACCCTCAAGAAGGGCTGTTAGCTTACGTGACGTAGGGCTCCAAACTGGTGAGCAATATTCCAGTACACTTCTGACAATGGAGAGGTACAACGCTCTCCGAATGTCAGAGTTTGAACTGAAGCCTACGGCACGCTTAAGAAAGCCAAGCAATGAATTTGCTTTAGCTACTGTACTGACAATGTGGTTGTCCCACTTAAGGTCCGATTTTGCTGTGACACCAAGGTCAGACATGTTGTCCAATACATTTAAAGATGAACCTGACATGTGATAGTTGTAAGTGATAGGACACTTGGAACGAGTAAATCTCAACACTTTACACTTGGATAGATTAAAACTCAGCTTCCATGTGTTACTCCAGTCGTGCAGTGAACAAATGTCCTCTTGTAACTTCATACAGTCATTTGTGTTGCGGATCTCACGGAAACACTTACTGTCATCCGCAAAAAGCGCCGTCATAGAGTTACTGGCAGAGTCAGGTAGGTCGTTTATATAGAGTAAAAACAACAGCGGACCTAGGATAGAGCCCTGGGGGACTCCTGACGTCACGGGACGCCATTCCGACTTCCTTCCTTCAACTACCACTCTTTGACGGCGGTTTGACAGGTAGGACTTAATCCATGACAGAAAATTTCCACAAAATCCGAACATTTGTAATTTGTGAACTAGAAGACTGTGGGGAACGGAGTCGAAAGCTTTAGCAAAGTCTAAAAACAACATGTCAACTTGGCCGCCCTTATCCAGAACAGAGCCAACATGATGGTAAACTTCCAAAAGCTGGGTTGTTGTAGAACGGCCTTTCATGAAACCGTGCTGTAGATTGTGTATTGAGCCGTGTAGTCTACTTGATATACTGTCATGTACGCACCTTTCCATGACTTTACTTAGAGTAGAAAGTAAGGAAACAGGCCTGTAGTTGGAAACTACCCCTTTACTACCTTTCTTGTGGACAGGAATGACGTGGGCATCTTTCCAGTCAGTGGGAAATTTCCCTGAAGCAATAGATTTGTTAAACAGTAGAGCCAAGGAAGGTGCGAGAATGTCAGCACATTTCTTTAGAACAAGAGGAGACATTGCATCGGGGCCTAAGGCCTTGCTTGGATCTAGTGTGGCAAGCACCTTGTAAACCGAATCAACCGAAAACTGTAAGTTACATAAAGCATCGACACGTACAGTATCTATAGTAGATACATATCTGTGACGATTGTCCCAGATTGTAGTAGACCTCTGGCCTGTAATAGCAATTGTTACAACATCTTAGTAATTATCTGTTTGTACTCACCTCATGGTGGCGATTCTTTCAGATGTCAAATGTTCGTCTCGCCTCAGAGTTTGTCAAGTGTGAGTGAATATTGCAGTACAGTGCAGTGAGAGTGGTAGAAGATTGCTGACGTGTACCTAAACAGCAGGCGTCAAATTCAACCGTTTACAATTGGATTTGTAATGTTCCCAAATTAAAATAGGTAAAAAGTTATTTCTACAATTCATCATAGTAGGGGGTATTAGCACCAACTTTGTCAAATACGCGTTCTAAAATATGGGGATGGTCTATCTAAGCATGCAAATCACAAAATTTTGGACAATCATTGAACTCTGACCCCCCTGTACATACCCCTTGAAGTTTGGATACCCCTCCCCCCTCCATATACCACTGTCACCTTGTCGCTTAGCTTGCGGATGTCTGTGTGTAAGGAGCAAGCCCTTCAGTTGTTTTTGCACAATGGTGTGTGTGATGACATAGACCCTTCAAGATGCATTTCTTTCAAGTCTCAGGTTAATACTTAGTTGCCATGGCAACGGGGAAACACGTTTTGGGCGGACTCCAACACATGGAAATGGCATGATGAATGACACTATTCCAGACAAACGCTAAGAGATAAGCAGAAAGTGTTTAAACTAACTACTCAGCTTCACTATAACAGCTGTGAAACGTCCATAGACTTGACATTATGGTATTGGGCAAAATGGTAACAATATAATTTCTTTCAATGCAAAAAATATATACTATTTTGCCTTTTAAGTATTGTTTTCACATATGCCTTGTCAGAAGAATGGACATGGTCTGTCTCATAACAGAAAGTCCCAGCAGTTGACTGATTGCTCAACTTCACCAATTGTACACGCCCCCTAAGACATGCCCCCTTTCCCATAAGGAAGTAGGTAGTGCTCCTGCAATACTGAATTTTAAGTCAAAGATTAAATTGACCAAAAATTCAAAGTCATGTTTAACTTAGATAGTTAAACATTTTAACTTTAAACTTAAATTTTAACTTTAAGCTTTAAAGTTTAAAGTTAAAATGCCTGCATTTCATCGTGTACATCTTTGTGTAAGCTACACCGTATAACAAAAATCATGAAAATCCGTCATACCTTTCTTCAGTCATCCTCATTGAAAACTTTTGACCTAGACACCCTGCAGTTCCAGGACAGACCGCATAGGGTCTATACTGTCACTAGACGTCGGCACTTAACACTTGATTAAAGTTTAATAATATGGAATAAAGATTTATTCTATTCATATTTAAAGTAATTCTATTTGCAAGTTCTTACCCGAGGGCTAATTGCAACATGAAACAATGCGTAGCAAGGGTATACTGTACAGATAGTGCGAGTTAACACTGTTGACTAGTAGAACTCATGGCTATTCTAAAAAAAACTACTACGGAATACAATCTACGCAATAGTACGGAGTTCAGTGGCAGAAGCGTAGATTGGGTAAAGGAATGCTTTTATCCTAGGTTATAGTGGCTTTTCTTCAGACAAGACTGCGATGAGAGCCGAGCGTTTCAGGTGTTCAGTGACATGGAAAAAGGTTATCCAATTCATCTGTACAACCAGCTCAATTATCAATATAGTTGTCTGCGTACCAAGGGTAAGCTAATGATCTACGTAACGTTTGTACATTCGACCACTTCAACTGTGGAACGTTTAACGATTATTGACAGCTAAACGTTAGGAGACGTAATGTGCTTTGTATAACATGCATGATGACTACAATTGACTACGACAATGTCCATTTTGTCATGATTTCACAGTTGACTAACTGGCATGAGTGAGTTTTTAGTTAAGCCTTGGTTAGGCCAACATGTTCGGCCGCAGCTTTCTATGAAAGAAAGACACCGCTTTAAAACGCATAAACGTACGTACGTACTTGATAAAATGTTACGGAAAGTTAAACAGCATAATGTCTTTTAAGAATAGACGCTGACTTCTATTTGTTTAGAAAACTACCAGGTAAACTACTATATCATAGATTGAATCAAGTAACAGACGTTTACTTGGCTGTAGGAATACGTGTACATTAATGCAATAGACTCTCAAAGCGTACGGGTCCCCCCATAAATCGCTAAAGCCCCTGTCACACTTGTGCGTATATACAAGCCCGCATGAGTTGCGTATTAACATGTTTTTGGTTTAGGTTAAGTTTGCAGCCGAAGAAGTAATTTCTTTGGTTTGATAATGGTGGGTCAAAGTAGAAAACACCGCAAAATTTACTTAAACCAAAAAAATGTTACTGCGGAACTCACGCGCACTTGTACATACGCAAACGTGTGACAGGGCCCTTGCAGCCACCATTCGTCGATGAATCTGATAGAGAGTGAACTTAGGTCATGTCACGTATTCACCGGAGTGGAGCTAGAGACGTCATTGTTGCGCTCGGCGACAGCCCTGTGGCAAAGATAGATCATGGGCCACTCTAGCTGTCAGGTGTGGCGACATTTGTCGACCCACCAGAATACTTGAATCAACGTGCCGCACTTCTAATCACCTTTATTATCTCTATTCACGTGTCACAGTGGCAATGACGATGTACAGACATCTAAACCAACTGAACTTTTTTGACCTTTTGAACGTTTGGATGCTATCTAACGCGTCTGTAGCTTTCTTTCAAAGATATTTCTTTGACACCTGGATCCCATATCGTGCTGTATATGTCTCAATTTTTCCACCAGTTCGACACTTTCCCCCTCCAATTTCGTGTTCCCGTAGGCACTGTATGTATTTGACAAGGATTTATAACTGAGAGAGGTGTCAAGGACTTTTTCATCGCCACGCATGCCTTGATTCATGTGATCCTGTAGTCTTAGGAAAGATGAACACAGCTTGGGTGTTTGTGATGTATTATGTCGATATCTCGCGCTTTTATATCTCGCTTGTCATTGGACCTGTAAGTTCAAATAGTGCGTCACCCCATCTCATGTTTCAACCATAGTTCACCAAGTGTATCTGATAATGGTTGACACCGTTTTAGATGTCCACGTGCTGATAGTGTGCGGAAATCTGAAAATAGTTTCACGGCTTCTGAAATCTGAATACAGACAGGACAGAAAAACGGATTTAAATTGGATGTTCTGATTGGTCCACACGGCACAACCTTCAACATGTTAAAGGAGTCCTAAACTCTGGGGGGGGGGGAGTTATTTTCCAATAGATAATAATTTTAGGAAGTAAAAACGAATACTTATTACAGTATAAGTACCCATTGGTCCCGTGCGCATCAAAAAGCATTCAGTATTCTACTGAATTCCCCAGGTGATCCTCTATTCAATTAGATTAAGAAACATCAGCCTATGCCTGAATACAATGTACCTGACAAGGCCTGACAAAAGTTAGGTTACACAAAGAATGTCAGGGGGCCTAAGAAAAAATTGTCTTGTTATATGTTCCTTTGTATCTAGTTAACAACTGGCCTTCTTATTGTGCTCAGCCCCCCTCATTTATGCCAAAATATTCACGATGAAGGAAGTGGGTATACGTATAGGGAATGCATGGGTAGGGTCTGCACAGGTTTAGTGAGTTACATATCATTTTACAAAACCCACCTTGTGTAATTCACCACGAGCAGAATTCTATTAAAAGTTGGCTGATTATGTATTCATTGATACATGTTGAATAGAGCTGACAACCGTGACGGCGACTATAACTCTCAGAGAGAAGCGAATTTTGCAACTAAAACAACCAAATCACAAACAAGATGAACCATTTAAATTCTTCTTTCACATCTACATCTTGACATGACGAATGGTACACTTTGTTCCTTCTACTTCTGATTGCAAAGGATAGCACCGACGGGTGTTAAAGGTTAAACGTGCGAACAGCAATTCTGGTTGTTACAAAAAACAACTTAAAAACAAGACACACCTTAAAATTGGCATAGCTTAACATGTTGCGTCAGATGTTTCGTGACATGCAGTGTGTTTTGTGAGGAAAATATAGTCGGTATAGAAAGTTGGACATCCGTCTAGTACTCTAGCAAGGCACTAGTATGTGTACATGTCAAGCGTAGTGAAGATTGATTGAAGGTATCAGGGCTGATCTGCATGGGGACTTCTACATTCAAGTATACAAAGGCAGTCTGGAAAATATTTCTCTAGTCCTCTGATATGTTTCATTGTACGAGTACATGTGACCTTTCAGCTCCCTACATTAACTGGAAGCGTGTCATGCAAAATCTTCATTGACCCGCCCTCGTATGTGTCCATATAAAAATTGGGGTTAAAAACTGGCCTGCGGGTGCGGAGACAGGGGGCTCCCGAGAAAACGGCACAAGGACAACTTAAAAAGACTCTCAACACCTGAACAGATAGACCGTCCGTGGCGGCCATAGTAGCCGGCCGGGACATTTAGAGACGTACCATTATATATCAACCGCCAGGCATTCTAAGCAAATACACTGAATAACCAGCTGTCGAAGAAATGAAGAAAGTGGAAAGGTAGAGAAGACTGAGCTCCAGACACTGTAGATTCAGACCTGCAGTTCAAGGAACATTCTACACAGCCGAGAGCTAAAACCCTTCAAAGTTACACGCCGAGTCAATATATAGAGCAGACCCACACAGCCCTTCTTTATTTCATTTTTATTTTTATTTTTACTTCGGTTTTTGACAGACAATGACGACGCGCTGCACTCAGGTTTTTATAACTTATATTAATTAACAGTACCACGCCATATTTGTACACCAGGGCGAAGTCGTGTTAAGTGCCTTTCCAAGAGCACAACATCGGTGGCGTCAGGGGGATTCGAACTCGGGACCTCTTGGTTCTGAGCCAAACACCCTGCCGTTACGCCACACGACCCCACTTAAATACGCCACACGACCCATCTTTATTCATAAAAAAACTCATTTGTAATTCTGCATTTTCTCGTGCGAAACACCCCAGAGTTGGTAAAGCAGATTCCCTCTCAATACTAATCTGTAGTCTTATGTTTAATTTTGATCTACGTCTTGGTCAATGTTGTCAACAGTTTCAAGTTTTTGTGGGGTTTCAATCGGCGGAAATGTAAAATATTGCTGAGCGAAGTGATGTAACGCTGCACAGAAAATATGACAAATCAGTCCGCCCTAAAAAAAATCTTGGACATGAAAAAGCGGATCCTTGAGCGTGCGCGTGTGTGTGGGGTGGGGGGGGGGGTCGTTCGAACCCCCCGACACCCCCCTGGCTACATATACCAGAGTAGCCTTAACTGTCAAGGTGGTAGATCGCTACGGGAGCGCTGAGCAATCTCCAAGGTCTTTCAACAGCAACTGGTCCCAAACAGAACGGGCTATGTTTAAGACCATGCCAGTCGAAGCGTTTCCATGCACAGTAACTTTTCGGGGTCGATGACACACAACGTCGGATGTGGGCTGTTATTATTTTGTCCAGACCAAGGCGAACAGTTGATTTAGGGCCTAAAAGTTAGCCACGCCACTTAAAGGAAAATCTGGAATTTCCGCTGACCCTCCGGGGTGTTAACAAACGTAACGACACAACACAACACAATACACTAGTAAAGCCCCTGTCACACTTGTACGTATATAAAAGCCCGCATGAGTTGCGTATTAATAATTTTTTTCCGTTCGGTTGAGTTTTCAGTCGAAGAAGTAATTTTTTAAATTTGGTTTGATAACTAGACTGCTCAACGATATCGATGGGTCAAAGTAGAAAATAACTTCCTCAGCGGCATAAGTGTGGCAGTGCCCTAAGATACAGTTGTAACGTCTTGAACTGTAAAAAAATGCCCAAACTATACAACCGATGTAAAATTAGCAGCGGTTTTAGTATACGTCTACTTGTATCGTGGTGCCATCAACACGCCGAAAATGCCCTTCTCATACATATATGTACACATGTACACAGATACAAGGTCCTACACGTTACGACACAGTTCTGAGTAGCCTTCCGCTGACAGTCAGCCTATCTTCTCACAACAAGCCATAATATCTATGTACTGAAGTCCTTAACTAGCACAGGATGTTTAAAGACTTGTTTCCTGAGAAAGTTATCATCTCATGTTATTTCGTAGTTACTAACGTTACATACACGTGAAAAACTTGATATGAGGCTTACCGCCTTTTGGAATAGGCACGTTCCTCGTGTCGCCGCCGCGGGACAAAGTCTCCTCGAGCCCCGCACCTCAGAAGGACTTCCGCACCGGAACCGGCGTCAAACAATTCACGTCAGTCAATACCTCCTCAGTGAAACCTTAGCGTTGAAGGCTAAGTTAACGTATCTTTCGAATTTGAAAAGAAGATATCGCAGTGGTGCTCTTTCCTGGTCGGGTCTGGTTAAACTTCAGGTGTGCTCTCACAATGAGAGACCGGCCTTATGTGAGATTGAAGCGCAGTTGAACAAAGTTACTCGACTGGACTGAAAAGACTGCCTCTTAATTACAGTGAATGTCATATCTGGTATTAGTCAGTGTCGCTATCGACGTCATTACCGACATTCCAGGGGGTTGGTGTAAAGTTAGGTGTGTTGTTTATCTAGGTGAAAATTTTGAATGAGAAACAAATTTGATCAACTTATGGAACCACTTGTTATAGTGAGCTCTTTCTCATCTTTGACTTCGAAGCGAATCCGGTTTTCCACTCATACCTCATACATATGGTCACACTTCACATGTACGAACCACAGAATTCCATCTTACTTATCAAATTTACCAAGAAGTTTATATTTTTGGTGCCATTTATGGGTGGTTGCTTATGTACGTGTGTGTGTGTGTGTGTGTGTGTGTGTGTGTGTGTGTATGTATGTGTGTGTGTGTGTGTGCGTGTGTATGTGTGTGTATGTGTGAGCGTGTGTGTATGTGTGTATATGTGTGTGTGTATGTATATGTGTGTGTGTGTGTGTGCGTGTGTGTGTGTGTGTGTGTGTGTATGTGTGAGTGTGTGTTTGTGTATGTATGTGTGTGTGTGTGTGTGTGTGTATGTGTATATATGTGTGTGTGTGTGTGTGTGTGTGTGTGTGTGTGTGTGTGAGTGTGAGTGTGCTTGTTTGTTTTTTGTTTGTTTGTATGGGTCGATATTAATGATATTCGGTATGGTGATAGGTGTCGAAAAAAGGGTAGGTTCCACCTGGTGACTTATGCGGTACTACAGGAGAACTTCCAGCTTTTATATTTTGTGTCGTGATCTTTTGATACCAGATATTTATTGGGGTCATGATGAATTGTAAAGAGTTTGGCCACCTAGCGGCTTTTTTCGAACTGCGGGGGCCGATTTGTTTTCAGATTTTGAAATGGATATCGTCATTTGGTATTTTTTTATCCTTCAACCTGTAAGACTTGTCTTCCTCGGTTCAAACATTCAGTAAAAGCATAGTATATATTACACAATATATCACAGAACCACACACATAAAGAGTTTTTACCAAATATTTACAACCTGACGGTCTTAAGGTCAGAGGTGAGTATGATAGGCAGACGGCATTGGAAAACACTTCGCCCTCCCCCAAATTCAGATTTAATGTTTAGGAGCCTGCGGCTGTTGATGAAGACTTTGTGATTGACGTTCATAAAAAGCCCAGTGCTATGAGCTCATGTTTGGTCACGCAAGCATTTTTGACAAACAATAGACACGCCTAGAAGTACTATAAAAGACCAGATATTTGGATCTGTTACAGTTTTCTAAATGCCTTTCTCGTTAAACCTTGGCCATGGATGGATTGAAAGAGTTACTATAAGGATACACCAAGTAATTTTCATGGATGACGTCCGCGCGCGCATTGATTTTGGTCTGTTCCCAGAAAAACCCCCAAGAAATTCCGCTTACTGTAACTATGACCAAAGAGTTAATCAATGGGATCATGGCCATGGAAAGAAACAGGACAGGACAACAACTGCTGTTCAACTTCATCTGATTTATTCAAATCATTGCTGTTTTCATGATGAATAAAAAATTGTTAGTTATTTCACTGTGTTCTCTCATTCAATTTGTGTCCTAACATGTGTCGTCGACTATTATATTTCAAATCTAGGCATCTTGTTTTTTTCGGCCCTTTTTGGTTTTTTTCGCGCTCTCGCATTAGATTTAGGGTCTCCAAAGGACGTCATCCATGAGAATTACTTGATGCAGCCTAAAAGCAAAATCTGTTTTGTGTGATATGGTTGTCCAATTCTATAAATACTATAAGTACAGAAAAGAAGACCAGAAAACCCCTTTTTATCCGTCTTTCTGCTTTCAACTATTTCATTTATCGGATTCTAAAAGATTAGTGTACAAAACATAGTTTGGAAAGGCTTTAGCGTACTAGAAAGGTTGACTGGGCGGCAGGTTTTGGGTATTGTCAAGGTCTTTTTCACTTTACTCATAGGTCTGGAAGAAATCGCAACTACTGTAGGCCACTTACATCTGATTAAGAGATTTATTACAGTCATCGGACGTATAGTCTGGCGGTGTATCACACGATGGGAACATTTTATACCCCATTATTACTCCTTTTGTTGCGTAACGATGGTGATGATAATGATAATGATGATAATGATGATGATTAACTTCTCTTGACCGGTCATCCACAGGCTGGGGTTCTTCGTACCTTACTTTTGCCTAGCCTCCTAGCCTCTAACGCTATATATTTTGGGGAGGGGGTGGCGCGATTTCTTACACGGGCCAAGGTTCTCTAATGCCGGCAATGGAGTTTCGCTGCCGATGGAGTTATGAGGGAAGACCGCCTTTCTATCTTTTCGCCTGGATTGAAAGGCGGTCGGCGTTAGAGAACTTTGGCCCGTGTAAGAAATCGCGTCACCCCCCTCCCCCAAATATATAACGCTACGCCACCGTTCTAGGAAGCCTGCGAAGGAGGCTAACTTTTGCCACACCTATAGCTATTTTTTGTGTAACCAAACGCTTAACAATGTTATAATAATCAGTTTCGGGTTTTTTTATTCGCTTGAACTTTTGCTTATTCATGACAAACTGAAATAACAGCTCCTTTGTTCCTGTAGCAGCGTCTTCTTTTTTTCTCACCCTGGCGTTTGTGGATAATGCAGCACATAGATAAAGAAAAAACAATATCAAGGTTTTCACCTAACATACTATATTCTTGTTGCATAACTTGCTATTAGGAAAAACTTTCAGCGGCTGGGAAAAATATAATCTCTACGTGTGTTTGAAAAGAAGGACAGAGCTTTGAATATCAAGGTTTTCACCTAACATACTATATTCTTGTTGCATAACTTGCTAGTAGGAAAAACTTTCAGCGGCTGGGGAAAATATAATCTCTATGTGTGTTTGAAAAGAAGGACAGAGCTTTGAATATCAAGGTTTTCACCTAACATACTATATACTTGTTGCATAACTTGCTATTAGGAAAAACTTTCAGCGGCTGGGAAAAATATCATCTCCATGTGTGTTAGAAAAGAATTGAAAGAGCTTCGACAGAGTGTGGCGAAAAGTCGAATGGTTGTACTAGCCAGGTGTAATGTCAAGGTCCGTTGTTTTCACCTCGCGGCACAAAACCTCCCCGTACCTGTAATCTATCTAATTAGCTAGCATGTCATGTCATTGTCCGACATGTCCATTGTGATCATACCGCGTACACAACAAGCAGAAGAAGTTTAAAACTTCAAAACATCCCTTTGATTGTACCTCTTTTTTTTTTACAAATAACCGGCATTGTCATACCTTACCGTGGTTGAACAGCTTTCCCTTAAAGTTTATTTGTCTGTTCCTGCAGACATTAAACTTGTGGGTAGATTACAGGTTAGGGCCAAATCGGGTTGCAGAAAGCCAACACAAAATTGGTCTTTGTCGAGAGAATACCTAAATAACTGGAATAGTCATACCTTACAGTTGTTGAACAGCTTTCCCTTAAAGTTTATTTGTCTGTTCCTGCAGACATTAAACTGGGGTAGATTACAGGTTAGAGCCAAATCGGATTGCAGAAAGCCAACACAAAATTGGTCTTTGTCGAGAGAATACCTATTAAATAACTGGAATAGTCATACCCTACAGTCATTGAATGGCGTCTGTTCCTGTAGAAATTAAGCTGAAGCAAATTACATGTAAGAGCCAAATCGCATTACAAGATCTAGAAGCGAACACAAAATCGGTCTTTGAATGCAGAGAAAGGGTATTGTAACGTTACACATAGAGCCGACGGAAGGCAATGGTTACCCTTATGTAACAAAAAGGCGGCTTAATGCATCGGAATTAGGCTCTACCAGCCTCGATCCGCGGGTCGCTGGGAAAATAGTAGAAATTGGCCAAATAGAGTCAATTGTATGGAGGGAGTCGGCTACGGAGAGAGGGTCCAATATGCGCCTGCGAATGAAACCCTCCATGGCCAAAATCCCCCGGTAAATGTTCTACCTATAGCCGGCGCGGTTAGTCTGGTAGAGACTACATCAGAATGTCAGGTGCGATGTGGGTGGGGGGTGGCAGTCCGCGAACTTGACAGCCGCCCTTCACATATATAGCTTGCCTGAAAAGATGGACAATGTCACAATGTGCATACATTACCCCATTTATTTTGGGTCATCCATTGTCAGTTGTACCCCTATAGTGTTTCATATACGCTGGGTTGGATATGGACGATAAAACAGTTTATTGGGGAATCGGCCGGCATTGAATGCCTAACTGGGTAGAACTACTTTCTCTACAAATTAGTGCCGGACACAAGGCCATGTATTATTCATGCCCAGTCGTCGTTTATTTACCAGTAAAACCTTTTCACCACCCGGTGCATATTCCTACCTGAAGTACGGCGAAATGCCTACACAAAGTACGTCGGAATTGCTGCGACCCTAACACAGAGCGTTAGACGATACATACTTAGTCTACGGCATCCTTTCATATATTCCTCAATGACGTTTGTTAATACCGTGTTCCGAGAAATGTACTGTACTTATAAGACGCTCTACATTGTCGCTATGGAGCACTAGTATAGGATTATGTCATATGCTATTGTCAACTGTTGGTTATTCCGTATATACTATTTTTAACTGTGTTTTTATCTCCCGCTATATATGTAAATTTTACGATTTTAAGAAGTATGAATGTAAATGTTTTTACAAACCACTGTAAAAAGGCAACACAATTCAGACACAGTGTCTGCGATGTTGCACTTGAAGAATAAAGTTTCAATAAAGTTTCAATATTGACATCGTAGAACAGATTTGGACTAATTTGTGTCATGGGTGACTCATAACTTACTGATTTGATGATGTGGGCTTAATTGTGCATACTGCTTTGGCGTGTAATATAGTACTACGAAATTTGTGTTATGCAGCGACGTGTATAACTGTGACCTATATTGAGTAGTATTGTAATGATAGACTACACTAGAATGTAATCAGTATGAAATATCCTGTTGATTATGATATACATTATCTTGGGGTACCTATCTCACACTGTAAAGAACGACTTCTTGATTGCCATAGAAATTTTTTAGCAAGACATGTCAGGTGAATAGATTTTGTGAAGTGATACAAGTATTGTCGTGGGATCAATGTAAAGCCGCCACTGGATTTTCTAGTCTCTGGTTGTCGGGCTCTGCTTTAAACCTGGCGATTTATGGTATAATTGGGGTGTCAGGGGTGAGTGTTCCGGAGAGAATGCAAATTTGTTCTGGCAAGATGCCGCACGCGTTCTAACAGGGCGTGTGATTCGGCCGGAGGAGTGTGCCAGACAGAGAATAGTTAACAAAGTACCGAAGGCAAAGTCGTAAAATTGTGGCCTGGCTTGATACCAATAAAAGTCTTACACAGGACTATCAAATCGTTTCACTGGTAATTTAAAACGATTTGTTCTTCATAGAAGAGTGAACTGCTAAATGTATATAGCAGCGCCATAAATCATATTCTCGCCACTCGTCTTCTAGTTGAATTAACACCTCCAGTTGTTTTGTTTCGAAACGACATATTTATCGACGTTTGATAACTTAATGACGCAGATAAAGGGCACATGAGACAAATTAAACTCAAGATGGCTTCGTTGTTCGTGGACAGGTGCTCGGAGAGTTCATCAAAAAGTTCATGGACATACCCAGGCGTCCTTCAGGCACGGTAGTCACATAGGCATAGCACAAGGTCGTTTTCTTAGATGATGTGACGTTCCATCTGTCACAAAGTTTCGAAATCTTCCCCTGATGAGGGCAGAGGTCCTGTGTGGACATATCTGACGCCCTGTGCGTCACGCAGCTCCCCGACCTACACAGCATGGGGTCGTTTTGTGACACATTTTGACGTGATTCAGTCACAAGGTTTTCAGAATGTCCCAGAATGTTTTTGAACATTTTATTTGAGGGTCTAACCATCACAAAGGTAAAAAAACAACTTCTCGGCCGAAGGTCGGAAAACATGGGGTTTAATAATTTGTTTAGTTCAACTGATTGAATTGTGCTGTTTGGTTTGTGCTACATACGAGTAAGAATTGACATGACAAGTGATCATGACCATCGACTATCACCTTTTCAGGATGTCGACCTGGAGACCTGACTGTGATGTTTGATTCGCTCACACCGGGAAGACCCCTACTCTTTTAGATAAATGTGGTGCGTTCTTTGAGGTGTGGCGCCCCTCAAACACGGGTCCACCATTTGTCCTATCCGAGGGACGACGTCCCTAACCGAAGCTAGTTATAGGCACTCATTTTCACCTGAGTAAAGTGAGGAACAACATGTAAAGTGTATTTCCCAAGGGCACAACATATATCTGGGCATGTTAGGGAATCGAACCCCATGACCCTCGATTTTGGCCCAACTTAACACTCTAACCATTGATTGGTAGAGCTGTTCCTTGAAGTGTGAACGAATCGATTCTGGGGCATGCATGTTTGGTTCCATGGCATAATTGTCGCCTGAGGCCGAGTGCTAGTTGATTAACCCCATTATACGGACAAGGAGTGTCGAGATGTGAGTCAGATAACCTCTCACCGATCACCCATTTGTCATCTTACTTGTCATGCTTGATAGAAACATAATCATCATAATTATCTTAGGCTGCAGGAGAATAAGAGATCTCAGATTAAACTGCTGATTAGAGCTTTCCTGAAGGTCGGGTCACTTTCTTCGTACGATTTTTTAAATTATATTTTCAGCGAGATTATTACAGAACTGTCGGTCGATAACGTAAAGGATCAATCACCTTTTGTGACATTAAGACAGTTGAGTTCCACAAGCAATACCCATAACTTTCCCAAGAATTCTCTAAATTTTCTTTTGTAGACCTGCCGTATACGAAGACTGTGACCCGGTCCTGGGGCATATTACACCCCCCCACAACATTATGTATATGTTAACCTAAAGTACAGATAATCTCAGAATATATACATACGTAAGGCCACAGCAAGTAAATTTTATGGATGACATCCTCCGCAGACTCCAAAATTAATGAGATAGGGTAAAAAAAACAAGGCGGCCAAAAAAACCCAAGATTATTATATTTTCAAATTTTGAGGCGACGAAATATGATATCATGACCAACAGGTCTTTTATTCCTGTATTCAACCGATGAGGTTTCATTATGATATATAATGTAAAACCTCCTTGATTCAACAGTAAACATGTCCGTGTAGATGTGTATACATCTCAATAGACTAACTACGAAAAATGCAGAAAAGAGCTTGTTGTACCATCATCTGAAGCAACTACACTGGGTATTCATATGCGATGAAACATCTTGTGTATACAGCTCAATTAACTAGACCCCCCCCCCATTATTTATATAATGTCCTTGCTAGAACAAAAAAAGCTTGTTATTATAAAAGGGCCATTCTTCTTTTAACCACCAAAAACCCACAAATTATAGAAAAGGTGGGACATTACGTCTTCCATTGTTTACAAAAGAGAAGTCAAACCCTTCACTAGTTATTGACAATTACGTTTGTATAGTCCAGTCTAGTCGCGTTTATACCTATTTTGTACCCTGTTATTTTATGTATGTTGTTTGCAATTAGCCCTCGGGCAGAAATCTGCAATAAACTTATTATTATACCATCATGGGCAGGAACCACACTGGGTATTCATATGCAACGAAACACCTTAGACTGTCAACATTAAACTGTTCTTGAAGATGTGTATACAGCTCAATTAACTAGAACAAACGCAGAAACAGCTTGTCATACCATCATGGGCAGGAACTACAGTGGGTATTCATATGCAATGAAACACCTTAGAATGTCAACGTTTACGACATATTTGCCCATTTTTGGCATGTTGACCACCGTCGGAGGGCAATGGAATTTCTTGTTTTTTTATTACGAAATCAGTTGAAAATTAATGAGCGCGCTGATGTCATCCACAAAAATTACTTGCTGTGGCCTAACAAAAAAGCATTGGCATCCGATACCAAAAAAAATGCTCTTTCTGTATTATCCTTATAAAGCTTGTGGCGGAGGCAGAACACCAACTGACTTCGGAGTGTGATTTATCTTGGTGGTGATTGATGCTGCTGTGTTACTGTAAATGCAGAAATGTTCGCGGTGGTTTTATGTTCGCGGTTTTCAGCGCAAACTTAAAACCCCCGCGAAACTTTTTTCTCACCTATGACTGTACCGCTACTATTGTTTCAAACGAGAACTTAAACCCCCGGGAACACTCCATTTTCTCCCTGCCGCGAAATAAAAACCACGCGAACTTAAATGCGTTTACAGTATTCTACCAGGACATCACCATGCAATGATTACTAACTTACAACTTACTAACTTACCTCACAAAGAAATTGAACATTTCATCGGAAGCTTTTCTTTTCTTTTATTCCAAGTTCCTACGTATCTATATTTCATCGCCTATGGAGTATGGGATAGCATGTATCTATTGTACAGATTTAATAAATATACCATATATTGTCGACAACATGACAAACCTGCACTTTGTGTCAAACTTATGTGCTGAACTAGATATATTACTGAATAAGTGTGATATTTAATGTACAGATATACCATGGCCAGCTAAACATACTTTGAAATCAGCGTAAAAATATCACAACCCATTAGATGGACATACAAATTCGTTAGTTTCAGGTAACTTCGTCTCTATTTTCAGGCTTCTTCATTGCGAATCATATATAATTTAGGATGGAATAGAATATCTAAACATAAAGTGGCTTTCAATAATCAATCACAAGCTTTCTTACTTTAAGCAACGTTTTAATTTTTTTAAAACATACGATACCTCAGCATAGAAGAAGAGACATAACTTTATGAAGATTACGTCATATAATGTATGAATTGCACATCGATCTGGAAATGACTTGCAATTGTCAAATTCATTTCCATAAAAGAAAACATTACTTAGTGTATCACCGACCTAGAACAATGGGTACTATTATGTAACATGTATGGTTTGCTGTTATCCAGCTAGGATATCTAAAGATGAATAAAAAGAGTATTTTTACACAACCAAGAGATTTATTCCACCGACGTTTCGGTGACCATCTGTCACCTTCTTCAATGCACTTCTGACTGGTTCACATAGTAATGCAGCACAGGCGTTGCTGCTTATACATAATAATCGTTGCATTGATTTTTTATTGATAGTTGTGTATGTGTTACACTTCTGTACGTTTGGGACCGCATAGTGATGTCATCTCCTGTGATTGTACATACGTAAATATTTTGCGTTTGGGAATGCATCTCATTATGTATAAGCAGCAACACCTGTGCTGCATTACCATGTGAACCAGTCAGAATTGCCTTGAAGAATGTGACAGATGGTCACCGAAACGTCGGTGGAATAAATCTCTTGGTTGTGTAAAAAGAGTCTTTATATTCAGTGACTTACCAACCTGATGAAACTATTCACGGATACCTAGAGAAAGATGTCTGAAGAACAGTGTTTACTGTGATTAAGCTGATGATGCTAACTTCCTTCACGCAAATATGCTACTTCCGTAGATTGTGGTGCGAGAGAGCCCGTTCTTGCAATCCACCTTTATCTCAGATTGATCATAGTCTGGAAAGCAACAAATAGTAAACTTCAGTGTAACGTTATTACAACTGATGAAAAAAATGTCAAGTATCATTGGCATACACTCAGAAATATCAAATCTCCTTAAGAAAAGACAAAATTTAGCGAAAATCCATCTTTAACATCTCACCTCGTGGTAAAATATTAAATAAAAGTTACTTTACTCGCTAACGTAAAGAGAAACAGATGTGTAACACACCTTTCACACAGCGGTTGACAACCTTATTTTTGCATGGGAAGATTTCATGGACGAGGTTGTACAAGGCAGGGTCATAGGCCATGAGCTCCTCGCGGGTGTTGACATGGTTGTGGATGCCGTCAGGAGGGTCACTTTCGTGGTTTACGTAGAAGTAGCTTTGTACTCCTTTACACGGCAGAGCAAAACATGTTTAGAAACAAATCTCATCTGAAATTTATAGCTAAACAGTTACAAGAATAGTCATCAATCAGAAAAGATAAAGAGATTCTCACCTCCAAATTTTCGATGTCTACTGTACATCTTGATCACGGAATGACCTAGTCTCACGAGAGCACGAAACTAGGACGAGACTAGGGGGAGGCAGGACGATCTTCACAAGTCTCGTCCTAGTCTCGTGTTCTCGCGAGACTGGGTCATTCCGTGATCAAGATGTACAGTAGACATCGAAAATTTGGAGGTGCGTATCTCGTTACCTTTTCTAAGTCACTGATTGATGAATATTCTTGTAACCATGGTTTAGAAACAAATCTCATCTGAAATTTATAGCTAAACAGCTGTCATCTTTTTGAATAGTAATTCATTAACACGCTTTGATCAACACCGGTTCTTATCACTATGTACACTGTGCATCCATAACCAAGTTCCTTATGACTTGAACATTATCAATGTTAACAATATCTAGATATACAAAATTTTACCTATCGCCGAGCTATGACTAAACTAAGGATCAGCGATCATCTACTGCAAATTGAAGTTGGCAGGCACAACCAGACTCCACCAAATAACAGAATGTGTACATTATGTGACAATGATTGTATAGAAGATGAAATACATATTATTTCAGAATGCTTAAGCTTACTATACGCAGACATGCGTAGATCCCTTATAAGTTCCATACAACTAGACAGGAAATATGCGCATCTTACAAATAACGAGTTATTCACATGTATCATGTCGTCTGAGAACTACGATATAATTGAAAACTATGTGAATTTGTGCACAAATGAAATGTTTCAAAAAGAGAGAAGAGACTATGTAGATTTAAATGGAATATAGCACAATGTTCCTTTTCTTTTACTTCATGTTACCTAATGCATTTAGCCCATGTTGGGCATGAATATGCAATAAAGTTCATTGTCATTGTCATTATAAGGAATACGTCTCATCTCAAACTTGATAGCAAATCATCGGCTTTACCCTGAGAAGTCTCCACAAAGCTAGCCCAATGACCGCAATCCATTCTTCCTTCCTTGAGATTTTTCTTATCCATTTATTTGATTACTTCTTTGGTCATCACTTTTCTTTCTTCTATGTCTCCCGTCATTATCGTATCTATCATGTTCACTTCCGCTGTTCTTTATCAACTAATTTGAATAACTTAACACACCTTCTGCCCAGTACTCGAACACCGTGTCGTCTGCATATGTGTTGGCGAATCTTCCGTTTGCCAAGGCGTCTTGGTAAGCCGCTTCCAGACGAGCATCGAAGTCCGGAATCACAATTTTGGCCGCCATATTGTGCACACCGTGGGCAAACTCGTGCATGAAGATGTCTTCCACTTTAAAGCTGATTTACAGGAAAATTTCGATTGAAAAAAAAAGTATTTAATATTTCATTAAAACATACTTCATGATTCACTTAATTTCAACACAAATGCTTTGAAGAAGGTCGAGTAATCCTGTTGCCATAGGAATCCTGTTGGTTACAACACTTTGCACTGCAAGCACAAAAAACAGTGCACAGAATTCGTGTGAAACGTATATATTTGCTCAGGCAGGGATAGTTATAAGGGAGCATACACCATAACAGACATCTACAGCAACCTTGGTTGTTGTACCATGTATACAGCCAAACGAATAGATAAATAGATAAATAAATAAAATACAGCAAATGAAGGTCTCCCTCTACAAGATGGGGAATATTGTAATTCTTGTTTTTCTCACTGTAACATTATGTTCACTGTTTTCACGGTCACCTCTGTACCGTGAACTTATCAACACTGTGAAAAACCTGTTCTAATCTTCGCCGAGTACTTGTACTCGTTATTCATGATTCCTTCACACATCCGTTCTGTAAATCACTTGCCGCCACCGTGAAGTTGAAGTTCAGTAAAAACTTCAATTTTTCTTACACCGTGAAATTTTGCTACCGTGAAGAGATAAAGTGAATTACCGTACTCCCTGCGGTAAACCCTAAGGTCTATACAGGCAACGGCTCCGCATACCTGTCATGTTGGTAACACAAAACATTTTCCTCGGCTCCTGTCGACACTGGAAAAGTCACCGTGCCCCCCAGTCCTCGGGCCCGGGTGTTGAAACTCGGGTCCAGGTTGGAATGTTCGGGGACATCCAGAGTGACCTAATTATCGCATTATAACATCAGAAGACCACATCACCACAAAGACAGTTATTTTTTGCAAGCCCTAGCTCAAGTACGCATTCATTCTGCTTAACGGTAGGGGCCCTAACATAAGACGTGCCCTAACTTAAGACGGATTTGTTACTGATCTCACTCCTGTATACATTAAGTACACCGTGTTTGTTGCCACCGACTATGTTGATGATAAAGGTAAATAAAGTATGCACACAGCTTTCACTTGCATTAGAAATATACACTCCATTTCTTCTTTTTTCCTTCGCAAAATAGTATTTTAACGATAATGGTGGGATGGTGGAAAAAATTCTGTTTACTTAGATTCATCACAAGGTTATGAAGAGAGATCGTCTAAAGTGAGGGCACAAAATAGAAATGTTCATTCACGAAAACGTTTCGCAGCTTTTAGCTGTTGTAACGTAGAGAGTGAAGGGTTTATGATCTGTATGAATGCATTTGATACTCAAATATGTTCTCAGGATAAATGTGTTCAATTTTCACTCATCAAAACCTGCCCACTTTCTGGCAACTAGCGATAAAATGAACGAACGAGCGCGTGAAAAATCGTCTTATGTTAGGGCCCTCCCTGTTTAAACTGCCATATGTTATTCTATCATCGATATCCTTACTCATATTACACCTAATGTCATTATGCAAAATATATGGCTTAAGAGGCTCACATTCAACGTAATGTAAATTGTATATATTACCTCAGATTCGGCCATGATGGCGGCTCTACCATAGACGTTAAAGTACGAGTCCCGCAGGTCCCTCCTGTCCGCTAACATGAACAGCACGTCGTAGCAACATCTCCGGAGGGCGTCGTCAGGCAGAATAGAAGAGCCCAGGATGGGAATGCCATATGCGTGCAAGTATTTCTAATGGTAGAAAAATTATGTAAATTTTCGTGACTAATCCAAAACGTCTTAAATAAATAGAGTGTCCGCTGATGAAAGAAGCGTATAAATACACAACCTTCCTGTTGGTAAAAAGAGATTTATTAGTGATAACAATAAATAATCGATTACCTTTATTGTACACATACAGGCATACGGATATAAATGTCATAAACTACATATAATGACACTGACAGGACTTCTAATACTAATCTAAAACATTGGTTCTATAACTACTCTAATACATAGGTTCAACTTCTTGTCGTCTCTTTGTGATGCTAAAGATATATATTAAGATGGATTTGTTCATTATAGTATGGTCAAAATGCATAAGAAATGAATTTTTTCCATACCAAACATAGATTTAAAGTGTTAAAACGTTCTTATAATATGATTAAAACGAATATTTCCATCGTTACTATATTTTTTTACAAAATACAATCTACCGTAAAGCGGACTTCATCAAGTTACAAAATTTACTAACATATACTGCCTGAGCTATCTAATTCTAATTGACATTAGAGTGCGTTTATTAGTCTTTTTAAAACTACAACAAAAGTATTCCTGGCTACGAAGGTCATATACATCTTGGTATTGTCTTACTACAGCTTTCATTATGCAGAAATAAATTTATACAACTGAACTGACCTGATAAAAAGTGTCCAGACTGAGTTCTGTTCGAACGTCATCTGGGACATCTGTGACGTTATTACACTCCCAGGTTTCCCATGCACGACCGCGCTTGGTTGTGAGACACTCAGCAGGCAAATCTGAGAACAGCAAAATAACCAATATCTAGCATGTCCGTTTGGCATGGATTCATGTGTCAATTCTAAACGTATAAGGTAGTTATGATCACAAAGACTTCAAGTTATTTCTTTATGAAGTGAAAATGGTTATTTGATCATGTACAGTGTAATCACACTTATCATATAACGTAATCTTACTTATTATGTTAACAACTCAATTTACTTTGTAGGTCCTCTTCTTTTCCATTTGTTTCATTAGGATTTATGGTACAATTTCAATTTGTTCTTTCGTTAATTTCCTTAGTTTTGATTATGTATAATTTTGTTAAAATTCCCATTGTCTTGTTTAGGGGAGCCCCATGAAAAGCCACCTAGGCTTTTGCCGACCCCCCCCCCCCCCCCTCCCCGGCATGTTTCCTTTTTGCCCTGTTTGTCTTTTTATAATTGTACATATATGCAAATAGACAATAAACAAAATAATAAACAAATAAACAAGTTTCGTTGTCTGATTACCACGATGCAATCTTTTGTATTATCATTGGAGATTGTAACGAAATGAGACGATTGGTAACAGTTGTCAGTTGTTGATGAAACATTTGCCCAATGTCTCACTACGCCATTCCCCCGTTTGCAGTTTTACTCTGTTGGTGAAATTTGAGACGTTCTATCTACCTGGATGGCACACACCACAACTCAGAGGACAGTTGGGAAGCATCCACCCAGGGTTACTCTCACATTGGCCGTCACGTGCCCAATTAGGACACCATCTACTCGAGTCACTGCAGTCTGATACCTGCAATGGAACAACCAAGTTGGAAAATTTCAATGACGATCGTGACAGAACGTTTAAATGATTAAACTTGTGACTGCCAACACAAGTAAAATCCCTTATTACTGTATACATGAGGTAATACATGGAGTTAAATCAATAATGAATATAAAATGACGTCCACGTTCATTCCAAAGACACCTCTATTGGCAAATATTAAATAGAAACCCACGAGTCGATATTAAAATATTTTCATTTTTTTATACTTTACAGACCATATGTATAGACTTCATATAGAGCTTTTCATTACTTTTTGTAAATTCTTCTACAAGAAAATAGATCAAGCTTGGGGCAAATGACTATACACGATTTGGGCATAGCATTTGAACATGCAAAGCAACGTCTTACATCAGGGCAGACATCAAAGCTGGCGTCGCTTGTCACCATGTCCACGCCATTGTCGGCTGTACAGGTGTACATTCCGTCATCTTCGGGACGAACTCCTCCGATCACCAGCGTCCCGGTGACTGGGTCGACGACGGCCGAGGCCGGCAGTGCAGCCGAGTTTCCCCGAGTCCAGGTGAAACGCGGAGGAAAGGGACTTCCGCCCGACAAGCAGAGAATAGTCATCTGCTCCCCTTCGTTCACAAGTCTTGTCGGTCTTACCATGGCGGCAATTCTTAAGCCGACTAAAACAAACATACGACAGACAGTGAAATAAAAATGTTCGAGGGCTTATTAAGACTGACAAATTCTTCCAAAAAGATTTGCATTCAAAAATGCAATAAATCGAAAGAAATCGTTATTTTATAATATTTCAAACTAACTTGGACCGGATAGAGTCGTCGTTGGGCCCAGAGGCGTTGTCCGTGTTGTGATGGATATCACTGTAAAACAAGACAAGACAAGCATATAGCAGATATTGAAAGTCTGCAATGCTCCCCCCAAGGGCTAGTGACGTACACAGTAGAATCACCAGAAACTCAGAAATATTTAGAACAATCAGATGCAGAACCAACCGTTACAGAGACTCACTGATCCCTTACTTTGCCAAACTCCTAAACACACACAGCTAATCATTGTTTAGACGCTTAAACCGTCATTACTATATGAATTCGTCACTAGTATATGTGCAATATTTATTTCTAGGAAGTTTATGTAAATCCGGAAACCCGGAAGAATGATGATGGTGATGATGATGAAGTGTATGTAAGTCTAAAGTATATGCGTAATATTTATATGTAGTAAGTCGTTTTTTATTACTTGTAATTTTATAGTTCCATGTGTAGAAACGATTACTCTGTACAAAAACATGCAATTACATTGGAAATACTTACTTGTTTCACAATGATCTCCTTCATAGCCAGGAATACAATTACAGGTGTAGCTGTTGACGCCGTCAATGCAAGTTCCGCCATTTTCACAGACCACAGAATAACAGTCGTCGATGTCTGCATTGACATAATGGATCACAGTTAGCGTACTTCAAAGAAATTCAAACCGTAATTGCCTCAAATATACTACAAGTCTCCATAGACGATTGGCATGGTATTTCCTCCATGTCAAAGCTTTTCTTCTCCACGGCTAGTAGACAATTCCAGTCAACGTAGAAGTAACAATGGTAACATCCATAGAAAAAAATGGTTTTCCATAGAAAGCACCGTAACGATTATTTTATGCTAGTTCATGTGCACGTATAATACAAGTACATGTAGCGTCCATAGCAGGCTCTCTGGGGCCTTTGGGGGGCTTCTAATACACGTTTGATGACTGATAACTTCTTTTGCATTGGGTGCAGCCAGTCCGTAACCATTTGGCCCATAGTCATCAACAAAAGTGTACTATAAGCCCCCCCCCCCCCCAAAAGACCCCAGAGAGCCTGTTTACCTGTTTCACAATGATCTCCTTCATAGCCAGAGGCACAGTTACAGGTGTAGGTGCTGATGTCGTTAATACAAGTTCCGCCATTTTCACAGATTACAGAAGCACAGTTGTCTCTGTCTGCATTGACATATTGGAACGGCAGTCAAAATACTTGCGAACAATTGAACAACATTTGTGTCAAATGCTGTAGATCTACACAATCATAATAATGGTTTATTGGTTTATTGGTCAGAAATTATCCGTGCAATGGCAGCCAGTGCTGAATTGCAGCAGGGTTTAGAATCACATACTTAGTAATACACAACAGATACATATTTGCTCCACACTTGCACATTACTGTCGCAAGGGTCTGGCAGGCTGCCATTCGGCGCCAGCAAGTGATCTCAATACGACACATACTGTTAGCGGTGCATTTGCGTCGATTGTAAACAGGTTAAGCTCCGCAGACACTGAGACTATTCTAAGGAACTCGCCTAGTTACAGCAGTCAAATCGTTGGGAAACTTGAGCCATTTTTCTTTTCTTTAAAGAACGCCATGAAAACATTTTATACACAGCATAATCAATGGAGGAAATTACTTGTTTGAAAAATGCTACTTCCGTCGATTTTGGTGCGAGCAAGGCCGTTCTCACAATCCACCCTTATCTCTGACTCGTCATAGTCTGGAAGAAAACAAATAGTCAAATTAATTGTAATGTCATTATAACTGATGAAAGACACTTTGACTTTTTACACTTAAGATTATCGCGTTTCTTTTTGCTAACAACAACATCGAGTTGAACGAAATGGTGGCACACATGGCCATCTGTGGCGTCACGACTCGAGTACTCGTGCTAACAATAACATAAAACGGAATTTTAATCGAAAACCCAATAAAAATGAAATACTAGTAACACACCATTTTCACAGCGGTCAACAACCTTGTTTTCGCAAGGAAAGATTTCATGGACGAGGTTGTACAAGACAGGGTCATAGACCATGAGCTCCTCGCGGGTGTTGACATGGTTGTGGATTCCGTCAGGAGGGTCCCTTTCGTGGTTTACGTCGAAGTAGCTTTGTACTCCTTTACAAGGCGAAGCAAAACGTACATACTTTAAAAACAACTTGTGAAAAATGTAGCTAAACAGCTTTTATAGTACATATGACATTTTAACACGCTGAAATTAACATCAGTCCTTATTACTCTGTACACCGTTTATAAAAAATCGAGTTCCCTATGGATTCTAAATTTGCATTTGTAAGAATTAATTAAATACTCAAGCTCGATGGCGAATTAATGGCTCCGCTCCTAGGCCCTGAAGAATGATAAAACATGACAACATTCCATTTTTCGCATTCCTTGCTTTTCTGCCCATATCATTTGTTCTTCCTTCCCTCCATGTCATTGTTCCATGGTGGTTACGTTTCTCACATCCACCCCCGCTGTTCATTCTTCAATTGCCATTTGTATGATTTTACCCACCTTCTGCCCAGTACTCGAACACGGTGTCGGCTGCATATGTGTTGGCAAATCGTCCGTTTGCCAAGGCGTCTTGGTAAGCCGCTTCCAGACGAGCGTTGAAGTCCGGAATCACAATTCTAGCCGCCATATTGTGCACACCGTGGGCAAACTCGTGCATGAAGATGTCTTCCACTCTTAATCTGATTTACAGGAAAATTTCGATAGAAAAGAACCAATGTGAATATCTAATCAAACATACTTTAAAACTTACTTGAGTTCAACACAAATTCTTTGGAGTATTATCATTACATTGTTGGCTTTAGCTTGTTGCACTGCAGTGTGCATTTGTATGAAACATAGATATTTGGTCAGGCAGAGATAGTATTGTGGGAACATACAAAGTAATATTTTCCAAGCAGAGGTTTTGGTCGAGTAGGGTAGGAGTGTCCGGGATTTTTCTTGAAGGGAGACAGACGTAAAAAAAATCCCGTAGACTCCTACCCTACACGACCGAAACCTCTGCTTGTAGAATAACACGAGAAGACATCCACAGCAAACGAAGGTCTCCCTCTACAACATGGTTTATACGGTCTACACAGGCAACGGCTTCGCATACCTGTCATGTTGGTAACACAGAACATTTTCCTCGGCCCCTGTCGACACCGGAAAAGTCACCGTCCCCCCCAGTCCTCGAGCCCGGGTGTTGAAACTCGGGTCCATGTTTGAATGTTCGGGGATATCCAGAGTTACCTGGTGATCACATCGTGACATCATACTTCCACAAAACCATAATGACAATGCATTTTGCTACTCTAGGGCCCATGTACACTTTTATTCTTGGCAACTGCAATGTGTTTTCTATCATCCACATTTATATTACCCCTAATTAAGTTATCCAGAATTGTATATCGGGAGTACAAAGAAGACAAAATTTATGAGACTAAATTTGTCTTTATGTATCATACGTTCTCTTAGTCCGCTAATGCTGTCAGCAAAATATGATAATTTTGATTAAGATGTTGTGAATGGATGTCATATTCAGGAAATCTAGGATAGAATGCCGTGTTCCGAGATATGGACTGTACTTATAAGACGCTCTACATTGTCGCTATGGAGCACTAGTATAGTATTATGTCATATGATGTTGTCAACTGTTGTTTATTCCGTATATACTATTTTTAATTGTTTTTATCTCCCGCTATATATGTAAATATTACGATTTTAAGAAGTATGAATGTAAATGTTTTTACAAACCACTGTAAAAAGCAACAAAATTCAGACATAGTGTTTGCGATGTTGCACTTGACGAATAAAGTTTCAAGTTTCAAAGTTTTCAGAAATCTGGCGTTACGGTAACAATTTCACATTTAAGGTGATGTAAATTGTATCCAATTACCTCGGATTCAGCCATGATGGCTGCTCTACCATAGACGTTAAAGTACGAGTCCCGCAGGTCCCTCCTGTCCGCTAACATGAACAGCACGTCGTAGCAACATCTCCGGAGGGCGTCATCAGGCAGCAGGGAAGAGCTCAGGATCGGGATACCGTATGCATGCAGGTATTTCTAATGTTTGAAAAATTACCCCGTTAGTTTTCGTGACTAATACAAACGTCCCAGAAGATCTGCTGAAGAAAGAAGCTAGGGGGTCATATAAATATATATTCAAGGCTGCCGCCATAAATATCGAGGAGGCCTAGGTTTGGAAACACGCAACCTTCCTAAGAGTATATCTTTCTTTATTGAGCGATGTGTAAACTTCGTATCAGTGACCATTCCCTACACATAGAATCTGACAGACATAACCGTACCCCTCCTAATGATAGAACATGCAAATTATGTGACCATTTACATGAAGATGAAACCCATTTTTTACTCGATTGTTCCTTATATGAAGATGAGCGCCAATCGCTGTTTAAAACAATAGAACTAGACAAGAAATGTACAAAAATGTCACAGGAGGACACTTTCATATACCTTATGTCATGTAAGAATGAGCACATAATGGACAAATTATGTAGTCATGTTTCAAAATGTTTCAAAAAGAGAGAAGAAACTATTACATGTATTAGATTATCAATATCAGTATATCAATAATAGCAATAGTCCACCATTTGTTTGATCTTTAGTTCACAAGATTAGAATGTAGAATTGTATCAATTCTTTTTATGTATTTTGCTTCTTATAGACCATGTGTGCATTTAGCATATCTGGGCAGGAACATGCAATAAAGACTATTATTATTATTATACAACTTTTAACAGTAATTATAGTATTCTAAGTTGTGTGTGTCACTGATATAAGTCGGTATTGTATTGCTTAAACTCCGTATGCAAAAATCATTGTCATTATCATTATTATGCACCAATCTATACCTAAAGTTGAAAAATACCAAAAGAACAAGTCCGAACTGACCTGATAAAAAGTGTCCAAATTGAGTTCTGCCCGAACTTCATCCGGGACATTTGTGACGTTACTACACTCCCAGGTATCCCATGAACGACCGCGCTTGGTTGTGAGACACTCATGAGGTAAATCTGAGGACAGCAAAATAACTGATTACCTAGCATGCTCGTTTGGCATGGCTATTCTAAAAGTATAAGACAAGTTCCGTAGTCCAATTACCACGATGACAACCTTTATACTTGAAGATTGTAGCCAAAAGAGAAAATTGGTAACCACTCCACCTTCTCCCATTTGAATTTTTTGAATTTTAACTCTTTTCATAAAATTTGAGACGTTCTATTTACCTGGGTGGCACACACCGCAACTCAGGGGACAGTTAGGAAGCATCCACCCAGGGTTACTCTCACATTGGCCGTCACGTGCCCAATTAGGACACCATTTACTTGAGTCACTGCAGCCTGATATCTGCAATTGAACAATCAAGTTGGAATTTTCAGTGACAGTCGCGACAGAATGTCTAAAACTTGCGATTGTCAGTACAAGTAAAGCCCCTTATTACTGTACAAATGCGGTAAATATATGGAGCTCAATACACCAAATTCAATAATGAAAACAAAAAATGACGTCCACAGTCTGATATTTGCAATGGAACAGTAAATTTGGAATTTTCATTTAAAAGAAAATTGTTGCTCCATGAAAGACACATCAATTGCAATACATCCCATTCAACAAATACAAAACGATGTCTAAGCACATTCCAAAAAGAAATGTACATGCAAATGTAAATTTTAAACACAATAATCAATATCAATTTTCAGTTTTCATACTTTTTGCAAATTCTTTTGAAACAAAATATTGAAATTCGAATTCTCAAACCCCTTATTGATGATTGCATGAATTGTATCAAAATGAATTACTCCATCTTCAGTCATGATTGCTCGTACCATCGTTCGTCCTATCATAGAAGTGAAAAAGTCAACAGTTGTCAAGCTCGCAGTAAATAATAATACTGGATGCTTATCATTTGATATTGAAAAGCATTAAGAAAATGCCTCACATCAGGGCAGACAGAAAAGCTGACGTTACTAGTCACCACGTCCACGCCATTGTCGGCTGTACAGGTGTACATTCCGTCATCTTCGGGAAGAACGCTTCCAATCACCAGCGTCCCGGTACCTGGGTCGACGACGGCCGCGTTCGGAAGTGCAGCCGAGTTTTCCCGAGTCCAGGTGAAACTCGGAAGGGGACTTCCGGCCGACAAGCAGAGAAGAGTCAACTGCTCCCCTTCGTTCACAAGTCTTGTCGGTCTTACCATGGCGGCATTTCTAAGGGCGCCTAAAACAAGCGAGCAAAAGATCGAAAAAAATACCAACCAATGACATAACATTCTTTTATTTCCAATTAAGATGATCGACAAGATGTCATTGAAATTACAATTCAATTGCGAAAATCGCTCCGTCACGATGTTTTAACCCTATTCGTACGGGGGGGGGGCGCCAACTTTCATGTCGCATGACTCCGGAACGGTTTATGCTAGAGCCGCCAAACTTGGTGACTTTTCATACAATCTAGTTGGCAAAAATTCCATAATCATAAGTTGATAAGTAAGTTCATGGCAAGGGGTTTCTGACAGGCAGATTTTACCAAATTCACTAATTTCGAATTTAACAGTGTAGTTTTCAGGTTTTCTGGCTAAACCACACCTATTCCGACTTAGGTATAAAAAGTCAGGTTTCCGTTTAAAATCGTCACTACCTGGTATTTTTATACAAAAGGTTCAATTAGGAGTTTTTTGTCTATTTTCAGTTTTAGGTTTTTTTGCTCAAGTAAATTGTATATATGAAAATTCTAGCAGGCGGATCCAAGGTGGCGTTATTTCATAACGTCATCTTGACTTCGTCGCTGTTGCTATTGACAGCAAAGGTCTTTTTTTGCTGTTAGTCATCATTTTAGTTAAATTTTTGCATACCTCTGACTTTCATTGAAATACCCTATTTAAACGGTTCCAGCCAATAAAATAATGTAAATAACGTCATGATAACGTCATATGACATCATAATGAGACCAAAGCTGTCATATTATTTCAATTTCACTTTTAAATCATCCTCTAAAAATCTGGTGGTCATGCGATAAGTAATAATGGAGTTACGGGGGCAGGCCTCAAAAGGCCAAACCTAGGATGACCAAAAAAGAACGGTCTTAATATGTTGAACTAACGTGGTCCGCCTGGCGTTGTCAATAAGCTCGACGTCGTTGCCTGCGTTGTGGTGGACATCGCTGTAGTAAAAAAGATCATTGTGAAACAAGGTAAGAAGAATTTCCTAACTTATCGCGGGTGGTGGGGCTAAATGATTTCATACTGATCTCCTTCGGAGAAATAAGCACAAATACAGCTGAAGTTGTTGACGCCGTCAATGCAAGTTCCGCCATTTTCACAGACCACAGAAGAACAGTCGTCGATGTCTGCATTGACGTATTGAGATGGCAGTAAATGTGTTGCGACAGAAACCAAATTGCAATTGCTTTCGCTAAAAATATGAATCTTCAAAGACAATAAGAAGGAGATTTTCTCCATGTCTATGTTGTTCATCTCCAGGTCATGAGACTCTTCCAGCCAACGTTGATGTAAGATTACTGACGTTCTTAGAATAAAGTCGTTCTTTTCAACACAAAACGCGGCGATTTAATCAAGTTTATACCCGTATGCAGGTGTATAATAAAAGAACTTACTTGTTTCACAATGATCTCCTCCATAGCCAGGAGCACAATTACAGCTGTAGCTGTTGACGCTGTCAATGCAAGTTCCGCCATTTTCACAGACCACAGAAGAACAGTCGTCGATGTCTGCATTGACATAGTGGGATGGCAGTTAAATGTGTTTCCGAGAAATTCAACCTGCAATTGCCTGAAATATGCTATGAATCTCCAAAGACAATCAGCAGTAGATTTCTTCAATGTCAAGACTTTTCATCTCCACTGCTACGAGACATATGTTAATGTTAAAGTACCAAATGTGACAGTCTTAGAATAAAGTTCTGCTTTGCCATTCAAAACGCCCGCACCGATCTTATTTACAACTTTATGATAGGAATACTTACTTGTTTCACAATGATCTCCTCCATAGCCAGGAAGACAATTACAGCTGTAGCTGTTGACGCCGTCAATGCAAGTTCCGCCATTTTCACAGACCACAGATGAACAGTCGTCGATGTCTGCATTGACATAGTGGGATGGCAGTTAAATGTGTTTCCGAGAAATTCAACCTGCAATTGCCTGAAATATGCTATGAATCTCCAAAGACAATCAGCAGTAGATTTCCTCCATGTCAAGACTTTTCTTCTCCACTGCTACGAGACATATGTCAATGTTCAAGTATCAAATTTGACAGTCTAAGAATAAAGTTCTGCTTTGCCATTCAAAACGCCCGCACCGATCTTTTTTACAACTTTATGATAGGAATACTTACTTGTTTCACAATGATCTCCTCCATAGCCAGGAGCACAATTACAGCTGTAGCTGTTGACGCCGTCAATGCAAGTTCCGCCATTTTCACAGACCACAGAAGAACAGTCGTCGATGTCTGCATTGACATAGTGGGATGGCAGTTAAATGTGTTTCCGAGAAATTCAACCTGCAATTGCCTGCAATATGCTATGAATCTCCAAAGACAATCAGCAGTAGATTTCCTCCATGTCAAGACTTTTCTTCTCCACTGCTACGAGACATATGTCAATGTTCAAGTACCAAATGTGACAGTCTAAGAATAAAGTTCTGCTTTGCCATTCAAAACGCCCGCACCGATCTTTTTTACAACTTTATGATAGGAATACTTACTTGTTTCACAATGATCTCCTCCATAGCCAGGAGCACAATTACAGCTGTAGCTGTTGACGCCGTCAATGCAAGTTCCGCCATTTTCACAGACCACAGAAGAACAGTCGTCGATGTCTGCATTGACATAGTGGGATGGCAGTTAAATGTGTTTCCGAGAAATTCAACCTGCAATTGCCTGAAATATGCTATGAATCTCCAAAGACAATCAGCAGTAGATTTCCTCCATGTCAAGACTTGTCTTCTCCACTGCTACGAGACATATGTCAATGTTAAAGTACCAAATGTGACAGTCTAAGAATAAAGTTCTGCTTTGCCATTCAAAACGCCCGCACCGATCTTTTTTACAACTTTATGATAGGAATACTTACTTGTTTCACAATGATCTCCTCCATAGCCAGGAGCACAATTACAGCTGTAGCTGTTGACGCCGTCAATGCAAGTTCCGCCATTTTCACAGACCACAGAAGAACAGTCGTCGATGTCTGCATTGACATAGTGGGATGGCAGTTAAATGTGTTTCCGAGAAATTCAACCTGCAATATGCTATGAATCTCCAAAGATAATCAGCAGTAGATTTCCTCCATGTCAAGACTTTTCTTCTCCTCTGCTACCTGGATATATGTCAATGTTGAAGTACCAAATGTGACAGTCTTAGAATAAAGGTCTGATTTGCCATTCAAAACGCCCGCACCGATCTTTTTTACAACTTTATGATAGGAATACTTACTTGTTTCACAATGATCTCCTCCATAGCCAGGAGCACAATTACAGCTGTAGCTGTTGACGCCGTCAATGCAAGTTCCGCCATTTTCACAGACCACAGAAGAACAGTCGTCGATGTCTGCATTGACATAGTGGGATGGCAGTTAAATGTGTTTCCGAGAAATTCAACCTGCAATTGCCTGAAATATGCTATGAATCTCCAAAGACAATCAGCAGTAGATTTCCTCCATGTCAAGACTTTTCTTCTCCACTGCTACGAGACATATGTCAATGTTCAAGTATCAAATTTGACAGTCTAAGAATAAAGTTCTGCTTTGCCATTCAAAACGCCCGCACCGATCTTTTTTACAACTTTATGATAGGAATACTTACTTGTTTCACAATGATCTCCTCCATAGCCAGGAGCACAATTACAGCTGTAGCTGTTGACGCCGTCAATGCAAGTTCCGCCATTTTCACAGACCACAGAAGAACAGTCGTCGATGTCTGCATTGACATAGTGGGATGGCAGTTAAATGTGTTTCCGAGAAATTCAACCTGCAATTGCCTGAAATATGCTATGAATCTCCAAAGACAATCAGCAGTAGATTTCCTCCATGTCAAGACTTTTCTTCTCCACTGCTACGAGACATATGTCAATGTTAAAGTACCAAATGTGACAGTCTAAGAATAAAGTTCTGCTTTGCCATTCAAAACGCCCGCACCGATCTTTTTTACAACTTTATGATAGGAATACTTACTTGTTTCACAATGATCTCCTCCATAGCCAGGAGCACAATTACAGCTGTAGCTGTTGACGCCGTCAATGCAAGTTCCGCCATTTTCACAGACCACAGAAGAACAGTCGTCGATGTCTGCATTGACATAGTGGGATGGCAGTTAAATGTGTTTCCGAGAAATTCAACCTGCAATTGCCTGAAATATGCTATGAATCTCCAAAGACGATCAGCAGTAGATTTCCTCCATGTCAAGACTTTTCTTCTCCACTGCTACGAGACATATGTCAATGTTCAAGTATCAAATTTGACAGTCTAAGAATAAAGTTCTGCTTTGCCATTCAAAACGCCCGCACCGATCTTTTTTACAACTTTATGATAGGAATACTTACTTGTTTCACAATGATCTCCTTCATAGCCAGGAGCACAATTACAGCTGTAGCTGTTGACGCCGTCAATGCAAGTTCCGCCATTTTCACAGACCACAGAAGAACAGTCGTCGATGTCTGCATTGACATAGTGGGATGGCAGTTAAATGTGTTTCCGAGAAATTCAACCTGCAATTGCCTGAAATATGCTATGAATCTCCAAAGACAATCAGCAGTAGATTTCCTCCATGTCAAGACTTTTCTTCTCCTCTGCTACGAGACATATGTCAATGTTCAAGTACCAAATGTGACAGTCTAAGAATAAAGTTCTGCTTTGCCATTCAAAACGCCCGCACCGATCTTTTTTACAACTTTATGATAGGAATACTTACTTGTTTCACAATGATCTCCTCCATAGCCAGGAGCACAATTACAGCTGTAGCTGTTGACGCCGTCAATGCAAGTTCCGCCATTTTCACAGACCACAGAAGAACAGTCGTCGATGTCTGCATTGACATAGTGGGATGGCAGTTAAATGTGTTTCCGAGAAATTCAACCTGCAATTGCCTGAAATATGCTATGAATCTCCAAAGACAATCAGCAGTAGATTTCCTCCATCTCAAGACTTTTCTTCTCCACTGCTACGAGACATATGTCAATGTTCAAGTACCAAATGTGACAGTCTAAGAATAAAGTTCTGCTTTGCCATTCAAAACGCCCGCACCGATCTTTTTTACAACTTTATGATAGGAATACTTACTTGTTTCACAATGATCTCCTCCATAGCCAGGAGCACAATTACAGCTGTAGCTGTTGACGCCGTCAATGCAAGTTCCGCCATTTTCACAGACCACAGAAGAACAGTCGTCGATGTCTGCATTGACATAGTGGGATGGCAGTTAAATGTGTTTCCGAGAAATTCAACCTGCAATTGCCTGAAATATGCTATGAATCTCCAAAGACAATCAGCAGTAGATTTCCTCCATGTCAAGACTTTTCTTCTCCACTGCTACGAGACATATGTCAATGTTCAAGTATCAAATTTGACAGTCTAAGAATAAAGTTCTGCTTTGCCATTCAAAACGCCCGCACCGATCTTTTTTACAACTTTATGATAGGAATACTTACTTGTTTCACAATGATCTCCTCCATAGCCAGGAGCACAATTACAGCTGTAGCTGTTGACGCCGTCAATGCAAGTTCCGCCATTTTCACAGACCACAGAAGAACAGTCGTCGATGTCTGCATTGACATAGTGGGATGGCAGTTAAATGTGTTTCCGAGAAATTCAACCTGCAATTGCCTGAAATATGCTATGAATCTCCAAAGACGATCAGCAGTAGATTTCCTCCATGTCAAGACTTTTCTTCTCCACTGCTACGAGACATATGTCAATGTTCAAGTATCAAATTTGACAGTCTAAGAATAAAGTTCTGCTTTGCCATTCAAAACGCCCGCACCGATCTTTTTTACAACTTTATGATAGGAATACTTACTTGTTTCACAATGATCTCCTTCATAGCCAGGAGCACAATTACAGCTGTAGCTGTTGACGCCGTCAATGCAAGTTCCGCCATTTTCACAGACCACAGAAGAACAGTCGTCGATGTCTGCATTGACATAGTGGGATGGCAGTTAAATGTGTTTCCGAGAAATTCAACCTGCAATTGCCTGAAATATGCTATGAATCTCCAAAGACAATCAGCAGTAGATTTCCTCCATGTCAAGACTTTTCTTCTCCTCTGCTACGAGACATATGTCAATGTTCAAGTACCAAATGTGACAGTCTAAGAATAAAGTTCTGCTTTGCCATTCAAAACGCCCGCACCGATCTTTTTTACAACTTTATGATAGGAATACTTACTTGTTTCACAATGATCTCCTCCATAGCCAGGAGCACAATTACAGCTGTAGCTGTTGACGCCGTCAATGCAAGTTCCGCCATTTTCACAGACCACAGAAGAACAGTCGTCGATGTCTGCATTGACATAGTGGGATGGCAGTTAAATGTGTTTCCGAGAAATTCAACCTGCAATTGCCTGAAATATGCTATGAATCTCCAAAGACAATCAGCAGTAGATTTCCTCCATGTCAAGACTTTTCTTCTCCACTGCTACGAGACATATGTCAATGTTCAAGTACCAAATGTGACAGTCTAAGAATAAAGTTCTGCTTTGCCATTCAAAACGCCCGCACCGATCTTTTTTACAACTTTATGATAGGAATACTTACTTGTTTCACAATGATCTCCTCCATAGCCAGGAGCACAATTACAGCTGTAGCTGTTGACGCCGTCAATGCAAGTTCCGCCATTTTCACAGACCACAGAAGAACAGTCGTCGATGTCTGCATTGACATAGTGGGATGGCAGTTAAATGTGTTTCCGAGAAATTCAACCTGCAATTGCCTGAAATATGCTATGAATCTCCAAAGACAATCAGCAGTAGATTTCCTCCATGTCAAGACTTTTCTTCTCCACTGCTACGAGACATATGTCAATGTTCAAGTATCAAATTTGACAGTCTAAGAATAAAGTTCTGCTTTGCCATTCAAAACGCCCGCACCGATCTTTTTTACAACTTTATGATAGGAATACTTACTTGTTTCACAATGATCTCCTTCATAGCCAGGAGCACAATTACAGCTGTAGCTGTTGACGCCGTCAATGCAAGTTCCGCCATTTTCACAGACCACAGAAGAACAGTCGTCGATGTCTGCATTGACATAGTGGGATGGCAGTTAAATGTGTTTCCGAGAAATTCAACCTGCAATTGCCTGAAATATGCTATGAATCTCCAAAGACAATCAGCAGTAGATTTCCTCCATGTCAAGACTTTTCTTCTCCACTGCTACGAGACATATGTCAATGTTCAAGTACCAAATGTGACAGTCTAAGAATAAAGTTCTGCTTTGCCATTCAAAACGCCCGCACCGATCTTTTTTACAACTTTATGATAGGAATACTTACTTGTTTCACAATGATCTCCTCCATAGCCAGGAGCACAATTACAGCTGTAGCTGTTGACGCCGTCAATGCAAGTTCCGCCATTTTCACAGACCACAGAAGAACAGTCGTCGATGTCTGCATTGACATAGTGGGATGGCAGTTAAATGTGTTTCCGAGAAATTCAACCTGCAATTGCCTGAAATATGCTATGAATCTCCAAAGACAATCAGCAGTAGATTTCCTCCATGTCAAGACTTTTCTTCTCCTCTGCTACCTCGACACATGTCAATGTTCAAGTACCAAATGTGACAGTCTAAGAATAAAGTTCTGCTTTGCCATTCAAAACGCCCGCACCGATCTTTTTTACAACTTTATGATAGGAATACTTACTTGTTTCACAATGATCTCCTCCATAGCCAGGAGCACAATTACAGCTGTAGCTGTTGACGCCGTCAATGCAAGTTCCGCCATTTTCACAGACCACAGAAGAACAGTCGTCGATGTCTGCATTGACATAGTGGGATGGCAGTTAAATGTGTTTCCGAGAAATTCAACCTGCAATTGCCTGAAATATGCTATGAATCTCCAAAGACAATCAGCAGTAGATTTCCTCCATGATCAAGACTTTTCTTCTCCACTGCTACGAGACATATGTCAATGTTCAAGTATCAAATTTGACAGTCTAAGAATAAAGTTCTGCTTTGCCATTCAAAACGCCCGCACCGATCTTTTTTACAACTTTATGATAGGAATACTTACTTGTTTCACAATGATCTCCTCCATAGCCAGGAGCACAATTACAGCTGTAGCTGTTGACGCCGTCAATGCAAGTTCCGCCATTTTCACAGACCACAGAAGAACAGTCGTCGATGTCTGCATTGACATAGTGGGATGGCAGTTAAATGTGTTTCCGAGAAATTCAACCTGCAATATGCTATGAATCTCCAAAGATAATCAGCAGTAGATTTCCTCCATGTCAAGACTTTTCTTCTCCTCTGCTACCTGGATATATGTCAATGTTAAAGTACCAAATGTGACAGTCTTAGAATAAAGTTCTGCTTTGCCATTCAAAACGCCCGCACCGATCTTTTTTACAACTTTATGATAGGAATACTTACTTGTTTCACAATGATCTCCTCCATAGCCAGGAGCACAATTACAGCTGTAGCTGTTGACGCCGTCAATGCAAGTTCCGCCATTTTCACAGACCACAGAAGAACAGTCGTCGATGTCTGCATTGACATAGTGGGATGGCAGTTAAATGTGTTTCCGAGAAATTCAACCTGCAATTGCCGGAAATATGCTATGAATCTCCAAAGACAATCAGCAGTAGATTTCCTCCATGTCAAGACTTTTCTTCTCCACTGCTACGAGACATATGTCAATGTTCAAGTACCAAATGTGACAGTCTAAGAATAAAGTTCTGCTTTGCCATTCAAAACGCCCGCACCGATCTTTTTTACAACTTTATGATAGGAATACTTACTTGTTTCACAATGATCTCCTCCATAGCCAGGAGCACAATTACAGCTGTAGCTGTTGACGCCGTCAATGCAAGTTCCGCCATTTTCACAGACCACAGAAGAACAGTCGTCGATGTCTGCATTGACATAGTGGGATGGCAGTTAAATGTGTTTCCGAGAAATTCAACCTGCAATTGCCTGAAATATGCTATGAATCTCCAAAGACAATCAGCAGTAGATTTCCTCCATGTCAAGACTTTTCTTCTCCTCTGCTACCTCGACATATGTCAATGTTCAAGTACCAAATGTGACAGTCTAAGAATAAAGTTCTGCTTTGCCATTCAAAACGCCCGCACCGATCTTTTTTACAACTTTATGATAGGAATACTTACTTGTTTCACAATGATCTCCTCCATAGCCAGGAGCACAATTACAGCTGTAGCTGTTGACGCCGTCAATGCAAGTTCCGCCATTTTCACAGACCACAGAAGAACAGTCGTCGATGTCTGCATTGACATAGTGGGATGGCAGTTAAATGTGTTTCCGAGAAATTCAACCTGCAATTGCCTGAAATATGCTATGAATCTCCAAAGACAATCAGCAGTAGATTTCCTCCATGATCAAGACTTTTCTTCTCCACTGCTACGAGACATATGTCAATGTTCAAGTATCAAATTTGACAGTCTAAGAATAAAGTTCTGCTTTGCCATTCAAAACGCCCGCACCGATCTTTTTTTACAACTTTATGATAGGAATACTTACTTGTTTCACAATGATCTCCTCCATAGCCAGGAGCACAATTACAGCTGTAGCTGTTGACGCCGTCAATGCAAGTTCCGCCATTTTCACAGACCACAGAAGAACAGTCGTCGATGTCTGCATTGACATAGTGGGATGGCAGTTAAATGTGTTTCCGAGAAATTCAACCTGCAATATGCTATGAATCTCCAAAGATAATCAGCAGTAGATTTCCTCCATGTCAAGACTTTTCTTCTCCTCTGCTACCTGGATATATGTCAATGTTGAAGTACCAAATGTGACAGTCTTAGAATAAAGTTCTGCTTTGCCATTCAAAACGCCCGCACCGATCTTTTTTACAACTTTATGATAGGAATACTTACTTGTTTCACAATGATCTCCTCCATAGCCAGGAGCACAATTACAGCTGTAGCTGTTGACGCCGTCAATGCAAGTTCCGCCATTTTCACAGACCACAGAAGAACAGTCGTCGATGTCTGCATTGACATAGTGGGATGGCAGTTAAATGTGTTTCCGAGAAATTCAACCTGCAATTGCCTGAAATATGCTATGAATCTCCAAAGACAATCAGCAGTAGATTTCCTCCATGTCAAGACTTTTCTTCTCCACTGCTACGAGACATATGTCAATGTTCAAGTACCAAATGTGACAGTCTAAGAATAAAGTTCTGCTTTGCCATTCAAAACGCCCGCACCGATCTTTTTTACAACTTTATGATAGGAATACTTACTTGTTTCACAATGATCTCCTCCATAGCCAGGAGCACAATTACAGCTGTAGCTGTTGACGCCGTCAATGCAAGTTCCGCCATTTTCACAGACCACAGAAGAACAGTCGTCGATGTCTGCATTGACATAGTGGGATGGCAGTTAAATGTGTTTCCGAGAAATTCAACCTGCAATTGCCTGAAATATGCTATGAATCTCCAAAGACAATCAGCAGTAGATTTCCTCCATGTCAAGACTTTTCTTCTCCTCTGCTACCTCGACATATGTCAATGTTCAAGTACCAAATGTGACAGTCTAAGAATAAAGTTCTGCTTTGCCATTCAAAACGCCCGCCCCGATCTTTTTTACAACTTTATGATAGGAATACTTACTTGTTTCACAATGATCTCCTCCATAGCCAGGAGCACAATTACAGCTGTAGCTGTTGACGCCGTCAATGCAAGTTCCGCCATTTTCACAGACCACAGAAGAACAGTCGTCGATGTCTGCATTGACATAGTGGGATGGCAGTTAAATGTGTTTCCGAGAAATTCAACCTGCAATTGCCTGAAATATGCTATGAATCTCCAAAGACAATCAGCAGTAGATTTCCTCCATGTCAAGACTTTTCTTCTCCACTGCTACGAGACATATGTCAATGTTCAAGTATCAAATTTGACAGTCTAAGAATAAAGTTCTGCTTTGCCATTCAAAACGCCCGCACCGATCTTTTTTACAACTTTATGATAGGAATACTTACTTGTTTCACAATGATCTCCTCCATAGCCAGGAGCACAATTACAGCTGTAGCTGTTGACGCCGTCAATGCAAGTTCCGCCATTTTCACAGACCACAGAAGAACAGTCGTCGATGTCTGCATTGACATAGTGGGATGGCAGTTAAATGTGTTTCCGAGAAATTCAACCTGCAATATGCTATGAATCTCCAAAGATAATCAGCAGTAGATTTCCTCCATGTCAAGACTTTTCTTCTCCACTGCTACGAGACATATGTCAATGTTCAAGTACTAAATGTGACAGTCTAAGAATAAAGTTCTGCTTTGCCATTCAAAACGCCCGCACCGATCTTTTTTACAACTTTATGATAGGAATACTTACTTGTTTCACAATGATCTCCTCCATAGCCAGGAGCACAATTACAGCTGTAGCTGTTGACGCCGTCAATGCAAGTTCCGCCATTTTCACAGACCACAGAAGAACAGTCGTCGATGTCTGCATTGACATAGTGGGATGGCAGTTAAATGTGTTTCCGAGAAATTCAACCTGCAATATGCTATGAATCTCCAAAGACAATCAGCAGTAGATTTCCTCCATGTCAAGACTTTTCTTCTCCTCTGCTTCCTCAACATATGTCAATGTTCAAGTACCAAATGTGACAGTCTAAGAATAAAGTTCTGCTTTGCCATTCAAAACGCCCGCACCGATCTTTTTTACAACTTTATGATAGGAATACTTACTTGTTTCACAATGATCTCCTCCATAGCCAGGAGCACAATTACAGCTGTAGCTGTTGACGCCGTCAATGCAAGTTCCGCCATTTTCACAGACCACAGAAGAACAGTCGTCGATGTCTGCATTGACATAGTGGGATGGCAGTTAAATGTGTTTCCGAGAAATTCAACCTGCAATATGCTATGAATCTCCAAAGATAATCAGCAGTAGATTTCCTCCATGTCAAGACTTTTCTTCTCCACTGCTACGAGACATATGTCAATGTTCAAGTATCAAATGTGACAGTCTAAGAATAAAGTTCTGCTTTGCCATTCAAAACGCCCGCACCGATCTTTTTTACAACTTTATGATAGGAATACTTACTTGTTTCACAATGATCTCCTCCATAGCCAGGAGCACAATTACAGCTGTAGCTGTTGACGCCGTCAATGCAAGTTCCGCCATTTTCACAGACCACAGAAGAACAGTCGTCGATGTCTGCATTGACATAGTGGGATGGCAGTTAAATGTGTTTCCGAGAAATTCAACCTGCAATATGCTATGAATCTCCAAAGACAATCAGCAGTAGATTTCCTCCATGTCAAGACTTTTCTTCTCCTCTGCTTCCTCAACATATGTCAATGTTCAAGTACCAAATGTGACAGTCTAAGAATAAAGTTCTGCTTTGCCATTCAAAACGCCCGCACCGATCTTTTTTACAACTTTATGATAGGAATACTTACTTGTTTCACAATGATCTCCTCCATAGCCAGGAGCACAATTACAGCTGTAGCTGTTGACGCCGTCAATGCAAGTTCCGCCATTTTCACAGATCACAGAAGAACAGTCGTCGATGTCTGCATTGACATAGTGGGATGGCAGTTAAATGTGTTTCCGAGAAATTCAACCTGCAATTGCCTGAAATATGCTATGAATCTCCAAAGACAATCAGCAGTAGATTTCCTCCATGTCAAGACTTTTCTTCTCCACTGCTACGAGACATATGTCAATGTTCAAGTATCAAATTTGACAGTCTAAGAATAAAGTTCTGCTTTGCCATTCAAAACGCCCGCACCGATCTTTTTTACAACTTTATGATAGGAATACTTACTTGTTTCACAATGATCTCCTCCATAGCCAGGAGCACAATTACAGCTGTAGCTGTTGACGCCGTCAATGCAAGTTCCGCCATTTTCACAGACCACAGAAGAACAGTCGTCGATGTCTGCATTGACATAGTGGGATGGCAGTTAAATGTGTTTCCGAGAAATTCAACCTGCAATTGCCTGAAATATGCTATGAATCTCCAAAGACAATCAGCAGTAGATTTCCTCCATGTCAAGACTTTTCTTCTCCTCTGCTACCTCGACATATGTCAATGTTAAAGTACCAAATGTGACAGTCTAAGAATAAAGTTCTGCTTTGCCATTCAAAACGCCCGCACCGATCTTTTTTACAACTTTATGATAGGAATACTTACTTGTTTCACAATGATCTCCTCCATAGCCAGGAGCACAATTACAGCTGTAGCTGTTGACGCCGTCAATGCAAGTTCCGCCATTTTCACAGACCACAGAAGAACAGTCGTCGATGTCTGCATTGACATAGTGGGATGGCAGTTAAATGTGTTTCCGAGAAATTCAACCTGCAATTGCCTGAAATATGCTATGAATCTCCAAAGACAATCAGCAGTAGATTTCCTCCATGTCAAGACTTTTCTTCTCCACTGCTACGAGACATATGTCAATGTTCAAGTATCAAATTTGACAGTCTAAGAATAAAGTTCTGCTTTGCCATTCAAAACGCCCGCACCGATCTTTTTTACAACTTTATGATAGGAATACTTACTTGTTTCACAATGATCTCCTCCATAGCCAGGAGCACAATTACAGCTGTAGCTGTTGACGCCGTCAATGCAAGTTCCGCCATTTTCACAGACCACAGAAGAACAGTCGTCGATGTCTGCATTGACATAGTGGGATGGCAGTTAAATGTGTTTCCGAGAAATTCAACCTGCAATTGCCTGAAATATGCTATGAATCTCCAAAGACAATCAGCAGTAGATTTCCTCCATGTCAAGACTTTTCTTCTCCACTGCTACGAGACATATGTCAATGTTCAAGTATCAAATTTGACAGTCTAAGAATAAAGTTCTGCTTTGCCATTCAAAACGCCCGCACCGATCTTTTTTACAACTTTATGATAGGAATACTTACTTGTTTCACAATGATCTCCTCCATAGCCAGGAGCACAATTACAGCTGTAGCTGTTGACGCCGTCAATGCAAGTTCCGCCATTTTCACAGACCACAGAAGAACAGTCGTCGATGTCTGCATTGACATAGTGGGATGGCAGTTAAATGTGTTTCCGAGAAATTCAACCTGCAATTGCCTGAAATATGCTATGAATCTCCAAAGACAATCAGCAGTAGATTTCCTCCATGTCAAGACTTTTCTTCTCCACTGCTACGAGACATATGTCAATGTTCAAGTATCAAATTTGACAGTCTAAGAATAAAGTTCTGCTTTGCCATTCAAAACGCCCGCACCGATCTTTTTTACAACTTTATGATAGGAATACTTACTTGTTTCACAATGATCTCCTCCATAGCCAGGAGCACAATTACAGCTGTAGCTGTTGACGCCGTCAATGCAAGTTCCGCCATTTTCACAGACCACAGAAGAACAGTCGTCGATGTCTGCATTGACATAGTGGGATGGCAGTTAAATGTGTTTCCGAGAAATTCAACCTGCAATTGCCTGAAATATGCTATGAATCTCCAAAGACAATCAGCAGTAGATTTCCTCCATGTCAAGACTTTTCTTCTCCACTGCTACGAGACATATGTCAATGTTAAAGTACCAAATGTGACAGTCTAAGAATAAAGTTCTGCTTTGCCATTCAAAACGCCCGCACCGATCTTTTTTACAACTTTATGATAGGAATACTTACTTGTTTCACAATGATCTCCTCCATAGCCAGGAGCACAATTACAGCTGTAGCTGTTGACGCCGTCAATGCAAGTTCCGCCATTTTCACAGACCACAGAAGAACAGTCGTCGATGTCTGCATTGACATAGTGGGATGGCAGTTAAATGTGTTTCCGAGAAATTCAACCTGCAATTGCCTGAAATATGCTATGAATCTCCAAAGACGATCAGCAGTAGATTTCCTCCATGTCAAGACTTTTCTTCTCCACTGCTACGAGACATATGTCAATGTTCAAGTATCAAATTTGACAGTCTAAGAATAAAGTTCTGCTTTGCCATTCAAAACGCCCGCACCGATCTTTTTTACAACTTTATGATAGGAATACTTACTTGTTTCACAATGATCTCCTTCATAGCCAGGAGCACAATTACAGCTGTAGCTGTTGACGCCGTCAATGCAAGTTCCGCCATTTTCACAGACCACAGAAGAACAGTCGTCGATGTCTGCATTGACATAGTGGGATGGCAGTTAAATGTGTTTCCGAGAAATTCAACCTGCAATTGCCTGAAATATGCTATGAATCTCCAAAGACAATCAGCAGTAGATTTCCTCCATGTCAAGACTTTTCTTCTCCTCTGCTACGAGACATATGTCAATGTTCAAGTACCAAATGTGACAGTCTAAGAATAAAGTTCTGCTTTGCCATTCAAAACGCCCGCACCGATCTTTTTTACAACTTTATGATAGGAATACTTACTTGTTTCACAATGATCTCCTCCATAGCCAGGAGCACAATTACAGCTGTAGCTGTTGACGCCGTCAATGCAAGTTCCGCCATTTTCACAGACCACAGAAGAACAGTCGTCGATGTCTGCATTGACATAGTGGGATGGCAGTTAAATGTGTTTCCGAGAAATTCAACCTGCAATTGCCTGAAATATGCTATGAATCTCCAAAGACAATCAGCAGTAGATTTCCTCCATGTCAAGACTTTTCTTCTCCACTGCTACGAGACATATGTCAATGTTCAAGTACCAAATGTGACAGTCTAAGAATAAAGTTCTGCTTTGCCATTCAAAACGCCCGCACCGATCTTTTTTACAACTTTATGATAGGAATACTTACTTGTTTCACAATGATCTCCTCCATAGCCAGGAGCACAATTACAGCTGTAGCTGTTGACGCCGTCAATGCAAGTTCCGCCATTTTCACAGACCACAGAAGAACAGTCGTCGATGTCTGCATTGACATAGTGGGATGGCAGTTAAATGTGTTTCCGAGAAATTCAACCTGCAATTGCCTGAAATATGCTATGAATCTCCAAAGACAATCAGCAGTAGATTTCCTCCATGTCAAGACTTTTCTTCTCCACTGCTACGAGACATATGTCAATGTTCAAGTATCAAATTTGACAGTCTAAGAATAAAGTTCTGCTTTGCCATTCAAAACGCCCGCACCGATCTTTTTTACAACTTTATGATAGGAATACTTACTTGTTTCACAATGATCTCCTCCATAGCCAGGAGCACAATTACAGCTGTAGCTGTTGACGCCGTCAATGCAAGTTCCGCCATTTTCACAGACCACAGAAGAACAGTCGTCGATGTCTGCATTGACATAGTGGGATGGCAGTTAAATGTGTTTCCGAGAAATTCAACCTGCAATTGCCTGAAATATGCTATGAATCTCCAAAGACGATCAGCAGTAGATTTCCTCCATGTCAAGACTTTTCTTCTCCACTGCTACGAGACATATGTCAATGTTCAAGTATCAAATTTGACAGTCTAAGAATAAAGTTCTGCTTTGCCATTCAAAACGCCCGCACCGATCTTTTTTACAACTTTATGATAGGAATACTTACTTGTTTCACAATGATCTCCTTCATAGCCAGGAGCACAATTACAGCTGTAGCTGTTGACGCCGTCAATGCAAGTTCCGCCATTTTCACAGACCACAGAAGAACAGTCGTCGATGTCTGCATTGACATAGTGGGATGGCAGTTAAATGTGTTTCCGAGAAATTCAACCTGCAATTGCCTGAAATATGCTATGAATCTCCAAAGACAATCAGCAGTAGATTTCCTCCATGTCAAGACTTTTCTTCTCCTCTGCTACGAGACATATGTCAATGTTCAAGTACCAAATGTGACAGTCTAAGAATAAAGTTCTGCTTTGCCATTCAAAACGCCCGCACCGATCTTTTTTACAACTTTATGATAGGAATACTTACTTGTTTCACAATGATCTCCTCCATAGCCAGGAGCACAATTACAGCTGTAGCTGTTGACGCCGTCAATGCAAGTTCCGCCATTTTCACAGACCACAGAAGAACAGTCGTCGATGTCTGCATTGACATAGTGGGATGGCAGTTAAATGTGTTTCCGAGAAATTCAACCTGCAATTGCCTGAAATATGCTATGAATCTCCAAAGACAATCAGCAGTAGATTTCCTCCATGTCAAGACTTTTCTTCTCCACTGCTACGAGACATATGTCAATGTTCAAGTACCAAATGTGACAGTCTAAGAATAAAGTTCTGCTTTGCCATTCAAAACGCCCGCACCGATCTTTTTTACAACTTTATGATAGGAATACTTACTTGTTTCACAATGATCTCCTCCATAGCCAGGAGCACAATTACAGCTGTAGCTGTTGACGCCGTCAATGCAAGTTCCGCCATTTTCACAGACCACAGAAGAACAGTCGTCGATGTCTGCATTGACATAGTGGGATGGCAGTTAAATGTGTTTCCGAGAAATTCAACCTGCAATTGCCTGAAATATGCTATGAATCTCCAAAGACAATCAGCAGTAGATTTCCTCCATGTCAAGACTTTTCTTCTCCACTGCTACGAGACATATGTCAATGTTCAAGTATCAAATTTGACAGTCTAAGAATAAAGTTCTGCTTTGCCATTCAAAACGCCCGCACCGATCTTTTTTACAACTTTATGATAGGAATACTTACTTGTTTCACAATGATCTCCTTCATAGCCAGGAGCACAATTACAGCTGTAGCTGTTGACGCCGTCAATGCAAGTTCCGCCATTTTCACAGACCACAGAAGAACAGTCGTCGATGTCTGCATTGACATAGTGGGATGGCAGTTAAATGTGTTTCCGAGAAATTCAACCTGCAATTGCCTGAAATATGCTATGAATCTCCAAAGACAATCAGCAGTAGATTTCCTCCATGTCAAGACTTTTCTTCTCCACTGCTACGAGACATATGTCAATGTTCAAGTACCAAATGTGACAGTCTAAGAATAAAGTTCTGCTTTGCCATTCAAAACGCCCGCACCGATCTTTTTTACAACTTTATGATAGGAATACTTACTTGTTTCACAATGATCTCCTCCATAGCCAGGAGCACAATTACAGCTGTAGCTGTTGACGCCGTCAATGCAAGTTCCGCCATTTTCACAGACCACAGAAGAACAGTCGTCGATGTCTGCATTGACATAGTGGGATGGCAGTTAAATGTGTTTCCGAGAAATTCAACCTGCAATTGCCTGAAATATGCTATGAATCTCCAAAGACAATCAGCAGTAGATTTCCTCCATGTCAAGACTTTTCTTCTCCTCTGCTACCTCGACACATGTCAATGTTCAAGTACCAAATGTGACAGTCTAAGAATAAAGTTCTGCTTTGCCATTCAAAACGCCCGCACCGATCTTTTTTACAACTTTATGATAGGAATACTTACTTGTTTCACAATGATCTCCTCCATAGCCAGGAGCACAATTACAGCTGTAGCTGTTGACGCCGTCAATGCAAGTTCCGCCATTTTCACAGACCACAGAAGAACAGTCGTCGATGTCTGCATTGACATAGTGGGATGGCAGTTAAATGTGTTTCCGAGAAATTCAACCTGCAATTGCCTGAAATATGCTATGAATCTCCAAAGACAATCAGCAGTAGATTTCCTCCATGATCAAGACTTTTCTTCTCCACTGCTACGAGACATATGTCAATGTTCAAGTATCAAATTTGACAGTCTAAGAATAAAGTTCTGCTTTGCCATTCAAAACGCCCGCACCGATCTTTTTTACAACTTTATGATAGGAATACTTACTTGTTTCACAATGATCTCCTCCATAGCCAGGAGCACAATTACAGCTGTAGCTGTTGACGCCGTCAATGCAAGTTCCGCCATTTTCACAGACCACAGAAGAACAGTCGTCGATGTCTGCATTGACATAGTGGGATGGCAGTTAAATGTGTTTCCGAGAAATTCAACCTGCAATATGCTATGAATCTCCAAAGATAATCAGCAGTAGATTTCCTCCATGTCAAGACTTTTCTTCTCCTCTGCTACCTGGATATATGTCAATGTTAAAGTACCAAATGTGACAGTCTTAGAATAAAGTTCTGCTTTGCCATTCAAAACGCCCGCACCGATCTTTTTTACAACTTTATGATAGGAATACTTACTTGTTTCACAATGATCTCCTCCATAGCCAGGAGCACAATTACAGCTGTAGCTGTTGACGCCGTCAATGCAAGTTCCGCCATTTTCACAGACCACAGAAGAACAGTCGTCGATGTCTGCATTGACATAGTGGGATGGCAGTTAAATGTGTTTCCGAGAAATTCAACCTGCAATTGCCGGAAATATGCTATGAATCTCCAAAGACAATCAGCAGTAGATTTCCTCCATGTCAAGACTTTTCTTCTCCACTGCTACGAGACATATGTCAATGTTCAAGTACCAAATGTGACAGTCTAAGAATAAAGTTCTGCTTTGCCATTCAAAACGCCCGCACCGATCTTTTTTACAACTTTATGATAGGAATACTTACTTGTTTCACAATGATCCTCTCCATAGCCAGGAGCACAATTACAGCTGTAGCTGTTGACGCCGTCAATGCAAGTTCCGCCATTTTCACAGACCACAGAAGAACAGTCGTCGATGTCTGCATTGACATAGTGGGATGGCAGTTAAATGTGTTTCCGAGAAATTCAACCTGCAATTGCCTGAAATATGCTATGAATCTCCAAAGACAATCAGCAGTAGATTTCCTCCATGTCAAGACTTTTCTTCTCCTCTGCTACCTCGACATATGTCAATGTTCAAGTACCAAATGTGACAGTCTAAGAATAAAGTTCTGCTTTGCCATTCAAAACGCCCGCACCGATCTTTTTTACAACTTTATGATAGGAATACTTACTTGTTTCACAATGATCTCCTCCATAGCCAGGAGCACAATTACAGCTGTAGCTGTTGACGCCGTCAATGCAAGTTCCGCCATTTTCACAGACCACAGAAGAACAGTCGTCGATGTCTGCATTGACATAGTGGGATGGCAGTTAAATGTGTTTCCGAGAAATTCAACCTGCAATTGCCTGAAATATGCTATGAATCTCCAAAGACAATCAGCAGTAGATTTCCTCCATGATCAAGACTTTTCTTCTCCACTGCTACGAGACATATGTCAATGTTCAAGTATCAAATTTGACAGTCTAAGAATAAAGTTCTGCTTTGCCATTCAAAACGCCCGCACCGATCTTTTTTTACAACTTTATGATAGGAATACTTACTTGTTTCACAATGATCTCCTCCATAGCCAGGAGCACAATTACAGCTGTAGCTGTTGACGCCGTCAATGCAAGTTCCGCCATTTTCACAGACCACAGAAGAACAGTCGTCGATGTCTGCATTGACATAGTGGGATGGCAGTTAAATGTGTTTCCGAGAAATTCAACCTGCAATATGCTATGAATCTCCAAAGATAATCAGCAGTAGATTTCCTCCATGTCAAGACTTTTCTTCTCCTCTGCTACCTGGATATATGTCAATGTTGAAGTACCAAATGTGACAGTCTTAGAATAAAGTTCTGCTTTGCCATTCAAAACGCCCGCACCGATCTTTTTTACAACTTTATGATAGGAATACTTACTTGTTTCACAATGATCTCCTCCATAGCCAGGAGCACAATTACAGCTGTAGCTGTTGACGCCGTCAATGCAAGTTCCGCCATTTTCACAGACCACAGAAGAACAGTCGTCGATGTCTGCATTGACATAGTGGGATGGCAGTTAAATGTGTTTCCGAGAAATTCAACCTGCAATTGCCTGAAATATGCTATGAATCTCCAAAGACAATCAGCAGTAGATTTCCTCCATGTCAAGACTTTTCTTCTCCACTGCTACGAGACATATGTCAATGTTCAAGTACCAAATGTGACAGTCTAAGAATAAAGTTCTGCTTTGCCATTCAAAACGCCCGCACCGATCTTTTTTACAACTTTATGATAGGAATACTTACTTGTTTCACAATGATCTCCTCCATAGCCAGGAGCACAATTACAGCTGTAGCTGTTGACGCCGTCAATGCAAGTTCCGCCATTTTCACAGACCACAGAAGAACAGTCGTCGATGTCTGCATTGACATAGTGGGATGGCAGTTAAATGTGTTTCCGAGAAATTCAACCTGCAATTGCCTGAAATATGCTATGAATCTCCAAAGACAATCAGCAGTAGATTTCCTCCATGTCAAGACTTTTCTTCTCCTCTGCTACCTCGACATATGTCAATGTTCAAGTACCAAATGTGACAGTCTAAGAATAAAGTTCTGCTTTGCCATTCAAAACGCCCGCCCCGATCTTTTTTACAACTTTATGATAGGAATACTTACTTGTTTCACAATGATCTCCTCCATAGCCAGGAGCACAATTACAGCTGTAGCTGTTGACGCCGTCAATGCAAGTTCCGCCATTTTCACAGACCACAGAAGAACAGTCGTCGATGTCTGCATTGACATAGTGGGATGGCAGTTAAATGTGTTTCCGAGAAATTCAACCTGCAATTGCCTGAAATATGCTATGAATCTCCAAAGACAATCAGCAGTAGATTTCCTCCATGTCAAGACTTTTCTTCTCCACTGCTACGAGACATATGTCAATGTTCAAGTATCAAATTTGACAGTCTAAGAATAAAGTTCTGCTTTGCCATTCAAAACGCCCGCACCGATCTTTTTTACAACTTTATGATAGGAATACTTACTTGTTTCACAATGATCTCCTCCATAGCCAGGAGCACAATTACAGCTGTAGCTGTTGACGCCGTCAATGCAAGTTCCGCCATTTTCACAGACCACAGAAGAACAGTCGTCGATGTCTGCATTGACATAGTGGGATGGCAGTTAAATGTGTTTCCGAGAAATTCAACCTGCAATATGCTATGAATCTCCAAAGATAATCAGCAGTAGATTTCCTCCATGTCAAGACTTTTCTTCTCCACTGCTACGAGACATATGTCAATGTTCAAGTACTAAATGTGACAGTCTAAGAATAAAGTTCTGCTTTGCCATTCAAAACGCCCGCACCGATCTTTTTTACAACTTTATGATAGGAATACTTACTTGTTTCACAATGATCTCCTCCATAGCCAGGAGCACAATTACAGCTGTAGCTGTTGACGCCGTCAATGCAAGTTCCGCCATTTTCACAGACCACAGAAGAACAGTCGTCGATGTCTGCATTGACATAGTGGGATGGCAGTTAAATGTGTTTCCGAGAAATTCAACCTGCAATATGCTATGAATCTCCAAAGACAATCAGCAGTAGATTTCCTCCATGTCAAGACTTTTCTTCTCCTCTGCTTCCTCAACATATGTCAATGTTCAAGTACCAAATGTGACAGTCTAAGAATAAAGTTCTGCTTTGCCATTCAAAACGCCCGCACCGATCTTTTTTACAACTTTATGATAGGAATACTTACTTGTTTCACAATGATCTCCTCCATAGCCAGGAGCACAATTACAGCTGTAGCTGTTGACGCCGTCAATGCAAGTTCCGCCATTTTCACAGACCACAGAAGAACAGTCGTCGATGTCTGCATTGACATAGTGGGATGGCAGTTAAATGTGTTTCCGAGAAATTCAACCTGCAATATGCTATGAATCTCCAAAGATAATCAGCAGTAGATTTCCTCCATGTCAAGACTTTTCTTCTCCACTGCTACGAGACATATGTCAATGTTCAAGTATCAAATTTGACAGTCTAAGAATAAAGTTCTGCTTTGCCATTCAAAACGCCCGCACCGATCTTTTTTACAACTTTATGATAGGAATACTTACTTGTTTCACAATGATCTCCTCCATAGCCAGGAAGACAATTACAGCTGTAGCTGTCGACGCCGTCAATGCAAGTTCCGCCATTTTCACAGACCACAGAAGAACAGTCGTCGATGTCTGCATTGACATAGTGGGATGGCAGTTAAATGTGTTTCCGAGAAATTCAACCTGCAATTGCCTGAAATATGCTATGAATCTCCAAAGACAATCAGCAGTAGATTTCCTCCATCTCAAGACTTTTCTTCTCCACTGCTACGAGACTAATGTTAATGTTGAAGTACCAAATGTGACAGTCTTAGAATAAAGTTCTGCTTTGCCATTCCAAACGCCCGCACCGATCTTTTTAACAACTTTATGATAGGAATACTTACTTGTTTCACAATGATCTCCTCCATAGCCAGGAAGACAATTACAGCTGTAGCTGTCGACGCCGTCAATGCAAGTTCCGCCATTTTCACAGACCACAGAAGAACAGTCGTCGATGTCTGCATTGACATAGTGGGATGGCAGTTAAATGTGTTTCCGAGAAATTCAACCTGCAATTGCCTGAAATATGCTATGAATCTCCAAAGACAATCAGCAGTAGATTTCCTCCATCTCAAGACTTTTCTTCTCCACTGCTACGAGACATATGTCAATGTTGAAGTACCAAATGTGACAGTCTTAGAAAAAACCTCTGCTTTGCCATTCAAAACGCCCGCACCGATCTTTTTTACAACTTTATGATAGGAATACTTACTTGTTTCACAATGATCTCCTCCATAGCCAGGAAGACAATTACAGCTGTAGCTGTCGACGCCGTCAATGCAAGTTCCGCCATTTTCACAGACCACAGAAGAACAGTCGTCGATGTCTGCATTGGCATAGTGGGATGGCAGTTAAATGTGTTTCCGAGAAATTCAACCTGCAATTGCCTGAAATATGCTATGAATCTCCAAAGACAATCAGCAGTAGATTTCCTCCATCTCAAGACTTTTCTTCTCCACTGCTACGAGACATATGTCAATGTTGAAGTGCCAAATGTGACAGTCTTAGAATAAAGTTCTGCTTTGCCATTCCAAACGCCCGCACCGATCTTTTTAACAACTTTATGATAGGAATACTTACTTGTTTCACAATGATCTCCTCCATAGCCAGGAAGACAATTACAGCTGTAGCTGTCGACGCCGTCAATGCAAGTTCCGCCATTTTCACAGACCACAGAAGAACAGTCGTCGATGTCTGCATTGACATAGTGGGATGGCAGTTAAATGTGTTTCCGAGAAATTCAACCTGCAATTGCCTGAAATATGCTATGAATCTCCAAAGACAATCAGCAGTAGATTTCCTCCATCTCAAGACTTTTCTTCTCCACTGCTACGAGACATATGTCAATGTTGAAGTACCAAATGTGACAGTCTTAGAATAAAGTTCTGCTTTGCCATTCCAAACGCCCGCACCGATCTTTTTAACAACTTTATGATAGGAATACTTACTTGTTTCACAATGATCTCCTCCATAGCCAGGAAGACAATTACAGCTGTAGCTGTCGACGCCGTCAATGCAAGTTCCGCCATTTTCACAGACCACAGAAGAACAGTCGTCGATGTCTGCATTGACATAGTGGGATGGCAGTTAAATGTGTTTCCGAGAAATTCAACCTGCAATTGCCTGAAATATGCTATGAATCTCCAAAGACAATCAGCAGTAGATTTCCTCCATCTCAAGACTTTTATTCTCCACTGCTACGAGACATATGTCAATGTTGAAGTACCAAATGTGACAGTCTTAGAAAAAACCTCTGCTTTGCCATTCCAAACGCCCGCACCGATCTTTTTTACAACTTTATGATAGGAATACTTACTTGTTTCACAATGATCTCCTCCATAGCCAGGAAGACAATTACAGCTGTAGCTGTCGACGCCGTCAATGCAAGTTCCGCCATTTTCACAGACCACAGAAGAACAGTCGTCGATGTCTGCATTGGCATAGTGGGATGGCAGTTAAATGTGTTTCCGAGAAATTCAACCTGCAATTGCCTGAAATATGCTATGAATCTCCAACGACAATCAGCAGTAGATTTCCTCCATCTCAAGACTTTTCTTCTCCACTGCTACGAGACATATGTCAATGTTGAAGTGCCAAATGTGACAGTCTTAGAATAAAGTTCTGCTTTGCCATTCCAAACGCCCGCACCGATCTTTTTAACAACTTTATGATAGGAATACTTACTTGTTTCACAATGATCTCCTCCATAGCCAGGAAGACAATTACAGCTGTAGCTGTCGACGCCGTCAATGCAAGTTCCGCCATTTTCACAGACCACAGAAGAACAGTCGTCGATGTCTGCATTGACATAGTGGGATGGCAGTTAAATGTGTTTCCGAGAAATTCAACCTGCAATTGCCTGAAATATGCTATGAATCTCCAAAGACAATCAGCAGTAGATTTCCTCCATCTCAAGACTTTTCTTCTCCACTGCTACGAGACATATGTCAATGTTGAAGTACCAAATGTGACAGTCTTAGAATAAAGTTCTGCTTTGCCATTCCAAACGCCCGCACCGATCTTTTTAACAACTTTATGATAGGAATACTTACTTGTTTCACAATGATCTCCTCCATAGCCAGGAAGACAATTACAGCTGTAGCTGTCGACGCCGTCAATGCAAGTTCCGCCATTTTCACAGACCACAGAAGAACAGTCGTCGATGTCTGCATTGACATAGTGGGATGGCAGTTAAATGTGTTTCCGAGAAATTCAACCTGCAATTGCCTGAAATATGCTATGAATCTCCAACGACAATCAGCAGTAGATTTCCTCCATCTCAAGACTTTTCTTCTCCACTGCTACGAGACATATGTCAATGTTGAAGTGCCAAATGTGACAGTCTTAGAATAAAGTTCTGCTTTGCCATTCCAAACGCCCGCACCGATCTTTTTAACAACTTTATGATAGGAATACTTACTTGTTTCACAATGATCTCCTCCATAGCCAGGAAGACAATTACAGCTGTAGCTGTCGACGCCGTCAATGCAAGTTCCGCCATTTTCACAGACCACAGAAGAACAGTCGTCGATGTCTGCATTGACATAGTGGGATGGCAGTTAAATGTGTTTCCGAGAAATTCAACCTGCAATTGCCTGAAATATGCTATGAATCTCCAAAGACAATCAGCAGTAGATTTCCTCCATCTCAAGACTTTTCTTCTCCACTGCTACGAGACATATGTCAATGTTGAAGTACCAAATGTGACAGTCTTAGAAAAAACCTCTGCTTTGCCATTCCAAACGCCCGCACCGATCTTTTTTACAACTTTATGATAGGAATACTTACTTGTTTCACAATGATCTCCTCCATAGCCAGGAAGACAATTACAGCTGTAGCTGTCGACGCCGTCAATGCAAGTTCCGCCATTTTCACAGACCACAGAAGAACAGTCGTCGATGTCTGCATTGGCATAGTGGGATGGCAGTTAAATGTGTTTCCGAGAAATTCAACCTGCAATTGCCTGAAATATGCTATGAATCTCCAAAGACAATCAGCAGTAGATTTCCTCCATCTCAAGACTTTTCTTCTCCACTGCTACGAGACATATGTCAATGTTGAAGTGCCAAATGTGACAGTCTTAGAATAAAGTTCTGCTTTGCCATTCCAAACGCCCGCACCGATCTTTTTAACAACTTTATGATAGGAATACTTACTTGTTTCACAATGATCTCCTCCATAGCCAGGAAGACAATTACAGCTGTAGCTGTCGACGCCGTCAATGCAAGTTCCGCCATTTTCACAGACCACAGAAGAACAGTCGTCGATGTCTGCATTGACATAATGGGATGGCAGTTAAATGTGTTTCCGAGAAATTCAACCTGCAATTGCCTGAAATATGCTATGAATCTCCAAAGACAATCAGCAGTAGATTTCCTCCATCTCAAGACTTTTCTTCTCCACTGCAACGAGACATATGTCAATGTTGAAGTACCAAATATGACAGTCTTAGAATAAAGCTCTGCTTTGAGAATTCCAAACGCCCGAACCGATCTTTTTTACAACTTTATGATAGGAATACTTACTTGTTTCACAATGATCTCCTCCATAGCCAGGAAGACAATTACAGCTGTAGCTGTCGACGCCGTCAATGCAAGTTCCGCCATTTTCACAGACCACAGAAGAACAGTCGTCGATGTCTGCATTGACATAATGGGATGGCAGTTAAATGTGTTTCCGAGAAATTCAACCTGCAATTGCCTGAAATATGCTATGAATCTCCAAAGACAATCAGCAGTAGATTTCCTCCATCTCAAGACTTTTCTTCTCCACTGCTACGAGACATATGTCAATGTTGAAGTACCAAATGTGACAGTCTTAGAATAAAGTTCTGCTTTGCCATTCCAAACGCCCGCACCGATCTTTTTAACAACTTTATGATAGGAATACTTACTTGTTTCACAATGATCTCCTCCATAGCCAGGAAGACAATTACAGCTGTAGCTGTCGACGCCGTCAATGCAAGTTCCGCCATTTTCACAGACCACAGAAGAACAGTCGTCGATGTCTGCATTGACATAATGGGATGGCAGTTAAATGTGTTTCCGAGAAATTCAACCTGCAATTGCCTGAAATATGCTATGAATCTCCAAAGACAATCAGCAGTAGATTTCCTCCATCTCAAGACTTTTCTTCTCCACTGCTACGAGACATATGTCAATGTTGAAGTGCCAAATGTGACAGTCTTAGAATAAAGCTCTGCTTTGAGAATTCCAAACGCCCGAACCGATCTTTTTTACAACTTTATGATAGGAATACTTACTTGTTTCACAATGATCTCCTCCATAGCCAGGAAGACAATTACAGCTGTAGCTGTCGACGCCGTCAATGCAAGTTCCGCCATTTTCACAGACCACAGAAGAACAGTCGTCGATGTCTGCATTGACATAGTGGGATGGCAGTTAAATGTGTTTCCGAGAAATTCAACCTGCAATTGCCTGAAATATGCTATGAATCTCCAACGACAATCAGCAGTAGATTTCCTCCATCTCAAGACTTTTCTTCTCCACTGCTACGAGACATATGTCAATGTTGAAGTACTAAATGTGACAGTCTTAGAATAAAGCTCTGCTTTGCCATTCCAAACGCCCGCACCGATCTTTTTTACAACTTAATGATAGGAATACTTACTTGTTTCACAATGATCTCCTCCATAGCCAGGAAGACAATTACAGCTGTACCTGTTGACGCCGTCAATGCAAGTTCCGCCATTTTCACAGACCACAGAAGAACAGTCGTCGATGTCTGCATTGGCATAGTGGGATGGCAGTTAAATGTGTTTCCGAGAAATTCAACCTGCAATTGCCTGAAATATGCTATGAATCTCCAAAGACAATCAGCAGTAGATTTCCTCCATCTCAAGACTTTTCTTCTCCACTGCTACGAGACATATGTCAATGTTGAAGTACCAAATGTGACAGTCTTAGAATAAAGTTCTGCTTTACCATTTAAAACGTCCGCACTGATCTTTTTTGCAACTTTGTGCGAATATGATAGGAATACTTACTTGTTTCACAATGATCTCCTCCATAGCCAGGAGCACAATTACAGCTGTAGCTGTCGACGCTGTCAATGCAAGTTCCGCCATTTTCACAGACCTCAGAAGAACATTCGGCGATGTCTGCATTAACATATTGGGAAGGCTCTTGTTGTGTTTTCGAGATAATCAAACTACAAATTGTCTTAAATACCTTGCCACTCACAAGGCGATCAGAAGTGCAGTTTACTCGATTACCTAGCATTTAGATTTTATTTTGTACATTGTTTGTAAGCTACATGCATGCCAAATATCGTGGGAATTCGTATTTCCTTTTTTAGTTATTCCCTGTGCAAGAATTCAAGCGCCCCTGCAGTTCCATAGCAAGCCTCTAACGTATTGCTACCAGTTATGGTGCGCTACCAATAATTCTCCCCTTTTGTTAATGGAAACATGTCGATGTGTATTATGTAAAAGCCAGTTCCCATGAGCAATAAAAACTACATAAGTATGTTCGTTTGTCACGACTCGTTATACAAAGCAATGATTTCTTACATCCAGCGACAAAACAGAATCCATTTCTGAAGCAGTAACGACAAGCTGCTAGGGGGCCCAAACCTACACCACTTCTTTATTACATCACAATCTATCTGCCACCAAAAGATCATAGCATGTCCAGGTTAAAAGATACAAAAACCGAAGTTCTGCTGCAGTACCAAGGTCACATACCAGTTGGCCCAAATACGATCCGTGATGTTTGCCCGCCCACATACCAAATTTCATCATAATCCATCAAGAGTTTCTTGAGTTATGCTGACTAGAGTAGTCAGGAGACACAAACAGACAAACAAACAGACAAACAAACAAACAAACAGACAAACAAACAGACAAACAGACAGACACACCCAAAACTATATATCCATTTGTCATGGAGATAACAAGTTACATTGAAGCGTGATGTATGCAAACGCGTCAAATGTAATTCAACACCGCGTACTTCATCATGTTTTTCGAAGTCGCACAATAGCTAGTATATTTTAAAAGTAGCAGACGTTACACCTTTCCTTGACATTCAATCTAGCTTTAGTGATTTGAGGTGGGAAACTCTTATCAGTTTGAAGAAGGATTGATAGAACGGCTTTTTTGGAACTGCAGGTGCTGATCTTATTTAAAACTTTGAAAGAGAATAACTCAACCTGTGGTTGACGGATCGTCATGACTTGTAGATAGGTTATGTAGATAAGGTCACTAGAGGCCACTAGAGGTCATCAAGAGGCATTGACCTTCGTCTTCCAAGCAACTACCTACATACCAAATATCACTACAATCTATCGAGAGCTTCTTAAGTTACAATGACCCACAAAATATCCGGAAGGCGGAAGCACAAACAGACACGCACACACACACGTAGACAAAGCAAAACCATACCCATTTTTTATGGAGGAAAGAAATGGCGTGATAAATCATCGTACGCACCACAAACGAGATCACTTCCCCTCCATTGTCCATTTAAACATCGCTTGAAGACCTGTCCCGAGACTCTGACGTAACCAGCTTTGCAGTAGTAGAAGCAGATTGTCCCTGAACGGTAGGGATACGTTGTTGGTGTGCAGAGCTTATCATCCCTCGTGTTTGGTACGTTTGGCGGGTAGTCTGTACAGGAGCGTGGGCGCCCCGGACCTGAAATAAACAAAATTAATCCAATTACAAAAATACAGGAAATTTTTGTCTCACTTGACGGCCTCTATTGTAAAATTTTGGCACACAAAAATTGTAAATCTTTTCCTGAACTCAATATAACCCATAAGATAGCTTCTTGTTAAGTTGGTGTTAACGCTTTGAAAAAGACAAAAGACACACACCGACGCATTGTAATCATCGTACTCCAATCCATCGAGCTGGCCTGACTTTGCACGTCAAGTCTTTTCTTCTCCACTGCTACGAGACATATGTCAAAATTGAAGTGCCAAATATGATTCTCTTAGAATAAAGCCGTGCTTTGCCATTCAAAATGTCCGCGACGATCTTATTTACAACTTTATGATAGGAATACTTACTTGTTTCACAATGATCTCCTATATAGCCAGGAATACAATCACAGCTGTAGCTGTTGACGCCGTCAATGCAAGTTCCGTCATTTTCACAGACCACAGAAGAACAGTCGTCGATGTCTGTATTGACATATTGGGATAGCAGTCAAATAGATATGTTATGAATCTCCAAAGACAATCAGCAGTATATTTCCTCCATGTCAAGTCTTTACTTCTCCACTGCTACGAGACATATGTCAATGTTGAAGTACCAAATGTGACACTTCCCAGAAATTCAATCAACCTGCAATTGCCTGAAATATGTTATGAATCTCCAAAGACAATCAGCAGTAGATTTCCTCGATGTCAAGTCTTTTCTTCTCCACTGCTACGAGACATATGTCAAAGTTGAAGTACCAACTGTGACAGTCTTAGAATAAAGTCGTGCTTTGCCATTCAAAACGCCCGCACCGATCTTTTTACAACTTTTTAATGGGATTACTTACTTGTTTCACAATGATCTCCTCCATAGCCAGGAATACAATTACAGCTGTAGCTGTTGACGCCGTCAATGCAAGTTCCGCCATTGTCACAGGCCACAGAAGAACAGTCGTCGATGTCTGCATTGACATATTGGGATGGCAGTTAAATGTGTTTCGGAGACATTCCACCTGCTATTGCCTGAAATATGTTATGAATCTCCAAAGACATCAGCTGTATATTTCCTCCATGTTAAGTCTTTTCTTCTCCACTGCTACGAGACATATGTCAATGTTGAAGTACCAACTGTGACACTCTTAGAATAAAGTCGTGCTTTGCCATTCAAAACGCCCGCACCGATCTATTTTACAACACTATGATAGGAATACTTACTTGTTTCACAATGATCTCCTCCATAGCCAGGAATACAATCACAGCTGTAGCTGTTGACGCCGTCAATGCAAGTTCCGCCATTTTCACAGACCACAGAAGCACAGTCGTCGATGTCTGCATTGACATATTGGGATGGCAGTTAAATGTGTTTCCCAGAAATTCAACCTGCGATAGCCTGAAATATGTTATGAATCTCCATAGACAATCAGCAGTAGATTTCCTCCATCTCAAGACTTTTCTTATCCACTGCTACGAGACATATGTCAATGTTGAAGTACTAAATGTGACAGTCTTAGAATAAAGTTCAGCTTTGCCATTCCAAACGCCCGCACCGATCTTTTTAACAACTTTATGATAGGAATACTTACTTGTTTCACAATGATCTCCTCCATAGCCAGGAAGACAATTACAGCTGTAGCTGTTGACGCTGTCAATGCAAGTTCCGCCATTTTCACAGACCACAGAAGAACAGTCGTCGATGTCTGCATTGGCATAGTGGGATGGCAGTTAAATGTGTTTCCGAGAAATTCAACCTGCAATTGCCTGAAATATGCTATGAATCTTCAAAGACAATCAGCAGTAGATTTCCTCCATCTCAAGACTTTTCTTCTCCACTGCTACGAGACATATGTCAATGTTGAAGTACCAAATATGACAGTCGTAGAATAAAGTCCTCCTTTGCCATTCCAAACGCCCGCACCGATCTTTTTTACAACTTTATGATAGGAATACTTACTTGTTTCACAATGATCTCCTCCATAGCCAGGAAGACAATTACAGCTGTAGCTGTCGACGCCGTCAATGCAAGTTCCGCCATTTTCACAGACCACAGAAGAACAGTCGTCGATGTCTGCATTGACATAGTGGGATGGCAGTTAAATGTGTTTCCGAGAAATTCAACCTGCAATTGCCTGAAATATGCTATGAATCTCCAAAGACAATCAGCAGTAGATTTCCTCCATCTCAAGACTTTTCTTCTCCACTGCTACGAGACATATATGTCAATGTTGAAGTACCAACTGTGACAGTCTTAGAATAAAGCTCTGCTTTGCCATTCCAAACGCCCGCACCGATCTTTTTTTACAACTTAATGATAGGAATACTTACTTGTTTCACAATGATCTCCTCCATAGCCAGGAAGGTTAAAAGATACAAAAACCGAAGTTCTGCTGCAGTACCAAGGTCACATACCAGTTGGCCCAAATACGATCCGTGATGTTCGGCTTGACAACACCCGCCCACATACCAAATTTCATCATAATCCATCAAGAGGTTCTTGAGTTATGCTGACTAGAGTAGTCAGGAGACACAAACAGACAAACAAACAGACAAACAAACAAACAAACAGACAAACAAACAGACAAACAAACAGACACACCCAAAACTATATATCCATTTTCATGGAGATAACAAGTTACATGGAAGCGTGATGTATGCAAACGCGTCAAATGTAATTCAACACCGCGTACTTCATCATGTTTTTCGAAGTCGCACAATAGCTAATATATTTTAAAAGTAGCAGACGTTACACCTTTCCTTGACATTCAATCTAGCTTTAGTGATTTGAGGTGGGAAACTCTTATCAGTTTGAAGAAGGATTGATAGAACGGCTTTTTTGGAACTGCAGGTGCTGATCTTATTTAAAACTTTGAAAGAGAATAACTCAAGCTGTGGTTAACGGATCGTCATGACTTGTAGATAGGTTATGTAGATAAGGTCACTATAGGTCACTAGAGGTCATCAAGAGGCATTGACCTTCGTCTTCCAAGCAACTACCTACATACCAAATATCACTACAATCTATCGAGAGCTTCTTAAGTTACAATGACCTACAAAATATCCGGAAGGCGGAAGCACAAACAGACACGCACACACACACGTAGACAAAGCAAAACCATACCCATTTTTTATGGAGGTAAGAAGTGGCGTGATAAATTATCGTACACACCACAAACGAGATCATTTCCCGTCCATTGTCCATTCACACATCGCTTAAAGACCTGTCCCGAGACTCTGACGTAACCAGATTTGCAGTAGTAGAAGCAGACTGTCCCTGAATAGTAGGGTATGCATAGCTTATCATCGCTCGTGTTTGGTACATCTGGAGGGTAGTCTCTACAGGGGCGTGGGCCTGAAATAAACAAAATTAATCCAATTACAAAATTACAGGACATTTTAGTCTCAATTGACGGTCTCTATAATAGGATTTTGGCACACAAAAATTGAAATCTTTTCCAGAACAACATGTTGCCCATATGATAGCTTCTTGTTAAGGTGGTGTTAAAGCTTTAAAAATGACAAAAGATACACACAGGCGCATTGTAATCCTCGTCCTCCAATCCATCGAGCTGGCCTGACTTTGCACGTCCTTTTATTCGACCCTCCGCGCCGTCTGCATCCTGGGGGACACCTAAAATAGCAGACCTCTCCCTTCACAAAGGGAGGCGCACAGCCAGTCCGAATTGTGTCTTTTATGACAAGGTTGAAGCACTTTGCTGTAAATACAGTCGTTGATATTATTGTCAGACCATATGAATTTAATCTTAAAAATGAAACAGCTACATGAACGACGACATAGACGGCAACTGTTGGTGACAACAAATGCACATTTGGGGGTGATTCATATATCCTGAACGGTACCCGTAATCTTTTATTTTCAATCCGGAATAAAATGGAACGGATAAATCCGGAAACCAACTATTATGTGGCATTTCAAGACCATCTGGATGGTCTCAAAAATCTTCACGTATTTCTGTATGTTTGCCAGTAAATATAGCTTCATTGATATCGAGGACGAGACAGCTTAATACAGGTATGTAGTGTAGCGTTCATTCTGGCCCACGCATAGAAACAGAATTACTAGTCTCCAAGCAGACCCAACGGTTGCAAAGGCCGTATCCAACTGGCAGAAGGGTTTTTATTGCCTAACAACTTCTCAGGGTGACTGGAGCTTCTCTGGCTAGCCTGTACGATTTTGGAACCGTGGATATCTGCTTGGAGAGTACAGAATTACTAACAGAAGCGCAATGCGGATTTTTGTTGCCTCAGGAACGAAGACATTATTTTTCATGACTTACGTTTCTTTTTTCTCTTCTTGGCATCGACCATAAGGAAGACGAGTGAACTAGCGCACAGGAGGAGGAGCAGAGTTGGTACCCTGAGGTTGGAACTGTTGGAAAAAGTATGTCTCACTCAACAACAGGCTACCGAGTTTGTCTTTATCCAAAGAACATGAAGAAAACGGTCAACAAACAATACATCATTTGCTCTTTCTCTTTCATGCGGCACTGCCCGCCGGTACGCTGTCTTCCGAAAATGATTTCATCAGGTTGGTAGAACATAGGATATTTGGAGTTTCTTTTAACACAACCAGGTAATCTCACCTGCTGACGTTTCGGTGTCTGTCAGACGGTGAGAAGCAGTACTCCTGTCAGAAGCTCTGAAGAAGGTGTCTGACAGACGCCGAAACGTCAGCAGGTGAGATTACCCGGTTGAGTTAAAAAAAAAACTCCAAATATCCTGGTACGCTGTCTTTTTTCAGGAGACGTTGAAACAAACTGAAACAAACTAACATCTAGATATGTCAAGCAATCTGCATAGCAGCGTACTACAATGTGCACAAACTGTGTGCAACTTCAAGATGACAATAACCGAAAGGTCACAAAAATTGATAACATGCCAAGAGTAGGTTGAATAAAAACAGGTCTGTTAAATTTCAGTCATAAGCTCGATTTATACATGAAAAAGTATAGTAAACCAATAAAACTCATAACCTCTTTGTAAAAGGATAACACTCCTATGAAAATACAAGTACACATGAAACTAGTAATCCCCAGCGCATTCAGAATATTATTTTTGATGTTGTCGATGATACATATTTAATTTTACTTCTAAATGTCCTCTACCACTTCCTGCCTTAATGGCACAATTTTTAGCAGATCTTTATTTGTAGTTTAAACAGCAAATAAGTTTCATTGTTTCTTCTTCCTTTTGTCGTCTTTTTTTCTTCAAAGAAATGGACTAAAATCGGTACGCGCGTAGATGCAATGCATAACACCAACTGAGTGTCTTCGTTTGACCTACTTAAGCGATACAAACAAATTGTCAGTGTGCCAAAATACACGACAGCGTATGTCAAGAGGTCGTGACGACGCCCCAGTCAAATCTATATATCTTTACCACTTTTCCACTATCCGATAAACTAAGGTGAAACTGGAGTTAAGTATTTGTGCTACATATACTTCAGGTGTGTTATGTTAGTTTAGCGAGTACGGGGTCTTTTTATAAATATGCATTGGTATTGAGTTATTATTTGAGTTGAATGTGTGATAATTGTGTGCCGATTTGTTCAGAATAGAGAGAACGTTAGCACCCCCCCCCCCCCAAACACCCCTCCCAGTGAAATGGTATGGCTACCCTGCGACGTCACCAAATCAAGATGGCGGGCATCACACATGCCAACGGCTCCAACAAAGGTTTTGCTACGCAAACCTGTAATTGATTTATATCTCCGGCGATTGTACTAGATTGTAGTAGACCCCTGGCCTGCATTAGCAATTGTTACAACATCTTAGTAAATATCTGTTCATACTCACCCCATGGTGGTGATCCTTTAAGGAGAGGTGGAATGTTCGTCCCGCCTCAGATTTTGTCGAGTGTGAGTGAATATTGCAGCGCAGAGCAGTGGTGAATGCTTACTTGGTGTGCAACTAAACAGGAGACACCACAACAAGTCAAATTCTAGCCTTTGTAGTTAAATATGTTTACCAGACGAAAATAGGTAAAGTTCATCATAGGCTTTAAAGTGAGACGTTCAAACTCTGTTTATTAACAAATCGTTGATGCCTGACCTAGCTTCTACTAAAACGGTAAAAAGATTTCATCACATTTGCAAACAACACTTGTCAAAGTAGCAATTACACTTGTCAAAGAAGGAAATCATATTTGACAAACAAACAAACAAACAGCGTGTTTTCTCACGCCCATCACCTTATAGAGATGTTGAAAGTTGGCACTAGATGTCATTAATTGTCCCCAAAATATTCACAGAAGTGCTGCCATTGTCAAATTGTACTCAACCGCCTGTTTATTTTATATAATTTAGGCTGTGGTATCAACGACGACTGAATATTGTGTACAATTTACCGTCACAAACAATATCGCTAAAGAAACAACAAGAGGCACTAAAGATATGTGCATTATCGATAAAAGTTGACACTAAATGTTTAGAGCTGAATACGAAGTGTCAGAACTGTTGAGATGTAAAGGAATCTTTGTTGCCCTAGGTTATGTTAACTCTATCTTTTGACAAATCTTCGATGAGAGCCGAGCGTTTCAGGTATTCAGTGACTCGGAAAAAGGTTATCGAATACATCTGTATTGTAAGTTCAACCGTGGTCAACATTTTCGGTGATGTTGTCTGCAAGCAAAGGGTAGGGCAGGCGTCTACGTACTACGTCTGTACCGACAAAAACAACTGTAGAACGTTTCACGGCCGTTGAAATGGTAGGGAGCGACAATGTGAGTGAATGACAATTGTGGAGAATTAGTGTTGACAGCGATTACGTTTACTTTTGTAGGGACTTCATGGCAGATTAACTGACATGAGTGAGTTTTAAGTTAAGCCAACATGTCACTGTTCGCCCACTGTGTTCCAACAAAGAAAGACGCAGCTTTAAAACGGGCGAACGCACGAATGTAAGTAAATTTCACAGGAATTTCATCGCATAATGTCATTGATTATATTTTAAAAAATTAATTTTCTTTGCTTTGTTTTGTTTGGAAAATAACAATGCAAAATTACTATTTCATACATTGGACTTGTTCAAGTTTCCCACATTTGCTTGGCTGGTGTGAATGCCTGCACATTAGTGCGATAGACTCTCGAAGCGCACAACGCCCCACACCCACCCCACAGAAAAAACAACCTTTTACGTAGATTGAAATTATCAAAGCGTCCGAAATTTGCTTGGCTGGTACGACTGTTAGATTTAAATTATCAAAGCGTCCGAAATTCGCTTGTCTGGTACGACTATATGCAAAAGTGCACATGCAATAGACTCTCAAAATTGCCAAAAGACACATTTTTTCAGTGAATCTGAACCTAGGTCGTGTCACGTTTTCACTGGCGTGGAGCTAGCGAGAGACGTCATTGTTGTGCTTGGCGACAGCCCTGTGGCAATGTTACAAATTACGGGCCACTCTAGCTGTCAAATGTGATAGCACTCGTCCCCCCACCAGAGAATTTGAATCAGACTGACGCGCTATGCACCTTTCACTACCATGCTTTATCTCTAGATCTATTCAGACGTCATAGCGTACTGACGATGAACAGACATCTAAGACGACCGCACCTTTGACCTAAAGAACCTTTCAAAGCTAACCTGGGTCACTGTTCTTAAGATTTTAGTTCATTTTCTTGATGTCTGAATCTCCTATCATGTGGTGCATCTCTCCAATTGTTTCCACCAATTTCGGGTCCCCTTGGGCACTTGGTGTATTTTACAAAGACAGATATCTGAGCGAGATGTCACTGACTTTTTCGACCCCATACAAGGCTTGGTTCATAGGATCACGTAAACGTTGGTCTCATTGGACAGATCGGGCGTTTGTGATGTATGGTGACGAGTGCGTTTCGGTATCTCACATGTCATCGTGCTTGTAAGTTCAAATATTGCGTAACCCCATCTTATGTTGCAAATATTGTGCACGGAGTGTATCAAATAATGATTGACATCGTTTTAGATGTTCAAATAGTGTGAAACTATTGATAGACAACTGTTTCAATGAGCCTGAATACAGACATGGCAGAAGAATGGAATTAGTTTTGATGCTCTGATTGTTCCACCCCGAAAAACCTTCACCTTGTTAACTGACAGTATCTTTGATAGAGCACCCAACTGCGGAAACTATAACTCATAGAAAGAAACGAGTTAAGCAACTAAAACAGCACATATACTTCTGTTTGCGAAATAAACCCTTACGGGAATTAACAAAACGTGTGGACAACAATTCTGGCTACAACATGTTAAGAATTTGTCAAACTAGACACACCTTAAGCCCCCCCTCCCACTGGACCCGCGGCACGCTTTATGTTTTTGTTGTCTTTTTGGTCATACTTGTACGTTTTGAATGATATTCCCATTATAAAGTCAAGGGTAACACAAATCCAGTTCAGGACGCAGCGACGCCGCCAGCGTGCCGCGGGTCCAGTGAGAGGGGGGCTTTACAATAGTTCAAACTGGAGACGGAGCCCTCTTAGTACTTAATATTATTCCATCACTCAATGTAATGTCACTGGATATCTAAGCATCTCAACAGATAGCTCAACATGTTACGTCAGATTATTCGTAACATTCTCTCAACAGGTGTTAAAAACTTAATATAACTATTATTTTAGCAAGTCATGTATACATTTCAAGTGTCTGTTAATTTTCAACGTACCCCCAGGCCCAGTCTGGGATTCTACATTCAACTACTTTACGACGGCATTTCAATGAAACGTTCTCTCAACCCCGCCCCTTTCACTAATTGTAGGGAGCTATAAGTTCCATAATAATTGGATTAAATGTAGTATACTAGTAGTTTTACGTCGTTTTTTGACAGACAAGGACGACGTGGCACTGCACTCAAGTTTTTCATGAATTATTACAATAATATATCCATTTCTACACCTGGATGGAGTGAGGAAAGTCGTGTTAAGTGCCTTTCCCAAGGGCACAACATCGGGATTTGAACCCGGGACCGCTGGGTTCTGGGCCGAACACCCTGCCGATACGCCACACGACCCCACAGTAGTATACTAGCAGTAGGCGTTCATCAATCTTGCAAGACTATGAATTAAGGACATTGTGTACAGAAGTAGTACACACTAACAAAAACAAGCAATAGCCTCCCTTAGAATATCAATTATCATTGGTCACCAATCAACGTTGTTTATGAAGTATCAGAAACAAAAGTTGACACACTTGCTATTTTAATAGCTATCAAATATGTCTTGTTTTTCTCAATCTATTTAAAATAAGTCTACAAAAACCTTGATACATCTCGTACTCAGGATCCCGATGACCACTCTGAATTCAACCCACTCCACTACCACACTTTTACTCAAAAGAAAACCCATTAGAGATTCAGAAATGAAACTTGTATGTATGCATGTACTCTAGCCTACAGAAAAGCTTCATTTGATAACTGGAAGTGTGTCATATAAAGTTTTTATTGAACAATTCTCGTCCTTAGTCTATGGTAGAGATAGAAAAAAACTGGTACTCTCCAAGCAGGGGAGGGGTTCCGGCTGGTTTTTGACGTGTTTTAGGCGTTTTTGTCGGGCTTTTTACTTTGTTATTTTTTTGGGCCGTAGAGGAGAGGTTTTGGCCGCAGAGGAGGGGTTCATTTGATAACTGGAAGTGTGTCATATAAAGTTTTTATTGAACAGTGCTCGTCTTATGTCTATGGTAGAGATTAAAAAAACTGGTACTCTCCAAGCAGGGGAGGGGTTTCGGCTGGTTTTTGACGTGTTTTAGGCGTTTTTGTCGGGCTTTCTACGGCCCCCAAAAAAAATAACAAAGTAAAAAGCCCGACAAAAACGCCTAAAACACGTCAAAAACCAACCGAAACCCCTCCTCTGCTTGGAGAATAGAAAACTGACCGCTTGGGGCCGAGCTCGAGTAAGTGGCACATGCAAGGACAATCTACACAATCATATACAATTAAAAAGACTCTCAACACCTGCAAGATAGATCCCCGTCAATGGTCTGTCCTATCAGCCGACCGGGACAATCACAGACGCACAGACGGACATTCACAGACGCGCCTTCTAAGTAAATAACAACCTGACGGACAAGAAGAAAACGTGGAAGGCAAGGGAATCCATAGACCAAGACGCCGAATGGACATAAGCGCATGTACGGCCACTGTATAGGGACCTGCAGTTCAAGGTCTACACGACCACGAGAGCGCCTGCAGCCGACGTTGGTAACCTCCGTAATCTCCGCCAGCCGATAAAAATACCCTACGAAAGTCCCTGCACTTTCATTACGTCAGCTGAGATTATGTTCGACCTCCTTATCTACTTCATAAAAACAAATTTCTGCGTTTTCTTGTGCGAAACATCAAATGTAGCTGGTAAAGTAGCCCTCCCCTCAATACCTGACTGTTATCTTATATTTGATTCTACGATTTTAAATGTTGTGTCAGGACCCCCTTCCACCGAAGCGACAAAAACTTTGCGAAAAGGAAAGAGACTTGGCAGATATATCAGAGATGGATACTAAGCTAAGGAAAACGGTGCCAGATCGCTAAAGCCGGCGTCAAAATTCATGCGAGCGTCGGCCGAATTTTAAGATCGCCCGAAGCTCGCCGAATTTCAAAATCGTCAGAGCGTCGACCGTATTTTTCGCTGAAAACCTACCCCGTCACAAATTGAACGGAGCTCGGGCGACGTCCGTCGAACACCAATAATCATTAATCTCCGATGAAACGGTACCATCTCTTGGACACCGACGAAGTCTAAATCGACTAACCTGGTAAAAAGCCAATATTTGGATCAACTTTGATTTCTGAGTTGTGTGAAATGTGCAAGGCATTAGTAGAGTGGACGGGCACAATGAAAATACTAACATTAGCAATAATTTTGTGATAGACCAACTCAAATGCTACCACAGGAGCCACAAAATCAACAAACCCTTCCACTTAACGTATATATAAATGCTGATTTGTTTTGAGCGCACAGCGATCTCTAAGGTCCTACTACTACGCTCTGTAAATGATTGCTACAGCCGCAATGGTGGCTATCACATTTTACACTGATTCAAACAGTCGCAGTCTTTCCACAGAAACTTTTTCGTGGTTGGTGACACAACAAGGTGTTACCGTCAGGTATGCGTTGTTTTTCTTTTGTCCTACCATGACGAACAGTTGATTTAGGGCCTAAAAGTTAGCCACTTAAAGAATGGAATTTCCGCCGAACCTCCAGGGCTTAAGGTGTTCACTTATACCACACATTAGCCTCTACCAGGCCCCGCGGATGGCTGGGAAAACAGCAGAAATTGGCCAAATAGAGTGAATAGTATGCTAAGGGAGTCGGCTACGGAGAGAGGGTCCAATCTGCAATCCTAGGGAGCCTGCAAGTGAAACCCTTGCAGATATTCTCCCTATAGCCGGCATAGTTAGTCTGGTAAAGACTAACCACAAAGCTGACCTTAAATCGTAAACATCTTGAACTGTCAAAAATGACAACAATATCCACCCAAAACGTCCACCCGAAGTAGAATAAGGAACGGTTTTAGTACGTTTTCGTTTGCTTGTCGCGTCGCCTTCATGTCGCTAAAAATGTCCTTCGCATTTACATACGCTAATACACAGCTATAAGTCACTACAACACTGTCATGAGTTCCCTTCGACAATATATCGTCTCACAACAAACCATTCGTTCCATGTTAAGTCCTGAACTAGTACCAGGTTGGTATAAACTCTTTAACATAGATAGCATACACTGTTACCGTAAGTAGGTCTTTGTGGTTACGAGATATCAATAAGTTCATACAGGTGAAAAGCTACATTTGAATCTTACCGTGGTTTGGACTTGCCGCGTCCCTCGTGTCGGCCCCGCGGGACAAAGTCGTCTGCAGCCCGCCTGTTCCTTCTGTCGCCGCCGGCGGACAAAGTCGTCCGCAGCACGGGCTTCCGCTCCGGAACCGGTGTCAAACAATCCACGTCAGTCAACGCAAGGAGATTTAGCCTCCTTGGTCAAATCGTTGCTTTTCAGGCTAAAGGAATGCTATCTATTAAATTTGAAAAGAATTCAACCCAACTGGGTCCTGTCCTGATAGGGTCTAGATAACGTGTGTTCTCAATATGGGAGACCAGCCTCGTACGTGATTGAAGCGAAGCGTAGTTGAACAAAGTCACTCGACTGAACCGCCAAGACTGTCTCTTTATCATAAAGAATGTCACGTCTGGTATAAAGCAGTGTCAATTAACCTGTCGTGACGTCATTACTGACACTTTGGGGCGTTGGTCTAAATCTAGGTGTGTTGTTAATTTATGTAAATGAAAAGAATTGATCAACGTGTATAACCCGATGTGCTATAAAAGTTATAGTCTCTTTGGAGTATCTTTACCATGTTCGACTTCGAAGCCAATCTATGTTTCAACTCATACCTTCTACTTTCAGGTGAGGGTGGATAAGAGAAAGATTGAAAGAGAGAGACGAAATTACAGGACGAAAGCAGATATACATATATGGCCACACATTCACATATGCAATCGACAGAATGCCATATTTTCCTTTATTCACTTTATTTTGATATCCTTCCATCTATTATGATACTCTTCCTGGGTTCAAACATTCAATGGAAATATACATATTGTACATCACACACACACACACACACACACACGCACACACGCACACACACACACACACACACATACGTATCTACAGCAATCAAGAGATAGCTGACGGACTAGAGGTCATGGTGGTGGTGACAATGAATGGTAGACGGCATTGGAAAGACACTTTGCCCTCCCCAAAATTTAGAATATATGTTTAGGAGCCTGTGGCTGTTTATGAAGACTCTGTGATTGACAACCACAAAAAGGCGAGTTGTATCAAATGATAGTCGGTCACGCAAGCATTTAAACGGACAACAGGCACGCCTAGAATAACCATTAAAAAACAGATATTTGAATCTATCTACAGTTTTCTATATCCTTTTTTCTTCTTTTAGTTGAATCAAGAACGTGGATCAAACGAGTTTAACAAAGTCTGTCTGTATACTATGGTTTTCCAAGTCTAGGAATGGTTGTCATCCTATCCAGAAAATACGTGCAATATGCAGCACTATAGACAAAAAAGAACCTTTTTATCCTAGAAATTGGTCGTCTAACTGCTTTCAACGACTTCATTCACCAAATTTGAAAAGGCTGTCGTGCAAAACATCGTTTGGAAAGGCTTTAACTTAGAAAGGTTTTGGGCATTGTAAAGCTATCTTTTTACTTTGCCCATCGGTTTGGAAGAAATCGCATCTAGATAAGGTCACTTATCCCAGACCTGATTAATCATATAGATACATCGCGTGTCGTCTGGAGGTGTATCACTCGGTGAGAATATTGTATACCCCACTATCACGACTTTTGTTGTGGAACGATGATGATGATGATGATGATGATGATGATGATGATGATGATGATGATGATGATGATGATGATGATGATGATGATGATGATGATGATGATGATGATGATGATGATGATGATGATGATGATGACGTGTCTTGGCCTCCACAGTAACAGCTAATTCGCCAGCTTTCCCTTGTTCCTGTATAGCAGTGTCCTACAAACTTTATTCTTCTTCTGACAGAGGAATGAAGCAAACAATATCAACAGTCTCTCCTAACATATATCATTTAACCTTTCAATCACTCGCTATTGGGAACCTCAACTCCTCAAATGTTAAAAAAAGAATGACATAACTTTGATAGAGTGTGGCGAAATGTTGAACCAGTTAAGGTGTAATGTCAAGGCCCCTTGTTTCACCTTACGGCAAAACTTGCCAAATCCATTGTTCAGTACAGATATGTGTTGTCACCTTTCTAAGCAGCTAGCATGTCATGTCATGTCATAGCCAGACATATATCCATTGTCATACCACACAGAAGAAGTTCAGAAACATCCTTTGATTGACCCCATCCCTTTTTACAAATAACTATAATAACGATACCCTAATACCAGTTTGTTTGCTTCTGCAGACTATAAGCTGGGGGCAAATTACAGGTTAGAGCCTAAGCGGATTACAGAAAGCGCACCTGAAAAGGTCTTTGTAGAGAGGATACAAAGAAAGGGTATTTTTGTACACCTTGGATAGAGCACGTGGAAGGCAGTGGTTCAACAAAAAGCCTAGCATGAGTACCAGCCTTCCGTCCGCTACACAAGCTCCGCTGCGCTACCCAAGCTCCGCTCCCGGCCTTTTGGCGAGGAGCGGAGCTTGGGTAGCGTACGGAAGCTAAAATGGCTGTCATTCAGGCTACAAAAAGCCGGCTTCTTTCATCGGAATGTCGGGTGCGGCGTGGGTGGGGGTGGTCAGTCCGCGAACTTGTCAATTTGACACAGCCCTTCTCATAGCTTGCCGGAAAATGTGGAGAATGCCACAATATCTATACGGTGTCTGACACATTAATCCGTACATTTGGTGCCACCAATAGTTAGCTCTAACCCTTGGGTGTTTTGTATACGCTACGTTTGATACGGACGATAAAACTGCTTATTAGGGCACCGGGCGGTATTTACTAGAGGCTGCTACCGCTGAAAGACCGCTGAACGACCACTGCGATTTGACAAATGTCTCGACGAACGTCATAGACGAAGAACGATTTTACGTTTTGTGTGTTTTGTTAGCGTTGTCTTTTAAGTCATACTTTTACATTTTGTATGATATTTCAAATTATGAAATATAGGGTCACACATATAGTATTTGCCCAGGGATCGTAGGTCTCGTGGGTAGAATCGCTTTGCCAACAAATTAGTTCTGGTGGCATGGACACGAGGCCGTGTATTGTTCATGCCCAGTAGTTTATCATTTACCGGTGATAACTTTTCACCTCACCCGGGGCATGAAAATTAAGGCAACCTTCGCTCTGGAGAATTATCTTTTGGCAGTTCAAAACAAATCCTTTACAAATAGCATAACAAGACTGAGAATTGGTGCGCATTGCTTAGAAATTAAGACAACCTTCGCTCTGGAGAATTATCTTTTGGCAGTTGAAAACAAATCCTTTACAAATAGCATAACAAGACTGAGAATTGGTGCGCATTGCTTAGAAATCGAAAAGGGTCGTCACAAAAATATACCAGCCGAAAAGAGAATGTGTCCCACCTGCAAAGAAAATATTGAAGATGAATACCATTTCCTTATGATATGTCCATCTTATAATGAAGAAAGGAAAAGACTGATCATTACATGTAAGAAGGAAATAACACTACCTGGAACAAGTAGAGAAATATTTAATGTACTTCTGTCATGTCCTGACTCTGTATCTGTCAACCTAGGCCAATTCATATATAATGCTATGCAAAAGAGAAGCCGTGCCATAACATGAAATATATCACGCCATTATCTTATGTATCGAGTAATGATGTTAGGTTAGTGCACTAGTTTAGATAGTCCGAAGTTGTTAATATTCCATGTTATTTGCCATACATTGTACCTGATGCAATTGTTGTGCAATAAATTTGACTTGACTTGACTTGACTATTCCTACCTGTAACACGATGAAATGCCCACAAAGTAGGTCGAAATCTTCCCAAGGAGCTGTAGTTAAACTGTGTATAAATGTTCTATCGTTGACAACGTCAAAGGCTCCACACTTTAATAAACTCCTAATCCTCTTGACTGGTGGTGTAGATAGTGACCTGTCGAGTGACCGCCACGACCCTAAACAGAGCGTTATCAGACGAGAAATACTTCGCCAATAAAACCACGGCAGTCTTTAAAGGAGTCCTAAATTCCAGAGGGGGGAGTTATTTTCCAATAGATGATAATGTTAGGAAGTAAACATGAACACTTTTTACAGTATGCGATAAAGTACCCACTAGTCCCGTGCGCATAAAAAATCATTCAGTATCTACCAACTTCCCCAGGTGACCCTCCAAACAACCTCAGTCTATGGCTCAATACAATATGCCTGACAAGGACTGACAAAAGTTAGATTACAAAAAAGAATGTCAGGGTGGTTAAGAAAAAATCGTCTTGCCATGTGTTCTTTTATATCTTATTAACAATTTGCCTTCTTCTTGTGCTTAACCACCCTCATTTATACCGATAATATCCATGATCAAATATGTATGTTAACGCATAGGGAATACATGGGTAGGGTCTGCAGGGGGTTAGTAGGTATAATATTGGTTTAAAAAACACACCTTGTGTAATTCACCACAAGCAGAATTTTGTAAAAAATCGGCTGATTATGTATTTATTGATACATAATCTAATGGAAAATAATACTACGTATTGTGCATGCAGATCAGGACAGTTGTTTCCAAGCAGAGGAGGGGTTCCGGCAGGTTTTTGACGTGTATTTAGGCGCTTTTGTCGGGCTTTCTACTTTGTCATTTTTTTTGTATAGCCAACCCAAAATGACAAAGTAGAAATCCCGACAAAAACGCCTAAAAACACGTCAAAAACCTGCCGGAACCCCTCCTCTGCTTGGAGAGTAAGTTGTTTATGTCTTACCGGTGTAGTAATGCATGACTGATCCTTTGGCGTATGATATATTACAGTAGAGGGTAAACTGTGACCTACTGGCTAGTAATGATAGAAATCTTCCTCTTCGAACCCATGAAATATCCCGTCGTATCTACTTTATCTTTCACACTACGAAAAACAACTTCTTGATTACCATCATAAATCTTAAGCATGTAAAGGTGAAGAGATTTTGTGAAGAGATACGAGTTGTGTCGGAAGATCAATGAAAAACCGCCACTGGATTTTCTGGTCTCTGGTTGTGGGGCTCTGTTTTGAACCTGGCGATTTATGATCGTATAATTTGACTGCTAGAGGTCAATGGCCCGGAGAGAATGCAAATTTGTTCTGGCAAGATGGCACACGCGTCAAACAAACGAAGCGGGTGATTGGCCATTGTTTTGTTTGTGAATAACGACTGTGATTTATCGACGTTTAACCATGTTATGTCGTAGGTAAAGGACACAGTCTGAGATTCAAGATGGCTTCGTTGTTCATGGACAGGCGTTCATCAAAAAGTTCATGGCCATACCCAGGCGTCCTTCATGCACGTAGGCCCAGCACAAGGTCGTTTTCTTACATAATCTGACCGTCATTCTGTCGTTTCATCTGTCACAAAGTTTCGAAATCTTCTCCTGATGAGGGCAGAGGTCATGTGTGGACATATCAAACGCCCTGTGCGTCACGTAGCTTCCCGGCCTACACAGCATGAGGTCGTTTTGGGACACATTTTGACGTGTTTCAGTCACAAAGGTTTCAGACTATCTCAGCATGGCGTCGTTTCACAGCATATAATTTGAGGGTTTAGCTGTCAGAAAGCTGTGGAAACTTCTAGTGATGAGAACCTGTGTCATGTAATGATATCTTCGACGCTGTCTCGGTCACGTAGCTTCCAAAGGTCTCTGCGTGAGGTCGTCTTTTGACAGATTTTCACTCACGTACGATATAGCTTCCAAGACCTATCAGAAAGAGAATGGAGGGTGTTTGTTTACATGTAGCTAATTGAATATTGCTGTTTAGTTGGTATTCTACAAAGGGGAGGGGTGTCTAACACCGTACGGGTACTGTGTGCTTCTGTAACATACCAGTAACTACATTGACTCAACCTCACCGGTATAACTATACACTGGGGCTCAAGAAAAGAGGAAAAAAAAAAAACTAATTTTCCTTTGGTTGAAACCTCATCACTGACGTAGAGCCGATAGAGGCCCCAAACCTACACGAAGTATTATACCTCTCAATAGCCATCTACCGCTAAAAAATCATGACAATAGCTTGTTCACAACATGAGATATTAAGTTCCGCTGTAGTACCATAGAGAGTCACCAGGGGACCCGAAATCTAATCATTTAGAGGACTTACAAAGACCTACATACCTACCAAATATGGAGACAATCCGTCTAGGCATTCTTGAGTTATCGTCCTGTAGACTGATATTCCTGTGGACGCACCCCCGTACTATTCCTAGAATTCTTGCAGACTGACACAATACTATACCATTAGGCTCGCCCCTGACGTGTCGCCAAAACACAAAAGTACACTTCTTTATCAATGAAATTCGTTTTAAGTACTAGTTAGACTCTAGATCGCTCTACTTGCTCAAGGGTCACTGCCACAATGAAATGTGGTAGGTATCCTAATGAGTAGAGCTTTTCCTTGACTTTTCAAGTGAGAACGAATCAACTGTGTGGCAAGCTATTTTTGAGTTCCATTGCATAATTGTCGCCTGAAGCCGAGTGCTAGTTGATTAACCCCATTATGAGGACGAGGAGTGCCGAGATGTGAGTCAGATAACCTCTCACCGATCACCCATTTGTCATCTTACTTGTCATACTTAATAGAAACATAATTATCATAATTATTGAAAGTGCAGTAAGGTGAAACATAATCATAGTTATCGAAATAAGGTGGGTCTAAAGATCACAGGTGTCAGATTAAACTGCTGATTTGCGCTTTGCTGAAGGCGGGATCACATCCGTCGAACGATTTTTTGTATGATAGGATGCCATGGTAAAGGGAGACTAAAGGGATTGCGCCTGCGCCAAGACCCCACGATGAGAGACCAAGTAAAATACAGGGTTTACACCATTGAAAATCCTTTTTTGGTGGGATTTTTGTGTGAAATCTGGGCAATATCGGAGTGACTGTGGTGGGATAGACTCTGTATTTGCTGAATTAGTTGAAATGAATGGTCTTTCTCTACATGTGGGTTTTGGCACCCCCTGATATAGTGGGATGGTCTTCAACTGGGTGTCTGAAGCCTGTAGGACCTATCCAAGGGCTCTGATTAGGGGGGTATATCTGGAGAACAGCCGTATAGAATTTGTCAGGAATAAATCTGATGACAGTTGACATAACTGGTTTGTATTTGAGGGTAAGTTTTTGCAGTCTGATGTTTTGATTCGTGAGATAATGACACTTTCTTTATCTTCACTTCCCCATAGGGCTACATGCATTAATGACATTTATTGTAACACTTTAGTCTCCCCGTAAGCGGCCGGCCACAGAACCGACGGTCGACAACTCAAAGCATCCACCACGACCTTTGTGACAGCCGAATTCCGCAAACCATATCCATGGATAACTGTCACAGGAATTTCATGTTGAAAACATAGAAGAAGAAGAAGAACTTTATTGCACAACAATTGTAACGGGTACAATGTATGGCAATTTGTAGATACATAACAATCGACTACGTCTAATGCTAGGGTCACATTTCCAGGCCGGGGCCCGACCGGGCTGTTTGAAAAAACAAAGAATAAAAGCTACATATCAAGTACATACATAGCGTATGGTAAGGAATCATTTTTAAGAGTTTTGTGTGTTTTGTTGTCTCCTATATCATAGTTTTCGTTCCCGCAAGCTGCCCGGCCGGGCCCCGGGTTGGAAATGTGACCCTAGCATAATATCTAACAATTTCAAAGAACTTATCTATAACATGAATAACAATCGATCTAATAATGTGCATTCTAATGGCTAAAACAGATGTGATGATGACGCTGATAGTATTCTGTGTAGTATATTTGTTTGTTTATTGTTTATTGTTTCTTCGCATATGTACAATACAATATAAAAACAAAGAGAAATAGAGTAAAGAATACATGCAGGAGAGGCCAGAAGCCTATACGGCTTTTCGGGGGCCTCCCCCAAACTACAAATTTTTACAAAATCATATATCATCGAGACTAAGAAAAACTAACGAAACAAGAAATTGGAATTTTAACATAAATCAATGAAACAAATGATGATAGTATTCAATGTAGATGTACATGTAGATGCAGATGTGTCAGGAATGTCTCAAAGAATCCGCGGTCTAGAAATATGAATAGGCATAGGCCCCAACAGAGTGTGTATTCATGCGGATGATAAATTGTCTTTAAAGGTGCCCTAAGCGATTTCTGGGGGTAAAACTTGAAATATTCTGGGGAAAACAATTCTGTTTTGTGAGGTTGAAATTGACATTTGCTTCCCTATATTAGCACATCTGCATCGTTATTTCAGACTTTGGGTGTTTAAAAATAGCACAGAAGCAAGCCACAAAAGGAGTATTTTATTTATTGGGTCCCCCCCAAAATCAGCCCAGAATCCAGCCGTAACCGTTTTCTGTGGACAATTTTCGGTTATTTCCGGCCGCGTGACGTCACAATGCCCCAGGACATTGAGCCATGACCACGTGATTATTTCTTCGGATGCGTTCAGGACTTGTCGGTCAAAATCGTGCATGTTCGGAAGATTTGAAATGATGGCTGGCCTCCAAGTGCTCAGATTTTTAATGAGTTCCCACCACACAACGACATCACATTTTTGCTCCATGATGGTCGATATGTGATAGTATAGTGTTATCTAAACTTACTATGGATAGAAATCAGAAAAAAAAAATTATTTTGAATATATGACTTTCAGGGCCCTAATATTGCTTAGGTTGCCTTTAATCGACCCCAGCTGATGAATAAAGGATTTGGGATGAAAGCTTGTGCATTACTGCCAGGATTAGGTAGGAAAGTTTCGGCATACGAGTGATTGTCGGACGTGTACGGCTTTTTCGTTCTGAGTGATGCGGTCAGGGCCTTGCGGCCGAAGAGGGCCTCTTGCGAACGTAGTGGATAGTGCAGTTGCGAATTCCATAAATATCGCTCGCCGGGTCAGATTTTTGTGACATTTTTTTCAGTGCCTCACGAAGAAGTGTGCTTACAGTAGAAAGCAAAAAAAATCTCCACAATAACTGTTTCTTTGTTGGATTTTCGGCCATAAAGGTTGCGCTATATAAACCAACGGTACGGCGGTAGGAGACCTTAGATGGGAGATGGATCTGACCTCGGCTGACCCAGGAGCTACGACAATATGGCGGCTGGCTGGATAATTTTCTAGCGTCGCTAATTTCTGGGCCCACATTCGGCCTCACGGTACGCAGCCCACAGTCGGCCTTTGTACGCTTGGAACTACCTTTCAAAGCATATGCATTCTACGTAGCTTTTCCACAGGCAAGTCTTGCTACAGGGTTAGGTTACCGTTAGAACGCGCCGTTAGAACAGTAATGTTTACCGTGATATATATATTTTTTAGTCATAAACGTTGCATGTGCTAGCTGGTTTATTACCTTATATCTATCCCTACCTTACACTGTATATCTCCGAACGGCTTCAAATTATGGTCACCCTTGAAGTCAGGGTAATATTTGCCGTATTTCCTTGTTCCGGGATAAGATGTACCAGGCTTGGTTTACTATAATAAGCTACCATAACGTTTCATGTTTATGTTAGCATACTAGTTATTGTTTGGTCTAGAAAATTATAGAAAAAAAGATCCAGATAGTGTATGAAGTCAGTGTCAGCGCCCCATGCCAAATGCCAAGTCAGATGCTTTTGATACCAGTACATAAGAACACAAAGCATAATGTTAGTCGGTAATTAGTGTAAATAGCAAAAAAATTAAGAAAACTAATATCATTTCGAAGCTTTTCGCCTATATTTTACTGGAAGTACACAGAAATAGCATTACACATAATATCAAAATAGGGTCAAATGTACCAAAATACAGTATGCTACAGTAAATTACAGATGAGCTAACATCACAGGTTGCTATATATAGAATAATATAACATTCTTTTATGTCATACCTAGCCTGAGTACCAGCCTCCGTAGTAACTGCTGGCTCAAGAAAGATCGCTTGCTAACCATGTCATACCTGGGCAGCAAAACGTTGATAGGGTGTTCCAGACTGAGCGATAACTTGGGCCTGATACAGGCCTGTCATGCTTGGGCCTGATACCAGTGTTTTGGACCATGTGATAACTATCCTATTAAGGCCCTAGAGTTGTATCACACAAGCTTCCTTAAAATATTTTGAATGCATTTCAACGCGCCGGTTACGCTGCCGTCGAAAATTAGAATACCGGATTCGGAGGCTGGAATCAATGTTGATACAGTTTTGTGTTTGAGGACATAAAACTCCCTCAACTTTTGGCGCATTCCACATTGAAATGCGTGTTTTCTCGGGTGGGTATGACATAAATAGAATACAACACGGCGTATTCCGCATCACCCTCGGCCCCGGGTCCGATTGGCCTATGGCTGTCGGGATACGACCCATGGTTGGGCTGGTACCTCGGGTGATACGGAATATCCCGTGTTGTATTCTTTATTTATGTCATGCCTGGGCCTGATACGGGTGTTCCGGACCGTGTGATAACTATCTGGATCACATAGGGTTCGGGAGTGTTATCTGACACAGGCTTCCATAGAATATTTCGAACGCATTTCGAGCGCGCCTGTTGCGCGGCCGTCGGAAATTCGAATACCGGATTCGGAGATTGGAATCAATGTTGCTACCGTTTCTTGTTCGAGGACACAAAACTCCCTCAACTTCTGGCACATTCCGCATTGAAATGTGTGTTTTCGGGTGGGTATGACATAAATAGAATACAATACGGTCACGGTGTATCCCGCCTCGGCCTTGGTCCTCCCGCGGGTTGCATTGCCCTCTGGCTTTCAGCCTTCAGGCATTACAACCCAGGGTCAATCTCTCGGGCGATACAGAATACACCATGTTGTATTGTTGTATTCCCCCCTCTCTCTCTCTCTCTCTCTCTCTCTCTCTCTCTCTCTCTCTCTCTCTCTCTCTCTCTCTCTCTCTCTCTCTCTCTCTCTCTCTCTCTCTCTCTCTCTCTCTCTCTCTCTCTCTCTCTCTCTCTCTCTCTCTCTCTCTCTCTCTCTCTCTCTCTCTCTCTCTCTCTCTCTCCCTCTCTCTCTCTCTCTCCCTCTCTCTCCCTCTCTCCTTCTCTCCCTCTCTCTCTCTCTCTCTCTCTCTCTCTCTCTCAATGATTCATTTTATTTTCCAAAACATTTAAATCTAATCAGAAGTAGAATTGCTGTTGGTCGACTTCATATCTCATATTTTATACCGGATAAATTTCATGTGAGCATGTTTTCTGATAAAGTAATTTCTGATTAAGTTTAGTCACAAAATTTTGATAATGTGTGAAAGATATCAATTGAAATGAGGAGATCAAACAATGTGTCAGTATTCAAATTTTGAGGTGTCAAGATATTACACCTATTCAGTACATTTCACAGTCAGACAGACCCTAAATAATCATAATCACCAAACTTGAGATATTGAAGATTTTCTACCAAATCAACAATTATGGCATTAGCACGGCAGAGTGCTGTAGCAACTTTGCCACTAATCGGCTTATAATACAAGAAGATTTTTTGGGTTTCGTATGCCTTTTTTTTCATATGTGCATACTCTTAGTTTATCTGTAGTTCAGATAAATTCCGCTAAGTGACGTTTTCAAGTGGCAAGTTGTATACCCTTTTTATACTGGGCGGGCGTCACAAGTTTACACAACAGTCGGCACCTGCGCCTAGACATCACAATGAGAAATAGACAAGAGTTTGAGTACATGTACATCAAAAAGCCTTTCTAGCTTGGGCCTGGGGTGGAGAATCTGAGCAGTTTTAGGGTGGCCATGACAGGACAGACTTTAAACTTTGAATTAGTTTTTAGAAATGACCTTTTTCCACCTTGGAATGTTTGGTTCCCCAGCAGTGAGATAGTGGAATGATCGTGAGCTGGCTCTTTGAAGCCAAAACCATTATTATGTATGTGCGTTTTTTCTGAGGGGGAGGGGGGAATTAGAAGAATGGCATCAGTATTTGACGGAAATGTATTTGATGAACAGTTATCATAACAGGTTAGCATTTGAGGATACGTTTTCATGGTCTTTTGATACCTGAGATAATAATGACACCTTCTTTTTGTCCACTTTTCACAGAATTGCACGCATTACTAGCATATGCTGGAACCATGGCGTCGCCCCTACTGACTGGGTCTACTTCGCACTGCAGGTAGGCGTCGCTGCAATGGGAATGATGCGGTCCCAAACATCTTTAGTGAATGACTCTCCATTGAAAACGTCACATTTGACCGTCGTCAAAGAGTCTTCATGATGCAGCGCTGTGTGATCTTCCGTCGCCCTGTGTGCGACGCGCTTGTCCTGTACGTTACGGTGTTCTGTGTCGTTCTACCCATTCTCTGCCACAGACTGCACTACTCTGTCTACTACAGCCAGACCCTACACATGGGGAGGACCGATCCCTTCGCTTACGCAATGAAGATAAACAACGATCGCAAGAAACTGGCACAGACATCACTTCTCTCGCGACAAAGCACGTCGTCGCACATGGTGCCTGGTGTAGACTCCAACGTGAAGTTAGCAGTTGGGTTTGTTACGGTCAACAGGCAAGTCAAGATGCGGGATGGAAGTCTCTACAACCCGGGATATCTCATGCAGTCTGTCGAAGCGATTCTTCGAGAAAATCCATCCAACGAAACTCGGCTTGTCGTTTGTAACGTCGACTCCGATCCTTCCTCCAATGCCGATGCTGCCTTTCTGTCGTCATTCGTCCCTGTTCGGTCCAAAAATCTGAAACGAAACACGACGGCACCATTAACGTTGGAGGACAGTTTCAAGAAAGAGAGGGAAGACTACATTTACTGTTTGAACCAAACGCTTTCTTTTGACCCTGAGTTCATACTTATCTTAGAAGATGACGCTCTTGCGACTCCTGGTGCATTGGGTATCATTGACCACATTATTCGGACAAAAATTGAAAAGAAGTACAGAGGTTTTGAGCTGATAAAAAACAACTACACCAAAACATTCTTCAAGCTTTTCACTCCAACTTATATGCAAAATGACTTCCATACTACAAAACCAAAACGTATATTTGTCCATATCCTTGACCTTATTGGAATGGGCATTCTAGGAGGAACAATAATATCCTTCGTACATACACTATTTTTCAACAAAGGACCGAAAAGATCCTATGCTACAATGTACGGCTTCTTTGTGGTTGGTGTTGTCTGTTGCATTCTTGCAGCCTTAGCAGTTTCCAGAGTGCATCTCATGGAGTGGAGGAGAATTTCTAAACACTTCTACGTTATGTTTCAAGCTGACAACTGTTGCACGCCTGCAGTTTTGTATCGGAAAGACACTGCAGTGGACTTCTTGAAATACCTGGAGACTACCAGGCATAACGCTTCTCCTATAGATGGAGACATGAATCGTCTTGTAATGTCCCATGGTTACAAAAGATTTGCCGTGGAACCGAATCTGTTCTCACATATTGGAATGTATTCGTCATTACAAAAGAAGATAAATAGAAACTTCATGCATGGCTTCGTTTGATAAAGGAATTAAAAAGAATCTTGAATCTGTTGGCTCAGATATGTGTCATAGAAGCCTCGTGTGTAATGTTCATAACTGAGACCGGGAAGGAGGATGACCTCCTGACGGGAGTATTGGAAATGCTTTTGTTTGCATGTTCGCAGCTAGAACTCATGTTCCCATCATCGCATTGGTGTGTAACTTGGCATACCAATGGGGCAACGGGAATTGTGAGTTCTAGCTGCGAACATGTGCAGAGTGACCTCCTGTTTGTGTATGGTGTCCAGTTGCAGCTCGCATATGTGCGCACGGGGCGATGCACTTTTACGCACATCACCGTGTAGAAATGGGAAATCTCTGGACCTTCAAACTTCCCACACTTGTAGTCTTTAGTACGGAGGATGTGACAATGTAAAACATTTGCGCATGAAAGATTGTTGAGGTATGATTGCAAATAGTTTGAAGAGCCCCCCCCCTGAAGTTTGAAGAGCTTTGCAACAGAACTGAGTCAGCTTACAGAAGTGATTTGTGTGTCAGAGACTGCCATTCTCGCATAGGGCTGTTTAGCCATAGTCGATGCTGTAGGGCTGTTGTGAATTAGGATTTTACCATGGTCAATACTGACCGACGGAGGCCATATATAGTTTGATAGCTACAGGCCAGGCATGCCAATTGTGTAAAGAGAATGTACTACATATTTGTGATTTCTGAAACATCTTAGTTGTAGGCTGAATGGTTCACTCTTCAAAAGGGGCCATCTAGATCTTAAAATCATGATGACTTTTCCCGGGATTTCTAGATCTATCATGTGCCATGCTGTAAAAACACACACTTGAGAAGCTTTGAACGAATCTTCATTGGTAGGTGTGTAGTGGTTGTGGAAATGGAGGTCAAGTTCGAAAATGGCGTTTTCCTACAGTACAACAAGAGGTTGCCCATATAATTGTCTAATTCAGTCCTATACATAGAACAAAAGGAGAACAAAGAGCCCTGGGCATTCACTGATGAATGTTTTAATGTTTATGTTTAACAATGAAATATAGAAGTCCCCACAGGGTAGTGCAGGGTCCGCAAAGTAAAGTATCACAAGATGATAGGACTAGCAGTTCTAATTGAGAAATAGTGCACCATTAAAGTCTGGGGACATCATTAACAATTATCCAGTATAATGGCCCATCCCTAGACAATTAATCGCCAAATACAACAAAATAAACCGGGATAATAATTCCTAGAAGTGAATCAGGGTCTGTGATTTCACACCTTACATCAATATCCATTTCATGCATATATCTTACAACTAGCAGGTCACTAACAAAGGAAATTTATTATAACAAGAGTTCAACGACCTCATATCTCCATGAACAATTCTATTCATGCAAATGACTTACACATTTGCATAATATATGCTTGGTCTTAAACACCTTCATCTAACTTACACATGTTGCAATATTGACAGTCCTATAATTTTCCAATTAGATGAATTATGGTGTTTTTGCATTATTATGCAAATTAGGCATTTATTTGCATAATTGGTATCTGTTGATGCTCCACTTTCCATAAACTACATATGTTACTTGTATTTAAGTCTGATAATGGAAAACAATGCAAAGAAAGATTTTCCTCATTATCTATGCAAATTAAGTCACAATTAGCATTATTTGCACTTCATTATGTATATCTCTGTCTAAGCTACCTGCATACTAAATATCATGGAAATCCGTCGTTCCTTTGTTCAGTTATTATATCCTTAGAAGATTTTCACGATAACGCCCCTGCAGTTCCAGAGCAAGCTGCTAGGGGGCCCAAACCCACACCACGTCTTCATTACAACATAAGCTATCTGCCACACAAAAAATCAAGACCATAGGCTATCTGCCACAAAAAAATCAAGACCATAGAACGTCCAGGTCAAGAGATACAAAAATGGAATTTCTACTGCAGTACCAAGGTCACATACCAGGGGGCCCAAAATCGACTTTGAATTTTGGCTTCATAACACCTGCCCTCATACCAAATATCATCGTAATCCATCAAGAGGTTCTTGAGTTATGCTGACTACAGTAGTCCGGAAACACAGACAGACAAACAAACAAACAGACAGACACACCCAAAACAATATCTCCATTTTTCATGGAGATAACAAACACCATACCCACAATGTACCATAAATGCTTCACGGAGAATTGTGTCCTACGGACTCTTGTTAACTGTTTCTGCGCGCTGAAATATACGTGCATTCCCTTTAAAATCGCCAGGTGGCAGTTTTTATTTACCCGGTCAAAGGGCACGCTCTAACCTGTGCGTCTTGTCGGTGTTGTTGTACTGTACACCTGGGGGAAAAAAACACTCGCGTAGGTAAACTACCCCACGTAAGTTTTGAATTCTTGTACCTTTTTATTTAGTTAATGTTTCGTTTTCATGCAAGTTACGAAAGCCATAGTACGTTGGCAGCCTACGTATGGAGAAATCGACACTGACATGTACACCTTGACTGCCCCCCTCCCACGTCATGTAAAGACAGTGTGTTTTCATTGTCGTAGCCCATGCCCGTAGCCAGGGGGGGTTCGGGGGGTTCGGACGAACCCCCCCATTGGCTTGAAGGTCCACTTTCACAGGCTTGAAGGTCCACTTTTTAATGTTCAAGATTTTTTTCTAGGTGGACTTATTTGTATCACCAGCAATGCCACAGAGGCTAGGATCCTAGAAAAAACTTTGTCTCTGATTTTTCCTCTGAAATTCTCTCAAAAACACAGGGAATGCCCTTTCAGAGGGTTCAATTCTTAGAATTTGAAACGCTCAAGGGTCCACTTTTTAAAGTCCAATGGTTTTTTTCAAGGTGGATCTATTTGTATCACCAACGGAGCGGAAATCCTAAAAAAACTGCTAACTTTGTCTCTGATTTCTTCCTTTGAAATCCTCTCAAAAACACAGGAAATGACATATCAGAGGGTTCAAATTTTAAAATTTCCCGGGGGGGCATACCCCCGTACCCCCCTAGGAAGCTCGCGCCTACGGCGCTCGCTGGTCCCTTAAACATTAAAAAGAACCCCCCCATTAAAAATCCTGGCTACGGGCATGTAGCCCATCTTTTTTTGGCATTGAGAATTAGAATTTTTGCATGCTCTGTGATTCTTTTCACTCAATCAGTACATGTATCGCTTTAAAGGAAACCCAAGCAATATTAGGGCGCGAAAATCGGATTTTGAGAGTGAATTTATTTAGTCATTTTTATACATGATTTAGTTCAAACAACACCATCACAATGTATAGCGACGTCCATCATGCAAAAATATGACGTCGTTGTGATGTTAGAACTCATTGAAAATCGTCGCCAGGGTTTTTGTAGGCTCTCGGAACTAAGGGAATCATTGTACGTTTTTGCGTGGTTTTAAAATGCTCAAATCATTACGCAAAATTATGTACATACTAAAATAGTGAAAGTAAATGTCACTACCATAAAGATTTCAGCATTTTTTTTATTTCCAAATTTTGGCCCTAATATTGCTTTGGTTGCCTTTAATGTACGAAAACTGACTTGATCCTTTTATAACCACTTCGCTCATACTTGAGTCGCCATGACTCGTCATGCTTGACTTACTAGCCAAACAGAGCGGGTTAGAAACTCGCTGAAGGCTTACTGAAGATGAAAAATAAAACACGAATAGAAATAGCCAAGGTAGCCTCTAAAGATACGCTTAGTCCAGGGGTTTGAAGCCCTCACTTCAATTTTGGTGTCAACAACTTAAATGCTCGGAGTCTTCTTTCTGTACTCCCGAACCCCTATTACATGGATTGTATTACTAGGCATGCGGTATTAGTACATGTACAATCTCCAGACTTAAGGTTAGAATTCTTTCTGGCCTGTAAGTTTCTCTCATGATCAGTGATGGATGATACGTGTGCTGTCTGACTATCTTGTCCGACACTACAACACACCAGCCAAGGAGAGACTGTGTCCAACTTGTCTTAATGATATTGAGAACGAATTCCACTTCATAATGGATTGTCCAACCTATGACAATGACCGGCAGAAATTGTTTAAATCGATTGTACATAAGTCCGGTAAAATGCCGCATACCAAGACAGAGATATTCAATATGATATTGGTCTGCCCTGTTCAAATATTTACCTATGTAGGCCAATTTATATACAACTCTAAAACGAGACATTGTCTTACATTCCTGACACATCTACATCTACATTGAATGCTATCATCATATACTACACAGAATACTATCATCGTCATCATTACATTGTATACTGTTTTAGTCATTAGAATGCACATTGTTAGATCGATTGTTATTCCTGTTATAGATAAGTTCTTCGAAATTGTTAAATGTTACAAATAGTAGATTGTTATGTATCTACAAATTGCCATACATTGTACCCGTTACAATTGTTGCGCAATAAAGTTCTTCTTGTTGTCTTCACTAACATACAGTGTGTTTTGAACAGGTCGGTGGAGATCGGTGTTTTCATGAAGACGGACTTGTCAGATGAAAGGAAACAACACCAAGGTCCATCAACTACAAGCAGAAGCTGCAAATATCAAGTTTGAAGCGATGCGAAATACGATGAAATCCTTCTGCAGCGCACGTCACTTGTACGGTCCGTGGCCATTCATCCGGGCGGTCCTAGCTCTCTATGTCTCCGTTTTCTGCATAATCCTGCCGATCTGTTGTCACAACTGTTATTTTTCAATTTACTATAACCAGAAACTGCACCTAGGCGGCGCTTCTCCAAGTGTATATGCTAGGAAGGTGAACGACGAACGTATAGTAAAAGCGGAGTTGTTTTTCTCACAACAAAGTGACACACAGTTACCAAGAACAACCAATGATGTTATTAAGATGGTGATTGGATTTGTTAGTATCAAGAGAAAGGGAGAAATAAAAGATGGCGGGGACTATGAACCTAGATACCTGCTCCAAACAGTGGCGGGACTTCTTCGAGAAACATTGTCAGACACAACGCATGTTCTCATTTGCAACGTGGAAACCGACCCTTCTTCACATACCGATGCGGTCTTCTTGTCACAATTTGTGACTGTTGTGTCGAGATATGGAAAACGTGGAGCTACTAAGCCGCCTGGACATCTTCAAGACAAAGAGAGAGAAGACTACATCTTCTGTCTTAATCAAAGCTTAAGTTATAACCCTAAGTATGTTATTCTTTTAGAAGATGATGCGCTCCTTATACCAGGAGCATTAGATGTCTTAGACTATGTTATAGATAATCAGATTGAGGACAGACGACATGGTTTTGAAGTATCAAAAGCTGTAGCGAAACTTTATAGTCCTTTGGCCTTACAAAGAGATTTCTACACAAACAAGCCAAGTCGCATAGTCAGGAACTTGTTGGAACTACTTAGCATAGGTTTATTTGGAGGCTCGCTACTCCGAATAGTGTATGCCTTACTACGCGAGAGAAACAAGGAGAGCCACACACTTTTCGACGGGTACTTTGTGGCAAGTTTTGTCTGTTGTGTTTTGGCTGCGCTGGCCATTTCAAGACCACATCTGTTAGAGCTCAGAAGAATCTCAAAACAACTGTACATGGTTTTAGAAGCCAACAACTGTTGCACACAGGCCATTCTGTATCACAGAGAGATTGCTAAAGGTATCGTTGCGCAGTTTGAAAAGGGCCTTGTGCCTGACTGGTATCCCATAGATGCAGGTTTAGATTACCTAGCGGATACCCTCGGTATCGCACCGGTGTGCGTGGAACCGAATCTGTTCACACATATCGGGATGTACTCAGCTCTGCACGAGGGGGAGAACATCTATCTCAAAGACTTTTCTCGATGATTTAGTGTCGTGAAGAGGGTGACCAAGCATATAGTGGAGAGACAACATTGTCTTGAAGAACAAGAATTTGTAAATACTGCATGTCAAACAAGGTGGAAGACGAAACACATTTTATGCCAAGTTGCCCATTCTACGACCACGAAATAAATGAGTTGTTTCAAGAGGCCACCATTTTCCATCCTAATTTCTCCACGTTTCCAGACGAAAAGAAAACTACTCTCCTCTTAACATCACAAAACCCACAAATTACAGAAAAAGTGGGATCATTCGTCTTCCACTGTCTCGGAAAAAGAAGCCGAACCCAATAATTAGAACTTAGTGTCAGTAGCTAAGACTAGAGTAGTCATATGTTATATTGTTATTATTGTCTGTACGTCCACTCAGTGTTACATGTACATTGTACTTGCAATCAGCATACGGGCAGAAATTTGCAATTAACTTTCTATTCTATTTCTATTATTTTCAAACTCATGGCTGCATGGCCAAGAGCTAGCTAGTATACGAGACAGAGTGAGCTGGAATGAGAATAGAGACTACCATAGAATAGCAGATTGGAATGATGTGAAATCTTTATTGACACAACAAAATTACAACGACTTTTGCCAAGTCTACTGCGTCTATTCATACGACCAGTCAAATGGATACAAATGAATTAACCTAATATACTGTAAATGTAGAAATGTTCGCGGTGGTTTTATGTTCGCGCGAACGTTTCAGCGCGAACTTATAACAACCGCGAAACTTTTTGCCCACCTATTGTTTCTATCGCGAACTTAAGATCACCGCGAAAAATCCATTTTCTCCCTAGCGCGAAGTGAAAACCACGCGATCTTAAATACATTTACAGTAGTAATGGCCTAGTTCGTAGAATGTTCGCCTTGCAAACGGTAGGTCGTGATTTCGATCCCCGCCCGAGTCATACCAAAAACTTTAAAAGTGATACATACTGCTTTCTCTGCTTAGCACTCAGCATTTGGGAAAGAGTATGGCAGTTAAACACACACCACTACCAGTAGACTAGCCCCCTGCTGTAGTGATTACACAAAGTTGTGTGGCCCAAGGGCTACTGAAGCGGAGATGGGCGCCACCCTATGTACCATCGGGTGCGGGAAGGTACTTTAACTAAATTTGATATAGTATGCATGAATGTATATGAATAGATATGAGTAAATTAACATGTTGAGTCCAACGTATCATTTGCACAATTGGCTCTAAGGTCTAGACATTCTTAATTATGATGTTGATGTAGTATCATAAAAGCAACACAAACCTTTTTTAAACATCCCTTAACAAGTTTTGTGATCTACCTGTTCTAGGATAAAGAATAAAAGATTGACATGTATACTAGCAGTTTTCACCGTTACGGTAGTGTACATCTGTTTACACATGGTTTAATTAAAAACTAGTACTTGTCAGACGTTGGGTGATTTACCTGTGTTCTTTGTCAGGCAAATGAAATTACAAAGTGCTTAGAGACATTCCTCAACGTTTCTTAGCAATCGTCAATGTTACAAGTCACCATCTACATGTCCCTGAAACGCTACCGAAATTTCTCAGTTCTTCGTGGCGTTTATTATTTCATTCCGAGTCTCCAGAAATCACCAGATATACTCACACCTACGTTAAAGGCACCCAGAGCATTTTATGAGGCTTGAAAACTGGAAATATTCTAGTTGCTGTAATCTTTATGAAATTAACATCTAATGCCACTGTTAACCACATATGCCTGCAGATTTCTTTTCAAAAGTGCGCAAAAGCGGCACAAAAATAAGATACATGGTGATCTCTTAGTTTCACGCGCCTTGTGTACGTAGACCGATACCTGGCCCCGCCCACCTCCGTCAAAACGTAGAAATGCAAAATTAAAACATAAAATTGCAAATATTTGACGGACATGCAGTCACTCTCTCATTGGTCGAACCGCTAATTGTGATGGACAGTCAGGATCAGTCTATTAGGGCTTGGATTTTCTATCAGTTCTCACCACACAACGACATCGTATCTTTGCTCCTTTAATGTCGATATGTAATGGTATAGTGTTATTGAAACTTATTATGTGTAGGAATGACCGGAAATTGTGTTTTTTTTTTAGTTTCAAGCCTCATAAAATGCTCTGGATGCCTTTAACGAATCATACTTTAGACAAGGCCGACTTTGATGTAACAAACTGGACCTTGGCCAAAGTGAATAATAACGGCGTCGCCACCAGCTGTCGTCTCGATTATTTTGTACCATTAGTACTACAACACAATGGGTGACCATGGATACATTTGATAAAAAGCGCCATAGAGACATCAAACAAGGATTGAAATTATGTGTAAACGGCGAATAAATTACCGTCAACCTGTTGATCTTTCAGCGCTTAATAAACAAAAGGTTGCAAATATTGGATTAAAAGGCTTAGTAGAAGCAGCGACAGCAGGGAAGATATTAATGCCATACCGTATGTACTTACAGTTTGAAAATGTTCATTGTGTTTTACGAGTGCTTGTACACATAATTCCATTTGACGGCACGAAATTACCCTTAGCAATTTCCCTCTTATCGCGACCATGGTTACGAAATTACGCCGTGTTGTCCGGTAGTAAACATGTTAGTGAGGACAAATGAGACACAATCTGACAACACACACATTAACGTGATTACACATCACCAAGCAAGAACAAACCACCTGGAGCAACGACACGACAGCCAGCCACTCTTCACGGAGACGTCGTCCGGCAAACAGACTAAGTCTTAGTGCCTGAAAGAGTCAATATCCGCGAACATAATCATTCATAGACTTGGGAGTGAATGAAAGACGCTGTGTATATCGTGGTTTGTTCAGGAGCTTTTTCAAAAGCTGCAGGTGTATTTTTTTAGTCGTATACGTTTTAACGAAGAAATTGGCGAGCTAGTTGCTACTTTGATGGTGTTCTTAGCATGAGCGGCTTGAATCGACGACGGACGACGCCAATGTTTTGGACTGCAGCTGGTCAAGTCGCCTGCTGACGTACACGTTAACAATACGTTGGAAGAAAAACTAGCTGTTGAGACACTTTTGACAACTCAGGCGGGGTAGAGAGGTGCAAGAGAAAAATATCCGGTGGTATTGCCCTAGATTTCGTCATTGGATAATGTCAGGAACGCCGTCAACAGGGGTACCCATGGACCATCTCTGCCGGAAGTTTTCCAAAGTTCAACAGGCCAACAAGGCATGCGATCTGGCCCTCCAGAATAAGCTCGATAATCTGAAGAAGGAATATTTCAGGAACCTACGAAAGAGCACCGACAGGATATGGCGCTTACAGGGCACAGATACTCCTCCGAACATGCGGGTGAAACCCCAGCGAGTGCATCAACGGTCGGTGTCCGTACAAGACTTTAAGCTGCCAAGCGCATACAATCTTAAGTCTTTGGAGAAGGAGCTGACGGAGGTCGAAGACGGAGAAGGAGACATAAGGGGGAGACTTGACGTAAGAAAGCGGCGGTACAGCCTCCCCGCCCGGCCGAGCACTGCCATCTCGGTAAGATACGGACCTAATTATTTTGAAGCTCCTGAAGTTGGCGACCAAACAGTCTTATCTCGTCAGAGAATGCGTTTGAACACACTGCCGTTTGACAAGAAAACACTGATGAAAAACATCTTATCAGAAGAAACAACAGAGTTTAACGCAGCACAACATACACGCGTCAAGAAGCCACATCCGGACCGATTCCGACGGAAAACGTGGTCAGCGGGGGAACACAACAATCTTACGACTCTAGCCTCAAAGGAATGCCGCAGGACGGGGCCAGCTAAATCCAATATTTGTAGCGACGAGTTTTGGCAGATTGATAACTCTAAATCCCTTCCTAATGACGGTAACCACAACCATGTACACACGACAAAAGATACTGAATGTCACGAAGACATTAACGACGGGGAGCCGAGGCCAGATGTTACGGCGAGCAATGTCAATAACCATGAGAAAGAAAATGGGCGCCAACATTTAGAGACCATAATTGAAGACATAAAAATGTCGTTTGCGGATCTACAAGGGAGGGATTTGAGACCGAGTGACGTCACGGTAATAAATCAATCAAACGATACATCGCCAGGCAGGCCAAAGATGATAAGAAGCAAGACGAGTCCGATCCTTCTTACGCCGTCTGTCAAAGGAAACGTTGTGTCTAAGAAGAGTACAAGATCTCCTTCCTTTACTTCAATGTCGGCATCATATCGTACTCGGTCAAACTCGGCAGCAGTACGGTCGTCTGACTCTCCATCACCATGGCAACGTGGATCACGTGATACAAACAGGAGGACCACAACGTCACAGATGACAACACGTAGAATATCGGAGGTACAGCGCATGCGCCCTCGGGTTTCCATCTCCCAGCGATCAAGGAAGAGTGGGATTTTCCGTTATGTAAATAGCGCCGGATTTGATGACGAAAGAATTGAAAAACAAAACGTTACAGACCAAGAAAAAGCCACGTCATCACTGACTCAACTACAGAACTGTAGGTATCTGAGAAGGTCTTGTGATGACGAGGACACGTGGTGAAAAAACCCGTTTGACTCAGTTAAACGCATGGCCATTATGTTTTGCCGTGCAAAAATGCACCACCAGAGCAGGGGTCGCTAAGTTGTATCAAACCTTCCTAAAACTGGCAAGAGTTTCAAACTTCGAATCGCTATGGATAGTCTGAATAGCAAAGATAGGTTTAACGTCAGCTACAAAAACTAGCTATCGTGTAAGTTAGAAAAACATGATGAAGTACGCGGTGTCGAATTACATGTGAAATACGTCATGCATGACGCTTCTGTGCAACTTGTTGTTACTGGTTCAGGAGTTTATTCTGTTATGTCGCTGGACGTAAACCTTATTCATTGTTTTGGCATGTGGACATGACCCAAACTGGACGTAAACTGGTCCTGCTCGTAAATAGGTCATGTAACGTTAGCCAAACTGTTTTAAGAACCGCCTGATAAACGTCATGGTCTGTGTTCTATTCGTGAGTCTATCGACGACGTCTGCTTCCTATGAGGACATACTTCATTTCTGTTGCTGCTGTACCTAACCATACTAAAGATTAAAAGTGATGTGATAAGCTACAAATTCTTGCTTTTTGCTTCTCTATTTTTTACTACTGACATTAACTTAAGGGATCTTTACAATGCCTTGTCAACTCACACGTATGATATAATCATTGATAAGTAATGGGTAGGGAACACAAACACAATTACAACATACGATCGTGGCTAAGAAAAGTCGGAGACAAATCTTCATTTGCTTCAAGAATACTTTAATATTTACAACGCCTTGTAAGGTAATGTATGTACAATGGTAAACAACATAAGATTTGGAATTATCAGATTGACGTTCTTTAATATTGTTTAATTCAACTCAGTCAGAAATGGCACAGTATTTGTTGTGCTTTACAGAATAGCGTTTTTTGAATCTGATATTAGATTATGTCATAAAGAACATGATTTTTTGTAGCAACATAGCATTTCATCAAATGTTACGCATACGTACAAAATGTGCTCACTATACCACATTCAATAAATGTGTTTCAGCAAAATTGCATTTATGGAAAGGATTACATGTTCTGTATGAATTTGGCACATCTAACTGTCTCTGAGTATTGCCTGTGACATAATTTTCCACTAGGTATTCTCCGAGCAGAGGAGTGGTTCTGGCTGGTTTTTGACATGTTTTTAGGCGTTTTTGTCGGACTTTCTACTGTACTTTGCCATGTTTTTGTTTGTTTCTATAAACAGTATAGAGACAAAAAAAACATGACAAAGTAGAAACGCCTAAAAACACGTCAAAAACCAGCCAGAACCCCTCCTCTGCTTGGAAAGTACCACTAGCATATGTTACGGAATCTTTGCGATCTCAGGAGTTATATGCCGGGGGGTGCTGTAGTCTAGTGGTCCGCTAGGAGCGCGATTTTAGTCTGACTTAGGTTCCACATTCAGTCCTTCTTTCTCCTGAATCTCAGTGAACACGTCCCTGAGGGCCTGGGCGAGCTCCGGCTTGCGCATGTTGTTGAGATGTCTGGACAGCCGCTGTACTCTCTCCCCGTTCTTACAGAAGGGGGTACAGGACTGGGTCTTCCATTTCAGCAAAACCTGCAGTCATACACAATGGTTTATATTGGTCAGTACAAAATAAAGCAGCACTACAAGCAAGTATGTACTGTCTTGACAGGGATGGTCGATCTTAACCTGTTGTACACCATTCAACACACACACAAACACACACACTCACACATACACATACAGACACACACACAACAATTCCTAGAATTCTTGCAAACTGCACACAATATATATACCATTAGGCTCGCCCCTGAGGCGTCTCCAAAAACAAGCACGGGCACTTTCACACGAATGCTTGCACGCACACAAACACATACCTACACATACATGATAAATACATGTATAGACACCAGCACACATAGGCACAAACTGGCACACATACACACAAGTGCATGATATGCACACAAACGCAGATAGTGATGTTATTGCTTAGTGTACATGTGAAATGTACACTACAAAATAACATTAAGGTCTATAATGAAAGCTCATCTGTGTTGGTAGCAATCATAATATAATGCTAAACTTTCTTCCAACATTCACGGATCGAATTTTCGACGACCACTGTCGCCTTCCTCAGGATCAATAAGAGAGGTATAAAGGAGGCCATATACATCAGGGCACTCCAGCCATCACTCAACAGAGACAGTGGGCGTTATAAACTTCCTGGCACGTTTGACCAATTGCTGACGTCACGTATCCGCAATGACACGTGTCAATAAAGTCACGTGCCTGTAACTCTCGCGAGTTTACGTTCGGCAGTGATTGGTCATTATTGATCCTGAAGAAGGCGACAGTGGTCGTCGAAAATTCGATCCGTGAATACCTAAGTGTTGGAAGAAAGTCTAGCATTGTATTAACATTAAGGTCTGCATGTATGTGTTTATGTGAGTGTTGGACACGTACGTACCTGATAGATCTGTTCCTTGGCTTTCTTGGGATGCCTCTTCTCGATGCCGTTGAACATGGTGTCGGTGAGGCCCAGCTCGCAGGCCAGCAGCATGGGGAAGGGCACGGTGATCTGGTTCCTCCTGATGCCGTCCGCGAACTGCCGCAGGAGCTGCAGGAAGCGGACCTCTGCAAGCAGAAGGGTGGTTTTAAAGTCAATGTTAGGGCCCGGTCACACTGATACGTATAACCCCTGTCACACTTGTGCGTATATACAAGCCCGCATGAGTGGCGTATTAATATGTTTTGGGTTTAGGTTGAGTTTGCAGTCGAAGAAGTAATTTCTTTGGTTTGATAACTAGACTGCTCAACGGTGGGCCAAAGTAGAAAACAACTTCCTCAGAGCTAATTTACTTAAACCAAAAATACATTACCTGCGGAACTCATGCGCACTTGCATATACGCACAAGTGTGACAGGGCCCTATATTCAAGTGCGCGTGAGTTGCGCATTAACATTTCTTTGGTTTAAGTACGGTTTGCGGGGAGAAAGTTGTTTTCTACTTTGACCCACCGTTGTGCAGCCAAGTGATCGAACCTAAGAAATCACTTATTCGGCTGCAAACTTAACCAAAACCAAAAACATGTTAATACGCAACTCATGCGGACTTGTGTATACGCACAAGTGTGACAGGGACTTTACATTTGGTGAAACGAAGCATTTGTTAATGGAAGTGGGAAAGGATGCTGGTAAATTGTGAGCTTTCAAACTGCTTTGTGAGAAGTGGCATAAGACTTTCGCCGACTGTGAGGCTTTTCTATGTTATGAAGTGTAACCTGGCCTATACCAAGTACCAGCATCAATGTGTGGACACCTTGAGAATATATTATAAACTTTACATATTATGACACCTATGTGAGCTATGGTATAGCTTATGACCTATATTGAGCCAAGTTTGGAGATGAGCAGAGGGTAAGGTGTCGACAGTAGGTCATGGGTCTAAACATTAAAGGCAACCAAAGCAATATTAGGGCCCAAAATATGGAAATAAAAAAAATGCTAAAATCTTTATGATAGTAACATTTAGAAACATTATCTAGCACATATGCGTAATAACTTCATACTTTGAGCATTTCAAAACTGGCAAAACCGTGCTGTACAACAATTCCCTTAGTTTTGCAAGCCTACAAAAACTCCGGCCAAGATTTTCAGTGAGTTCTCATATTACAACAACGTTGTATTTTTGCATGATGGACGTCGCTATACATTGTGATAGTGTTTTTTGAACTTCAATCTTATATAAAAGTGACTAAATAAATTGACTTTCAAAATCTGATTTTTTGGGCCCGAATATTGCTTGGGTTGCCTTTAACCTTGGGTTTGAAGGACGCATGCTAATTACCTTCAAGCTTCCTCTCTTTGGCCTTCTTCTTCCTGTCCTTGCAGAGCCAGCTCCTGATTGGTCGAAGGCCGGTGACGCACACAGATAATGGCGGGAACTCTAGCGGGTTACTTTGCAATGACAGGTCTTTCAGACGACCGTGGCAGAAATCGTCGAAGTTTTCTGGCAGACGTGAGATTCTGTTGTCCTGTAGTTGAAGGAGTTTTAACCCGGACAGGACACATAGCTCATTTGGCAGTGATCTGATATCGTTTCCGGGTAGTTTGAGCTCCCGCAGAGAACTAAGGTTACGTACGGTCACAGGAAGTGACGTAACTCCGGAATGTTCAATGAAGAGTTTCTTCAAGTTTGTCAGGGCCCGAATTTCTTCAGGGATTCCGCCAATCCTTTTCCTTTGCCCGCCGAAGTAAAGCTCTTCAAGAGACTTCAACTTGCAGATTTCTACCGGGAAATGTTCGAAGTCGTTTTGCGTGAGGGCCAAAACTCTCAGATGTTTCAAGTCCGCTATATCTTCGGGCACGTCGTGTAGCTTGTTTTCGTCCATGGACAAAATTTCAAGATTGAGCAACTCGCACACCTGTACCGGAAAGATCTCAAACTGGTTGCGAGACAGATAAAGTTCTCTAACTCTCACGTTCCCGAGATCTTCCGGTAGCTTCTGGAGATGGTTCCCGGCTAAATCTAAGATCTCAACGAAGATTAAACTGCATAGGTTCAAGTTCATATCTATGAGAGCGTTCTTGCAAAGCCACAACTCTCTGAGAGACGCAAGGTCACCGACTTCGTCTGGGATGAGGGTCAAGTGATTTCCGCAAATGCTAAGCACTTCGAGACACAGTAGTGTGCATACTTGAATCGGTAGGTAGTCCAGGTCGTTTCTGTTCAGGACAAGGCACTTCATACGGGACAACTGGTCTATGTCGGTTGGGAGACAGTTGATGTGGTTCTCCTCAGCTTCCAACAGCTCGAGATGAGATAAGGAGCACACTTCCGGTGGAATCTCCTCGAAACCGTTCTCACTGATGATGAGTTCCTTGAGGACCCGTAGCTCTGAGATGTCCTTAGGCAAGTCTGTCAGACTGTTTCCAACTAAACTCAAGTGGATTAAGTTTGTCAACATACAGACGCTGATTGGCACGTGCGTTAACTTAAGATTGTTCAGCTCTAGCGCCTTTAAAGATGTCAGATAGCGGACTTCTTGAGGCAGCTTGCTCTTCTTGATAGCTACGTCTTCAATCGACACTTCTTGTATGTCGTTGTCACTGAGGTCTAGGGTGTCGACTTCAAGTTCTATCAGTTCCATAGGGAAGCTTTTGAAACCATTGCACTTCAGTGTGATGATTTCAAGATTCTGCAATTCTGTGAATGCTTCAGGTAACGCAGCGATGCGATTTTGGTCCAGGCGGAGCTTTTGTAACTGCCATAATCTATTGACGTCTTCTGGCAAACATTTCATGCGGTTTTCATTCATCTCCAAAGTTGTCAAGCTAGTTAGACCATACGTTTGCTCTGGGAAAGTCTTAAATCTGTTCTTATTTAACGTCAAAGCGGTCAACTTTTTCAACACGACAACATCGTCTGGAAGATTGCTTAAACAGTTGTCTGACAATTCGATCACTTCTAGGTTCACCATAGAGGTTATTTGTAGGGGAAAGGTCATAAGCCCAAGTCCGTTCAACCTCAGTACACGGAGCTTTCTGAGTTGCACGATTTCAGCGGGTAATTGTGACACGGCGTTATCGCTAACATCTAAAACCTGTAAACGCTCCATTAAACAGATACAAAAAGGAAATTTCTCAAGCCTATTCTCTTGGAGAAAAAGTTGCCTGAGGCTTTTCAATCGGCGACACGACTCAGGCAGAGAAATCAATTTGTTGTGGTTTAAATGGAACTCTCTCAGGTTGGTTAAGTCGCCTATCTCGGGTGGCAAGACTTCAAGTTTGTTGTGGCTTAGATTAAGTCTGAGTAAGTTCGACAGCGTGCATACTTCAAGCGCCAGGTCATGCAGTTCGACACGTTCTAACTGCAACTCTTCTAGATTCTTCAACTTTGTGAACTTGGCGGGGAGCTTTGACGTGGCGTCACAAAGTTTGGGGTTGTCAGAAAGCCTGAGTTTCCGCAGTCCCTTTAGATAGCACATTTGGACGGGAAACCCCAGTAGCTTATTCTGTGCGATGGAAAGAACCTTCAGGTTCTTTAGCAAGCGTATGTCTTGTGGAACGCTCACGATGGCGTTGTCATCTACACTTAGTTCTTCCACGTCCCGAAGACTGTAGACTTCTTGAGGTATGGCGTGCAACCCTCTATTTTGGAGATGTAAGCAAAGAGTCTTCTCCTTCGATTTGAATGTTAAAGACGAGAGTGAGACACCTGATTCGGGTAGCAAGGAAAGGAGTTGATCTATCTTGCTTGTGGCAGCAGAAGACGACCCCACGTTGAGCGGAACCTTGTTGGTAGCCATTATTCTTATGTTGGGACTTCTAGCTATGGCAATCCCTGACCCTGAAAGAAATGCAACGGTACAATAAGCACGGATTACCACTATTTATAGCACACAGTATACGTTACCACTTGCACTACAAGCACTCAATTGGGTCAGGGCGGTTTGGTATTAACGACTATTGTTCCATTCAAGTCAAAAGCGTAGCTTGAGTATCACGTTATCCACTGAGTGAGGGGTATTACCCGTGCACCTGTGAAATAGGTGCACCCGTATGTCACACTGTGGACATTTATCGGTTCAACAGGACCGCCCTCGACAAACTGTTTTTGTTGGACAACAAAGATAAGAGGGTGAGAAAGCGGGCCACCTGGTAAATAATAGTCTGTTAGCCGACCGAAGTCCGGCGAATTATGTCCCTCTTATTGTGTAGTGGCGCGTGGCGTGACTAGGATACCGGCACGTTACTTCTCAGTGGGACAGATACGTGTTGATTGTAGCTCTTTCTCGTAGGTTTTCAGAGTATACAGCTGAGTGTGCTTGAGAAATTACTAAAATTAACAATTACTCGATCACATTTTGAACACTACATGGTTATTCTAATGTCTAAAATAATAGGTATGATGGCTTTCTGCGGTAGGAAGTACTAAAGCTAGTGCGAGAAGATCGCTTTGACACAAGAATGCACCACATGGACATAAAATGAATAGGTCTTTCCCATGTGATTAGTACCTGTATTTTGAATGTAGCTAAGTGGCAAGTAAGTTCAATAACTTTCATAGTAGAGAAGCGCCTGCCCAACGTCTAACTAACAATCATTAATAGACCGGTCCTCATAATTCAGTCTTATCTGTAAAACTACAAACACGTTATGATCCGCAGTAGGTTTGACTACTACCAACCTTAGTGGGTCCTGGGTATGATTAGACCCAAACTACCCCATGGCGATCTAGTGGTCATTCCCTGCGGCAAGAAAATCCGTTGTAGATCGGACAAGCCGACATGTTTGGAGAAGGCGTGCTGTCTTTGTGGGCGGGCAAGTGATATGTTGTACCTGTAGTCAGCGGCGGTGTTGCCGCAGTAACAGAGGTCAGAGGTCAGCCGGGTGTTGACAGGTGCGCTCGGCAGGGATTGTCTGCTCGGCGCGTACGGACTTTGCCGACGCCGATTCCGGAGATGTCCGAAAGTCGAGAATTCGTGCACGAATGATAGTCGAAAAGACGTTACAAGATTCTATTGTATTTTCTTACAGTGTTTTGTCTGGGTTGCTATCTTTCCACAACACAACAGATAATGATACTTTACCTTCAGTCTTCGAGGTGATAGTTTAACTACTGCATTCAGCCCATGTGGGCAAGAACATGCAAATAACGATAATTCACTGTTTATATTCTTACAAGCTTCAATACAATCGCTAGGACACAAGCAGACGAACTCGTCAGCACAAAGTAGCTGTGTATTTGCTAGACATTAATTGGTATAGAAACGTTACAGACGGACAGAGTAGCTGCTTATTTGCTAGACATTGGTATAGAAACGTTATGGACTGACAGAGTAGCTGTTTATTTGCTAGACATTGGTATAGAAACGTTACAGACAGACAGAGTACATGTAGCTATTTATTTGCTAGACATTGGTATTTCACAAAATGTTTAAAAATAGGCATTTCCGATACAAAGAAATCGCCGCATAGAGACTGTAATACTACATTAAGTTATTAAGATATAAGCAATATTACTACGTTCCACCCATGTCTGCTGCAATATCGAGAGAAACAAGGTTGACAGCATATACATGTAAAGACCTTTTAAAACATTGATACACATGGTTATATATGTATTTTAGCCAATTGGTAAGGAGAAACAAACACGACCTATATAATTATGAAAAAGCATAGAAGAAAATAAAAACAATTGTTTTTGTTCATAATTCATTTGTTCAGACAACTAGAGGCAGGTGTCCCTTCTCGTTGGGTCCTGGTTCCGTAATATATATTCATATCATTGTGTTGCAGTTAAGCTCATTCCTTTTTATCATCTCACAAAACTACTATTGTATGCGTTTGAGAATGTTTCTTTTGTTGCTACGAGCTACATCCTTTTGTACAGAGTAGATCGACTTAGGCCCAATTTACACTTGTTCGATGAAACTGTAGTACTACACATGGTAGTCTACTACTGTAGTAAACTACCATGTGTAGTACTACAGTTAAAAGGAAAGTGTAAATTGGGCCTAAGTAATAATGAACTTTATTCCATATTGTTGTTCTAATTCTATTTTGACAGTAATTGTTTGTCTTCGTCGTTCTGTCACATCTTTTATTTGGGACTTGCTACGATCTTCAGTCGCAGATTCATACATATACCGCCATTTCCAGCTTGGCCAGCCCAAACCCACGGACTTTGGCACAATCAAGCCACACTTAAGCTTGTGCCACGGCCTTATAACGCTCGTACTTTCTCATTTAAATGTACAAATTTTGTCACTTCCGTTACCGATTGAAGTAAGACATTAGTGACATTAAGATATGCCACATATAAGGTGACAAACTGTCGTTTTTAAAAGTCAGAAAAGTTTTAAGTCGTTATAAAAAACGACAGTTTGGCACCTCATATGTGGCATATTCTAATGTCTTGAACGTCTTACTTCAAACGGTAGCGGAAGTTACAAGACGTGTACATTTAAATGAGAGCGAGCGATAACCGACCAGACATTGGCCTTGGATAAGATATGGCCAAACCACGGCGTTGACACCATCAGCCTGTGTGCCTGTGTCCAAACTGGCCCAACACAGGTGGACAACCTGCACCCAAGAGCAACTTAAACTTCAATAAAACTTCTTCTTCAGTCATTTGCTATCGTTTTCCCCCAATGCACATGCTGCCAATAGACTATCTTTGTTATCACTTGATCAGATGTTGACACTCCACAGTTTAGTCCGTATAGGAGGTAGCGTTCGACTGAAGAAGCCTTCAAACATTTCCCAAGTAATCTAGAGAAAATGTGATTATTTAGGAATCTTCCAATGACAGTTTGTTGATGAGACCTGCGAATAATCACATTTGATTGGACACTACTTGGGAAATGTCTATCTGGTCGTCGAAGTTCAAGTTGCTCGTGTCAGTGTGTCTGTCTTGTACACCACTGTTAAGTGATACAGCGTTGAATGTGGTCTTGGAGGTCCCTTTGGTTGTCAAACAATCGCTGACACCTAGAGATGAAACGAAAGTAAATACTTCAAATGTCTGTTAAAGCAAGTAAGACGTTATCTAAAATCTCTATGTTTGCTTAGCATAGTGCATTCTTAGCAATGTGTCCATGATCTTCCCCTTTCCTTAATTCCGTGCTTTGTGTTTCTATTGTTGCAAATGTCAAGTTATATAAATCTAAATGGAACTGTTGCAGAAGGACCTTGACCAACTGGGGATTACCATGAAAGGAGCAGAAGTCCTAGCCCAAAACCGCACTGAATGGAGGAAGCTTGCTGCCCGATGTGCCACTTGACACGGGAGGATCTAAGTCTAAGTAAGTAATCATCTAGCTCATATTTCTTCTAAAGGAAGGCAATACATATTGCTACTATGTGTTGAAATATATGTTGCTACAGTATGTGGCGAACCTAATACTTGGATTTTTTTATTACTTTTGACCCAATGACATTAAGCAGTGGTGGTGATGACAGTTGTTTGAAATTTACCTTGGACAGTCTCCCACGTTTTGGTTGAACAGCCCGTCCACACAGTCATGCTCCACGTCAGTAGGGAGAGTCCTCTGGATGACATGAGAGGCGAACCGTCCGGGTTGGTAACCTGCCCCGCGGGGTGTTAGGCGCCCACGCTGTAACACAGAAGAAGAAGATGAACTTTATTGCGCGACTATGATGCAATGTGCAACGCACATGAGGGTTGAACTATTGCTAATAGTTAACAAATGTAAAGAACTAGTCTAACACATGACTAAGAGTAGAAATGATCTATAGAATAATGTACATGCTAATGCTCTTGAACAGTATGTTGGTAACAGTATGCTGTGTCAGGAATGTATAATATTGTTTCGTTTTTGCACAGAGTTACACATTTTGCTACATAGGTGGATATATGAACGGGGCATGATAATATCATATTGAATATCTCTGTCCTGGTAGGTGGTAATAAAGTCAAGTAAGTCAAGGTGGTAATATTGTGTCGGACGTACATACAGTAGTTTGTAACAATTTTTGTCGGTCATCAGCATAAGTTGGACAGTCCATAATAAAGTGAAAGATCATGACAAAATCATTTTCATCCATTCATTTGCATCAGGCAATTAGCCAATGAAACAGGATAGCATGTAAGTAACATATGATTAAGGAAATAGTAATGATTGATAAACTACATTGTATGTATTTATGTTTTATTTTCATTTTAACTCATCTTTTCCAGTGGCTACGAACCATTTTTTACCATCAGTCTTACATTCGTAATATCAAAACAAGCATTTGATATTGATTCTTCCTAGAAATTCCAGTTTTGTTCTATGTTTTCTCCTAAACTTGTCCCCCCCAACCCCCCTATGTTTTTGTGGTTAAGCGTTAGATAATGCATCTGTACAATTATATGTTGCTATGATGGCAAATATGTTAATATGACTTGATAGTTATTTGAAACAGACTACGAGCAAGTCCAGGCTTTGCGGATTGAGATTTAAGAAAGTAGTTAATGCATACTTTCCTCCAATATTCAACAACCCAGCAGTAATATGTTAGTTAAGGGTTAATAACCCGCCCCGAGGTGTATATGGTGTTATAACACCTGGCCATGTGCTATAACCACCGAATGAAACCATAGAGTGAGCGAAGCATTATACGAATGCATTATACGAATGTTAACAAAAAATATAACCTCCCCCTCTACATAATGGAATGGTCTAAAGGGTGTGTTATGGCGTCATTACACATGGGCAATGGAGGCTTCTGATTGGTCGACGCCATCTGGCTATGTGATTATAAAGTATATCGTCTGGTACCTGTTGATATCGGCTGAGTTCCCTCTGCTGGATCTCGGCAGCGTTTGGTCGGTCGTGTCGGTAGTAGTGCTGGTAGTGAGGAGGAGGCTGTTCCCGGTACGGTGGAGGAGGCGGGTAGTACTGGGCTGGCGGCGGCTGGACATACTCCTCCTGCCGAGGACCGGCGTTGTAAGGTACGGGCTCCTCAGCACCCTGGCGGGTATACGTTTACTTAGTGCTTTTACTGTTAGTTAAAAGTTAATATCCTCCCATACCATAAGGTGTATAGGGTGGTGCCCATCTCCGTTTTATAGCCCTGGGCCACACTGTGGTGCAATCACTGCAGCAGGGGGCTAGTCCACTGACAGTGGGGTGTGTTTAACTTCCATACTGTTTCATAAGTATGTACCAGTTTAATAAAGTCTTTGGTATGACTCAATGTGCCTCTTGTCCAGAGGTGTCCTTCTGGTCCAAGTAATTTGAACCAGATGTGGCTAGTAACAGTAGCGCAGACCACTACACCACAGGGACACCCAGTGTTTTTACTGTGCTTTTACAGAGATGGTTGCCTGGTGGGATCCTTAGAAGAAGTCGCACATGGTCTACTTTACTCACTCACTCACTCACTCACTCATTCGCTCACTCACTAATTCACTCAAGCAATCACTTACCCTCTCATCCTCTTTACTATCATAGTACAATCTCTATTGACACAACAAAAGTACAGCGACTTTCGTAAGCTAGGTCTACTACATCTATACATACAAACATACATACAAACGAATAGGTGCATACAAATGAGCTTGATTACACACAATCATATGCCGATAGAGCAAAATATCGAAATTTATCGTGTCGTATACTTATACATTGCTTGTTCTAATATCCAAACATTCTTTTATGTATATACCTATTTGTACACAGTAAGGATTATCACCTAGTATAACAATTTCTCTGACAAGTTCTAAAGGCTCACCATAGGTCTCCGTCTTAGTTCACGTTCAAGACGCTCTTTCTGTCGGCGTTCACGATTGAAGTCTTCCTCGTACACCCGAAGCTGTACAAATCAAACATAGAACATATGATACAGATTTGGTGTTATATAAAAGAAAGAATGCATGAGACTATCAATATACTGATCTCATACGATCTGTAATAAAAGCATCGGATTCTTCAATATTTCACTTTATTTTACGTTATGCAATATCACATGTACATGGACGTAATGTTATATTTTCAATGAGATAGTAAGAAAAGTCTAAGTAATATTGTGAGAAGTCTTAGATAGAATCTCACCTGTTGAGACAGGTAGTCCACCTGTAGCCTCAAAGCCACCATTTCGTCTCTCAGGGTCTCCTTCTCCCCCTGAATTCTCTCCCGGTCCCCCCTCTCCGTCTCGAAGTCCTCGCGGTAGGTCGCCACCTGCGCCCGAAGAACCTCGATCTCCGTCCGCGAGTCCAGCGAGCCGCTGCCGGGCTGAGTGTTGTGTGAAGGGGGTTGACTCTGGCGTGGGGCCGACTGTTGATGCTCTGCCGCCTGGTACGGGGGAGTTCTTATCGCCATACTGGGAGCCTCACCGAGTGCCTTGATATTGAAATAAAGCTTTATTGCAAGTTCATACCCGTGGGCTAATTGCAAATACATGGTAGATACATGTGTCAGTGAACTGTGACTGACTTTGTTGTAACAATAGGCTACTAATACTTAATACGACTGTTGGCTATATCTTAACAAGCTGGGTTTGACTTCTTTTTATGGAGGCAATGGAAGACGAATTCTATTGTATTGAAATTAAAAGTGAAGTCATTATCCTAAGTGTGCCTGATGCCAACTCTCATTAGACACTTAATCAACCAATGGTATATCTAAAATAAGGACACATTTAATACCATCACTTATCGTCGAGGACTTGTGTAAATAATGCACCCTCACATAAACCAGGCTTTAAATCTTACATTTCTATTACAAATGTGAAGAACTATTACAAGTTTGTTAGAATTGTTACAACTTTGTTAGGATGAATATTGTAACAACTTTTTTAGAATTGTTAAAGTTACAAGTTTGCTACAGATGTAGGGACTTTGTCACTTTATGTACCAGAAACGGCGAAAGGAAGGGAAAGTGATCTCGAACCAGTTTAGCTTAAATGAACTCAATAAACAGATGAGCTAATCTTCCACTGGTCGTGACAGAGAAGACAGACGCTATGTACAGTATTTACAGGTTCATTGCACCGGAAAATTCCCCTAGCTCTTTTAGACAAGCAGATCTAGAATGAACGCTGGACCACGGCTTAACGTCCCGTCCTAAAGCCGGCGTCACAATTCATGCGAGCGTCGGCCGAATTTGTAGATCGCCCGAAGCTCGCCGAATTTCAAAATCGCCCGAGCGTCGACCGTATTTTCCAATGAAAATCTTGGGTACATCCATCGAACACTTAAAACTAAAAATCCCCCATGAGATGGTACCATCTCTTGGACATGGAGGAAGTCATAATCGACTAACCTGGTAAAAGGCCAATATTTGGATCAACTTTGATTTCTAAAAAACGCCCGAAGCCCGCGTAATCGACAGGACGTCGGCCGTACTTCGGCCAAATATTCACATTTCACGTCGGCCGATCTAAATTTCTTATTTGTGACGGGGGCTTTAGGACTGCGACCCCTTCCGGTAGCATGCATGTCGGGTGAGCGACACAGCCGGGATCGAACCCGGGGCTTCTAGTTCCAGTGGCAGGATCGCTAACCACTGGACTACGCACGGTACTAAGTGGATGAGTGGATAGATAAGCTAACAGTATGTGTTGATGTATGTACGTACCCCATTCAGTCTCCTGATCTCTGCCTCCAGGTTGCCCCGCTGTCGCATCATGTCCGTGATCTGGTTCTCCAGGAGAGTCACCCGGGCCGACAGGGTGTCTCCGCGCTGCTTCTCCTGCTGATGGTCCTGTACTGCCCGCTCTCTCGCCTCCTAGAATTACAAACAATGAATTAACCTAATGTAATAATGTAACCTTGAGCGTGGTGTCAAGGAAGCAGTATATGAACGGATTCATCGACCGTCGCTTAACCGGAAAGGGGGCCTACGGATTGAACTTTCTAGTACTTGGGATAATGCTCTACAACGTATTTAATGTATCTAATATAGGTCTGCTTTTGTAATTTTATGTCTTTTCAAGCCGCTTTGACTTATCTTCTTGTATTGTAGAACGAACATCTTATCCGTCACCTTTTGTTTATTTAGAACATATTTTAGAATGCCCTAGTCGTTACCTTTTGTTTATTTAGAACTTAGGAACATTCTTGACGCATCCGTAGGTAAATTTGAAAAAGGGCAGTCAGATGGACGCCCGAAACGTCCGATTTTTATCGTATTTTGTCCAGTTGTAATGTTTAAATTGTACCACTCAATGAAGAAGACCTTTATTGTACATATTTGCCCCACTGGGCTAAGCACAGGTCACATATTAACAACTATATACATATTCATGAGTATTACTGTATATAAACATCTAGCATACTATAGTACTTTCGACTTCCTCTCGCTTCTTGGTAATTGTATAAATGTAGAAGGCTGTGTGATTAGTTAGAGTTGGTTTATCGAAGGCTGTAAGAAATATAAATTTCTCTCTACTTTTCAGGTATCTGAAGTAGGGGAATATACTTAACACATCACTGAAAATAATTATTCTATCACTATCGTACGAAGGAAAGTCTAAGATAAAATGTACTACGTCTTCTACTTTACCTAGACTACACAACTGGCCGCAATAGAGAGTGACTCCGAAAATACAATGTAGCTTCATCGGGATGGTACAGAAATGGATCATATGGTTCTTTGTAACTCAATCAAAATTAATTAGCTGCAACGTTTCGGTATAGTTCGTCCGCTGCTTTTCTCAGGGCAATAATGACTACTAGTAGACAGACCTCTCACTACTAGGTCGTGCTTTAGCTAGAAGAATGCGGTCCTAACCGTGACAGCGGAGTCTAGCTGACGGACTACCAAAACGTTGGTAGGTAATCATAAATGCTTTTTAGTGTTAACGAAGAACTATAATCCAACTAGAGTTAAGTATTTGCGCTACATATACTTCAGGTTTGCTATGTTGATTTAACGATTACGGAGTATTTCTATATATATGAAGTAGTATTGAATTTTTCTTTTTGTTTGAGTTGAATGTGTGCCGATAGTTGGGTGCTGATTTGTTTTTAACAAAGAGAACGCTATGATTTTTCCTCAGAACATCTGCTTGGAAACTTGCAAGAAAAAACAACCCTCCCTCAAAATGGTCACACCCAACATTAGCGATCCAAAAAAAACACCCCTCCCAATAAAATGGTCACATCCAACAAAGCGACCCTGTGACGTCACAATTCGTCACAATTCAAGATGGCGTCCACCACACAAGCCAACGGATTCAACAAAGGTTTTGCTACGCAAACCTGTGATGAACTGTGACTTTATTGATGCACAGGATAACTCATAAGCTCGCTTAATCTTACAGAAAGTTTGCAGGCGATTCGTTCCGTTTGCATTCCCCTGATTTTTCCTTCTCCGTCTTTATACATATTGCAGAACAATGTAACATTACCTGTTCAGCATCAATCCTTTTCTTAGCCGATAGTAGCATCTTGTCAATGTCTCTCTGCCTCTTGTCTTCCTGGCTGCGGTACTCTGCGATTTGTTTTTGAGCTTCTTCCAGCTTTTCCTCCAAACTCCCCTTCATGGAACGATACTGCACGTCCCACTGTTTGTTCACATCGATGATCTGAAGCGTAAAGGGTTAGATTTGGCTATTTATATCTCTTTAGTTCAAATAGTTGTTATCTTGGAAAAGCGTGATAACTACGTTGTCTGACTGTCATTGACATGTAATAGCGGCTGGGTAGAAACCAAGCCAACCAATATAAGATTCGAGAATTCTTCCTCTACAAAAATAAATGAGATACAACTCCTAAGTATAAAGAAAGAATAACCATCAGAATGCTACTATAACATTTTACATTTTACAGTGGTATTGGTTTACTTTCCACTGTAATACAAATCTTAACGTGGCACATCATTTTATAAGGATTTGATTCCCTCAGTTTTTATCCCCTCAGTGAAAAATCGGGGTATTGTTTTTGGTGCGCATGTGTCTGTTCATGTTTCCGCATATTTGTGGTCAGCATAGCTTTAGAACCTCTGGATATTGTGATTATATTTGGTATGTGGGTAAGTGTTGGGAAGACAAAGGTCAATGTCGATGTTGGCCCCCTGGTATGTGACCTTGTCCTAAGTGCAGTAAAACTGTTGTGCCTTCTTTTAAACTTATTTTGTAGAGTGATCGCTAAGACTATACATTGTTGTTCTGCTTACCTCTTTCTTCTGTCTCTGTAGCTCCTCAACCTTTGTCTTCAGGTTAGAGATTTCCTTGTCAGTAGATTGTTGCTTTTCCTCATTCTGCATCAAGGAAAGTAAACAAGAAGCTATAAAAACCCTTCATTTTTGTCCTTCGACAAACTTGTAGCTGTTATGTGGTGAACGCGAACTTATAATTGATCCGTCCTATCAATCACACTTCTGTGGTTTAACATTTAGCCTTCATGAAGTAATTCTGTATCTTAGATGTACTTTTCACTCATTTAAATGAAACACTGTCGATCATTGGGGGTATCCCTGTGGTGTAGTGGTCTGCGCTTCTGTCACTCGCCACATCTGGTTCAAATTACTTGGACCAGAAGACCCGGGTAGGACACCTCTGGACAAGAGGCGCATTGAGTCATACCAAATACTTTATAAAAATGTACATACTTCTGAAACAGTATGGAAGTTAAACACACTCAACTGCCAGTGATTGCACCACAGTGTGGCCAAGGGCTATGAAACGGAGATGGGCACCGCCCTATACACCTTATGGTGTGGGAGGATTTTAACTAACTTTTAACTTAACTGTCGATCATATCCTTCACTGGGGTGTTTATCGAATATACAGACATCTTTATCAACAGGTTGACTCACTTGTTTGGAAACTGGCTGGGTTGTTTCGACAGCAGCGCCTCGCTGGTCCTCCTGGGCTGTGAGCTTTACCTGCAGGTCATCTACATGGTTTCTGTAGGAAAGGGGGGGGGGTGGAATCGTAAGCTACAACAAGCCACGCTGTGTTGTTGATTTAATGGTCACTTCATGCCAAACGTACGTCCAGTAAACATGTAACTTCTTTTACACATTTGATTTGCCACCACACAACAATACCTGGGTTTCATTTTAATGTTACGGGTTACATGAATAATATTGAAACAGCTTCTCTTAGTCAGAAACATCATGCCTGACCAGTGGCGGAGGCACAGGTGGGGCGGCTTCTGTATTTTTTTTACATATAGAGATGCCATTAAACTTAGCTTACTTTATAAGCAGAATTTGCCCCTCAAAATTCAGGAAACAGCATTTCAATAGGTCAAAAATTTACAATTTTCTATGTCGCGCTCCAGCGGAAAAAATATATGTCGGGAGGGCGTCGTTCCCCAAAGCTCAAGCTGAAATCCTTCTGTGTGTTTTTTCACATATAGAGATGTCATTAAACTTAGATTTCTTTACCAGCAAAATTTGCCCCTCAGAATGCAGGAAATAGCATTTCAGAGGGTCTAGATTTCAAATAGTTCGCCCCCGCATACAAAATTTCGTGCCGCCACCTCTAATGACACAACCTCGACTCACTGAGAGTGAGGGCTAATTGACACAATAACTGAAATAAGAATCAGAAGTTACGAACATTTCCCACGGATGAAACATTAACTTTGCGATTTATGGTTTAGATTATGTACAGTTTTGAAGCAGAACAAAGCAGGTTAACACATTACCGTAAACCCATCGGAGCCTTGCTTGACTTCGACCTTCTCAAAAAGACACCAAAAACATACTGACCAACCCAGTATAATTATTCCAAGGGAAGTGATATTCTTAGATTTTTCATGTGAACCAGACATTTTTCTGTCGCGTTTTACTCTTAATTAGTTTCCTCGTACGATGAAAATTGGCTGAACACAATGGACTTAAGGTTGCGATGTCAAAACAGACAATAGGCGACAGCGCGGCCAGCCACGTCCACCGCAGGGCCTAGGGAGATGACTCAAACCGCAATTAGTCGGTCATTTAACTTTGACATTATCAAAGAGCGGCTAGCAACATTCTAGATCTTTCTATATATAAAAAAAAAACGGATAAGATTCTTTCTCTCACGTAGTTCTACTATGCGGTAAAACACTTGCAATATTGTTGTGATTGTTTCAAAGGACGCAAATGTCATCAGCAAAAAAGGACATTTCTAAATATATCCCAGACGCCCCTGGGACTTATAATTAGCAATGCTAGGAGACACTGAACTCGAGTGACACGGTGGGAGTGCGCATGCGCGGTTTGTAAGCATATACATGTATCTTGTGTGGACATGTTTAGATTTACTGTAAGGTACGTAATGGTAAGTGTTCTGACATTACAGACTTACTGTAAGGTAAGTATGATGAGTGTTCTGACATTACAGACTTACTGTAAGGTAAGTATGGTGAGTGTTCTGACATTCTAGACTTACTGTAAGGTACGTATGGTGAGTGCTCTGACACTACAGACTTACTGTAAGGTACGTATGATGTCATTCTTCTCCTGTAGTCCGTCTGTAAGTTTCTTCTTCAGATCTTCGTTTTCTGTCGTCAGATCTCTAACCAGAACCTGTGGTGGTAATGCAAAACAGTCAACACATCAAGCAACACATCATACTATACCTGTCCTGTGCTATTTAGCTGTATTGTATACGTATGGCCACAATGCCGTCTCATTACGCCCGCATTCCCCTAGGTCTAGGGCGGCGACGTCGCTACGGTCGCACTGCGACCTAAAATTTGACGAGTCGCGAAACAAATTTCATAGATACAAAAATATTTTTTTACGTTTTGTATGTTTTGTTGTCTTTTCAGTCATACTCTAACATTTTCCATAATGTTCCGATTATGAAGTCAAAGGTTGGACAAATCCACTTTAGGTCGCAGCGAGATCGCGACGCGTATACACATACTCTTTGTTTAGGTTAAGTTTGCAGCTGAAGAAGAAATTTCTTTGGTTTGATAACCAGACTGCTCTACGGTGGGTCAAAGAAGAAAACAAATTCCTCCCCGCAAAATTTACTTAAACCAAAAAAATGATACTGCGGAACTCATGTGCACTTGAATATACGCACAAGTGTGACAGGGCCCTTACTTTTAGTGTATATTTATTGTCGGCAGCTGCTCATGTCTAACTGTGCCAACACTATCTCAATATGTTATGCCAAGAAAACATGTTTTAGGCTTATAACACACTCTTGGTACGTTTGCACACCGAATATGAGTATCTATATCTATATAGCCAGTATAACCGCCCTTCGGCGTAACACACCAGCTTATATGATATGAACTATAGTATATGAATGAAACACACATATACTACTAGTGGCCCCCTGCTGTAGTGACAAAGTTGTGTGGCCCAGTGCTGCCGAAACGGATATGGGCGCCGCCTTATGCATCGTCTGCTGGTGCGGGGAGGACTTTAACTTTAACTTTAACATGAATGAAATCATGTGTAGTTCTTGGGAAAATGACAGCGATATGATATGATATTTAATATGAATGAAACATACAATTACAATGGGATTCGTGATGTCCGCAATACACACCGATTGAATGTTGTATTTTTTCTCCATCTGTAGAACCCTGGAGCCGAATCGCGCCATTTCGGCGGCCATCTCGGTGGACTTCCTCGGGCCGCCGTCATCGTGCAGTGCGGCCTCCAGTCGCTGGGCGTGATTGGACAAGGGCTCGCCTGACACTGGCATATTGTTCCACTCCGTTGGCAAGGGCTATGGGAACGAGAAATACCGGTAAGACAATATCTGTAAGGCTAGTTACAGGTTGGCGTAGCAAAACCTTTGTTGGATCCGTTGGCATGTGTGGTGGCCGCCATCTTGAATTGTGACGTCACAGAGTCGATTTTTGGGGTGTTTTTGGGGTCCGCTAGCGTTCTCTCTATTTTTAACAAATTGGCACATAACTATCACACATTCAACTGAAATAAAAAGAAAAATTCAATACCAATTCATATTTGTAAAAAGACCCCGTAATCGCTTAACTAACATAGGAAACCTGAAGTATATGTAGCACAAATCATTCATGATCTTTTAACTCTTGCTAAACGGCATATCAACCATTTCGATTCAAGGCCATGTTGATTCAATTACATGGATGACATCCGCGCGCACATCAATTTTCGTCCGTCTCCAAAAGGTTTTTCCGCCATACTATAAATCGAACAAAATGAGCAAATACATGCCTCAAATTGCAAAAATGTATCGGAAACGGATACTAATGTCGTAGACTGCCGAAGTCAATTCCAAAGTCAAAGAAGAACATGTGAAAGAACACAAACGGAGTAATCTATTGACCGTTCGGTATATCATACTTTGTGTGTTTAGTCATTTGTCCAACCTTCCTGACCACTTAGATTTCATTTTTTTTGCCAAACTTTTTTTTTGCACACTTGCATCGGTTTTGGATTTTCTAGAGGATGACATCCATACAATAGAATAAGCATGGCCTAAGCTTAAGTTTACCCTACGCTTAGGCTTCAATTGATTTTCCAGTAGAGCAAAATTGCAATATTGGAGAGCATAGTTTTTCTACCGTAGCAACGCAGCGAGAATTCAAATAAACACGGCTATTTCGAGAACCGCTGGGCAAATATCATGCTGCAATTAGGTTCGCTACGAGAGCTGAAAAAACAAGGAGTCATATATTTTACTTCCTCTTCCTCCTTCCTCGATTACGGCAAAGTCTAAAGATAGCCTGCCAGTAAACAGACCTTCTTGGAACAGTACAGTTTGTTTACAAGTTCTAACAAATCTATGAAAACAGACCTGTTCTTCCTCCAGATTCCTCAAGGATTCTTCAACTGACATCATGCCACTCATAGATAGGTCGTTTTCGCCATTCCCTTCAGTTTGATTGACAGGTTCGTCGAGCGAGACGAGGACGTTTTCGTTCAGGTCAGATCCCTTCTTTTCCTGCGGGCTCTCTGACGGGGTAGTTGTTGTCTCCTTGCTTTGGTCGGATGACTCTGTCGTTTGAAGGGAAAGTTTGGTCGATAACTCGGTCACCTGGTCGCGGAGGGTTTCATTCTCGTGACGTGATTCGTCCAGAAGAACCCCTTTACGGAACGGCGCATGCAATGAATCCGACAGGAATTATACCAAATATTCAAACACAGAAATTGATTGATTTTTTGTTTCTGAATAATCCTGGCATAAACCATGACAAAATAAATCTTACCCTTACCTACAGTCTGCAATCCTTGCAACCTGGATCTACAGTCTTCGTTTTCCTGCCGAAGTTTTTCGTTTTCTTGACGTAGCTTCTCGACTTCTTGAGAGATCTCGACGCTCCCGCCTTGGACTGCAACATCAACAGTCTCATCTTCATCGTTTTCGTTGTCCATTTTTTTCTACTCAGGTAGTGGCACTAGGAGACCGGCGGTCTCACGGCACATAAGGCGGGTCTGTAATAAGAAACAAACACATAGTGGCGTCGTGTGGCGAACATTCGACTGTCAAACAAGGGGACCAGAGTTCGAACCCGGGCTGCCCCCAGACATGTCTGGACATGCGCCCCGACGTTGTGCCCTTGGGAAAGGCACTTAACACGACTTTCCTCACTTCATTCAGGTGTAAATGAGTACCTAGCTCATCTCGGGTTAGGGACGTCCCTCGGATAGGACGTTGAATGGAGGTCCCGTGTTTGGGGAGAGCCACACCCCGCTCACGTAAAAAAAAAATCACACCTTTCGAAAAAGAGTAGGGGCATGACCCGGTGTGAAAATGATCCAAAACCTACAGTCCTATGACCGCACATGGGTTCGCCCTTAGTAATAGCGTCCGGCTAGTTGGGCAACCCTGGCATAAACATGCTGAACCAATAAATAAATAAATAAATAAACATACACATATAACCTGAAGTATATCCTGAAGGATGCTCCAGATACTTATTGTCCAGAGCTAACCTCCAGAAATAGTGTCGGAAGATCGTAACGTTTTGTGACCGGCCGGGTTTTCTGACAGTCCTTCACTCCAAGGAAACAACATTTTTTAAGAGAATGGCTCCTCTCTGCGTCCCGAGTGTCAGCAGATGTTTGAGAAGTGTATGTCAGAGAAGCCCGGCAGGCCGGAAAACCGTGAATATGATTTTCTACCCTAGCATCTGCTTGATTGCATACAGTATACTGTAAGCACAAAGACCGGTATGAGCGAGCTCGGTTGGGGTGGCATTCATTATTGATACCGATATATTCTTCGGGTTTCCTCGTCAGAATTCGTGGACAGAGCATCCAAACGACAGAACTTTTGTGCTCTACATAACGTACGGTAGCGTCTCAACGTAATTAGCTACCTAAGTCGGAAGTACGCTTTTAATTCCAGCGATACAAATAAACAACGTAACATTGCAACAATGTCCCTTCAAGGTCAATTGCAAGGTCGTTTTGCTTGACTGCAGTACAATGCTGAAACAAGCGGAGACACAAATGCTTGCCTCCACCACACAGTAGTTTACCGAAGTTCCAATATTTTCGAAAGTGTCCCAAATACACAAATAGAAATGTTCCAGTTTCCCCACATAAATGCACAAGGAAACTTCCTGATATTGTTGTTATGATACTCGGCGTCGTTTTGTTCTATTGAAAATGATGAAAGAGTTAATATCGGTGACGTTGGAACCCAACACAGCGGGTAGTCAGTGTCATAATGAATAATATTTTCCAACCAGGACTGACAAAATTAAACCTTTGTGCAGTAAAAAAAACGTGGAGTTCAGCAAGTCCGACGGTCCCTTGGGAGAGTAGCCTGGAAACCATACCATCGGCGGCTCCTCGATATCTCTACGGCGCAGTGAGTGACCCCCGCCCGCCCAGAGAGCTTAGCCCGCTCGGGGTGTTGGTTTACGGCCTTGGATTAGATTACGTCGCCGTCTACAGTGACGGCGAAACTGCGATGGCTGCGAAACTCCATATGGCAGCTAAGAAGACAATCTGACAGAAACGGGTCGATATAGCAGACTGAGCCCGGTAAAACACACCTAAGCCGACCCGTAGAGACTGGTGACTTGGCTATTGGGAGGGGGGGGGGGGTTAAAGAGCACACACAAAATAAAAATGCAATTTTCCTAAACGACTTATCACCAAAAAGTAACTTCTTTAATTCTGACTATTTTAAAAGGAAGAGCAAGAAGGAAATGGAACACTTACGGTGGAGATTTGAAAACTGAAATCCGTGAATAGTTTTGAAAACTGAAATAAATCTGAGCGAGAGAAGTTCCACGGTCGGACAGTGGCACAGATCCATATGTACACTGAATCACACCGTAACAGCTTATAAACTAGCTGTATTAGCAATAAGAAACTTTCCAAATGACTGACGAACACAGAAAAGCGAGGGGGAAATTACATTGCGGACACTTACGCAGAAAACTGCATGTCGGACAGAATATCCGCCGCGGTAAGTTGAATGACCAGAAGCTATGAGGAAATGACTTGGAGTGAACCCGGAAGTTTGTGTGTTTGCAAATGTCAAGCATGAAACGGGCGTCTTTGCACGTAGACATGGTAAACAGAAACACATTTTGTAACGCGCGCCTTGATAGCAGGGGGGGGGGGGGTCAGTTACAAATAAACAACGTGGTCTTCATTAAGTTGACCTGATTCGAGATTTTCCGAGAAAGACATTCAAGAGAGAATTTCTCATGACATATTGGGGACGTGTGACGAATGAGTAGACGTATCCGACTGTAAAATAGCTCTTTACACGATTTGCCGAGCGCCGTTCCGAAGACTCACGAGGGGTAACGAAGGCACCCGACGAGCCGAACCACGACCGGACTTTGACGTACGTACTGGTCCAACTTTTAAAGGCAACTCCAACGTGTAAATGCTTGCGATGGGTTTTTTTTTCATGGATTTCGCGGTGGCCGCTCCACCGCGAATTCATAACAGCGCGAATATAAGTTTAAATGTATACTCCTGTACTACAGAACTGTTTTAACTGCGAACTTAAAACACCACGAAAACATCCATTCTACGTCGACCGCGAAGTTAAGTTTACAAGGAAATTGAATAATTCCACCTATTATATCGTTATTGGAAATTGTTTGTCGGCCAATTCGTACTGACCGGAACATACGCAACTCAGACGCCTGGGTTCGTGTACGTATATAGCGAATTATGAAGTCATACGAAAACAGTACAGGAAAATATTGCGGTTTGGGGAAAATGTCACGGCACTTAATTTTAACGGTGGGAACAAACATTACAGTTTCAAATATTAGTGACAAAACATTTGCGATGATGAAATTTTAGCTGTTGACTAGTGACCGTTAAATCAGCTAAAATTAAGTTACAGTTAACAAATCAAGAATTACAGTTAACCTAACAATAATTATAAACCTAAGATAGTAATAAAATAGAATCTAACCGCTATTTTACATGAACAATAAAACAAGAGAATAGTTCTATCTGTTAGTACCATATCGTGAATACGATCATAATGACAAATTAACAATCCTGTCACATTGTTATCACAAAACAAGAAACATTCACTATCAAGAATAAAACACACACAAATCAACGTGTACTCACCAAAAAAATGAGAAGAATCACAAGTGATGATACCTAAGATGTCTTGTTCTTTCGCAGTACAGAAAGAAATAAAACGTCAAGCTCTCTTTTGGGAAAGTAAGCAGAATGTTTTCATGCGATAGGACCGGAAATTGCTTTGACGTAATCTTGGCAAGGTCAGCTACGTGAAAGCACAAAAACGTCACGTGACGTCATACGCAGGTGATTGTATGTTTGTTTATATCGCATTATACTATTACAGGTGAATATAAAGCGCAACAAGGCGGAACACACTAGTTTTGTGCAGTTAGCGAACTAGTCTGACAATTTTGCTTTTGACCCACTCACACCGACATGCACTCTTTCTCTTAAGTAGCGTGCGTGGTCCAGTGGTTAGCGATCTTGCCTCTGGAACTAGAAGCCCCGGGTTCGATCCCGGCTGTGTCGCTCATCCGACACGCACGCTATCGGAAAGGGTCGCAGTCCTTAGGACGGGACGTTAAGCCGTGGTCCACTGTTCATTGTGCTTGTCGAAAAGACCTAGGGGAATTTCCCCGGTACAATGCGCCAAAAAAGCAGTTACTCAAACAACTGGATATGATTTTGGAACAATGGTACAATGAGCCTGTAAATACTGCACATAGCGTCTGTCTTCTCTGTCACGACCAGTGGAAGATATAGCAGCTCATCTGTTCATTGAGTTCATTTGAGCTAAACTGGTTCGAGATCACTTTCCTTTCCTTTCTTATCGAGAAGTATAGTGGATTCTTTGACGTGCTCGAGGTGTGGCTGTCTTCAAATTATCTATATCTACGCAAAGTGAATTACACACAAGTGGCACTTACTTTATAACAAAAGGGTGAACGACCTGGGCGAAGAAAACAAGTGACGTAACGTTGACGTCAAGCGATCACCTTGGTACCCAACTGAACCAAGGCGATACTGTACTGCTACAGCTTGAATAAGAAAGTTTCGGTGTGGGCATGTACCTTAAGCGTGCTATTGTCTACCGTTTCAATATTTCGACAATGACAAATAAATGAAGATATGCGTTCACCTTCATGTTTAAGGCATAAATGCTTTGAAAACATCCATACTGTTGAATATACGTATCTTTATTAAGTTGATAAATAGTTTTAGTAGCGACGCAGTGAGTAGCGAGAACGTTCATTTGGTGCTTTGGAGGGGGCGTTGAAAGTTCAGCGTGGACAATCCTTCAAGTGCAAGAGTATTCGTGACCCTGAGTTGGCTGATTATTTTCTTAACAAGACAAGCATTTGCCCCCATTTAAGACCCAAGTAAAACTATATAAATACAGGATAATGTAAACTATAGGCTTCAGTATGCTTCTGGCAGCCGTACAGTGCACATCAGTGGAGGCCTGGCTGAGACAGTTTACCATGTACAAGCAAGGAGGTTTTATATCCTTGGTACAAGTTACTCTTCAAGCCATGTTTGAAATCTATGAACAACAGATAAGAATTTGAAGTATGGCTACACATGAAGAAGTTAGCTTGAAGGACAGTTAGCCAAGAAATAAAGTAATGACAACACTGGCTTGCGATTTAGTTCGAGACATTGGCTAGCAGTTACATGTACTGTTCTACAGAGCCCCATTATGTTTGAAATCTATGAACAACAGATAAGAATTTGAAGTATGGCTACACATAAAGAAGTTAGCTTGAAGGACAGTTAGCCAAGAAATGAAGTAATGACAACACTGGCTTGCGATTTAGACATTGGCTAGCAGTTACATGTACTGTTCTACAGAGCCCCAGTGTAATTGCTGGTTATTCCAACAAGTAGACGCAAAACTCCACAAAGGTTATATTTCTAGACATACCAAGGCTAATGTGGGGAAGACATTGGAAATCTAGATCCATTTAGATACTCTGAAACAACGTCTCGTTGTTCAATTACTGTGCTCATTGTGAATTGAAAACGTGAGGCGACCAATATTTCTAGTTTCATGTCATAACGAACAAGATCGTCCGCGATTAAAAGGAAATACATTTTTTCTCTATTTATCTTATAATCTTAATTTTTGATGTGAACGAACGTAGTAGCTAGGGCAATAGTCATCGAAACCTTGAGACGACGGTCTCTATGCCAGCTACCATATGCAGGGGGCGTAAAAGTACCGGAAACGGAAATGATAGTCCGTCCCCAATAGAGGCTATTGCGACCCACGACGTTCTAGTCAAATATACCAAGCATGCATTGCATATTCTTCCTCGAACTACAATACTTACCGATTTGGAAGCACCTATAGGGTTGCATGCGGCAAACTCGGTGTTAACACACTGTGGTTTGTGCAAGTGGCGTACCCTCACCGAAACCAATCTGGTTTCACATTCAAAAACCGCAATGAGTCTGCGCATGACGTCATTTTCTCATTACCACGTCACCATGAAACACCGAGTGCTTTCTCGGTTGTAGCAGAGTAAAACAATAAAAAGAAAGAAGGTGTGTCATCTCACTGAACTGGGCATCGTACAAGAGGAGAGAAACCAAAAAGCGAAAATTCGCTGTTGACTCAAACACCCGAGTTGTGTAGACAATTAATCATCTCAATCGATAGGTGTCGCTGTTGGCTAATAGTTCATGTTCACTAAACCGTGTTTGAGTCAAATACAGTATACGACATAATACACTGTTTCTAAGACAAGGACACTTAGACAGGCATGTCTAGAAGAACGACGCTATAGCTGAAAATACCACTTTTACACGAATCAAAGTATTCAGAAGCAACGAAATGTTTAGAGGTCACGACATTTCTCTGCAAGAGGCGCTGTTACCATGGCCAGGTGTCAGGTGCAAAGATAGCCTGGTCACCAGTCTCTACGGGTCGGCTTATGTGTGTTTACCGGGCCCAGTCTACTATATTGATCCGTTTCTGTCAGATTGTCTTCTTAGCTGCCATATAGAGTTTCGCAGCCGCCGTAGTTTCGCGTGGCGACGTAATTTAATCCAAGGCCGTAAACTAACACCCGGAGCGGGCTAGGCTCTCTGGACGGACGGGGGTCACTCACAGCGCCGTAGAGATATCGGGGAGCCGCCGATGGTATATGGTTTCCAGGCTAGTGCAAAGATGGAAGTTCTACCGATAACACTGTAACTGTTTGTAACGTTTAACTGATATCATGATACAGATCTTTAACGGACTACGCAGCCACATTGTACTCAATACATGTTGTGTAACTTGTAAGGGACGATTCCTAAATGGTGTAATCAGAGGGCAAAAACGAAGTTTGTTTGTTTTTAATTTGACTGTAAGAGCTTATTTCGTTTGATGTCTTTTTTCGTGCAAGAATCTCCCCTCGTCGTTGTGTCTGTCATTTCACATACCGTTGTCAAATGTTTCACAATATTTAGCCCGAGGTGGTACGTTCCTTGAACCTCGCTCACTTTCTTTGACAAGTCGCCCAAGACTTCGTGCGTAGTGTCTTATCTTGGCCTTAAAGCTAGTGTTCTCTGGCTTTACTGTAACTCAACTATTGTCGGCATTTGTCGCCTCCGTAGTTTTAGACCTAGGCTGAAGTCCTTCAATATACGTGCACTCAAGACTCACTTAACAGATAAGATCCAAAAGATTTCAAGTTGGCGTCTCCTTCGCGAGAGTTTGGCAAAGATGGCTAGATAAATAAACGTTTAACTGGATCACCGGCCCCGTGTAATGCTTCGGTCCCATTTCCAATCCGGGGCCCGCCCGGGTTGTTTCCAAAATCGAAAAATATAAAATGCATATCAAGAAAATACACAATAAATAGTTAGGAATAATTTTTGTAGGTTTTGTGTCTTAAGTTGTCTTTTATATCACACTTTTCGTTCCAACAGGCTGCCCGACCGGGCCCCGGATTGGAAATGTGACCAAAGCATAAGTGTTGTTAGGCACAACAAAACTCAAGCAATGTCGGTAACCGTATATGACGTATGTATACACATGGTGATCGTCTTGCCAATGACGTTTTTATACGCTTCAAGTTCTAAAAGTGTGTAATTATTTTTCAGCGGTGGACCGTGTTTCTCGTTTGTGGTAAACACAATTGTTGTTGTGGTCTACGCTTCTGTTACTTACCACATTTGGTTCTGATTAATTGGAACCAGAAGTGAAGGCCCGAGTTCAACTCCCGGGTAGGACACCTCTCGACAAGAGGCGCATTGAGTCATACCAAAGACTTTATAAAAATGGTACATACTTATGAAACAGTATGGAAGTTAAACACACTTTACTGCCAGTGGACTAGCCCCCTGCTGCAGTGATTGCACCACAGTGTGGCCCAGGGCTATGAAACGGGGATGGGCAGAAACGGGGATGGGCACCGCCCTATACACCTTAACCTGTGGGAGGATTTTAACTTAACTTAACTTTAAACTTAAAACGAAGTCCAATCACCCATAACTAACGACAAAACGTAATGGATAATGTCTGTCCAGAATTGAGTTTCGCCGAACGCTGACAGACATGACAGAAAACCTAATTTATGTTACGCAATATGATAACTACATATGAGCCGACTTAAAAAAAAAAACAACGGTTCAAATTGAGTTTTTTTGCGCCATCGTCTCACATATCTACTGATTTGTGGAAAGTTATGTATCAATATATCGATCTTTGCAGGTCCAGGCATGCTTCTTCAAAACAAAGGTATCAAATTGATAACAAGCGATATATCCGGGTCACTGAAATAACTTCTGAGAACACATTTTCATGTTCCTTGGAGAAAAAAAGTAATTAAAACAAGTGTAGTTTCCAAAGCTAGTAAGCTGTTGCGCTGGAAAATTCAAAAGAAAAACATCGAAATGCGACATGACAACATATAACCTCAGGGGAATTCCACTCGTCATCAAATTACGAACTCTTCGGTAGCCAAACATATTTCTGCTGCGTCACGAAAAGCACACGGGAGCAACCAAGTCAAGGGAGCAACAAAATTTGTACATTTTGAACACAGAACCTCCTGGATTCACAAAGACATGCGTGAGCGTCCCTGTTTAAGTGGAACTGGCGGCGGTGTGTCGTTTGAAGCCACCAGGAAGTCCTTAGACGAACGACTCACCTTATATGAACGCCATCTTGGTGGTTGGTACAAAGTGCAAGGAACGGGGAATCCCCTGACGCACTGGTTTTTCCAAAGGACAATGGGCAAGCCCGCCACTTAGGCGCTGATTGGTTAAATGCTAACACTGTCGGCAAATTTGCATAGTTCTGTTTATTGTTCATTTCGATCTCTTTGTTTTCTTTAGAGAGACAGGCAGTAAATGGTTCACCTTGGCTACCTTCCAAATACGCCACGAGTTCTGGAAACGTACGCCCTGTAGTGGAACTTATGGGTTACAGTTTTCTATTTGAAACACAAATAACACTATTTTTCAACCGACAACGTTGCTTTGCACCCTTATAGCAGCACACAAGGCGTTTTTAACGTGCGTGTTTTTTTCCAGAATAGTCCAGCCCAAAAAGTACACCAATAGTAGTTCCCGTTTTGACAAGTGAGAACTGAGATCTAGAGTACACATAAA